>NC_139952.1:4323490-4433490 GCF_963454915.1 Gymnoscopelus microlampas
ACAGACATAATCCATGTAATGTAGTGGTTCTCACCTTTAGAAGTTGTGTATCTACATAACAGGATCAGCAGGATGGTCAGTAGAATCACACCCAGAAGTCCTACAATCAAACCCACTACATTTGGAGAACTGGGTTCCACAGGTACAGTCACTGAAGGTGGAGGAGATCCAGTCACTGAAGGTGGAGACACAGAGACTGTAATGAAAAAAAATCACACCCAGTGTGAAGTGAGCGGTGTGGTCATCACAGTGATGGAAGCTCACTTCAAAAGTGTTTTTTTTAAAGTGCATAGTCCTATTTATTGGTTATTAATTTCATCATGTGTCTCGCTAGCCAATCACAGTGCTGAATAGAGTCAGCCAATACAGTCAGCCAATCACAGTACAGCTAGGGGTGTACTAATGTAGAGGGGTGTGCTATTATGAGCCAATCACAGTACAGGGAAGGGTGTACTAATGAGATGTCCCAACCCCACTTATAGGAGCGGCTACACCGCTCAAAAATATGACATCGGCAGTTTTGCCACCGATGTAGCCCGATCATTAATTGTTGCCAGACCCAGAGGGTCGGCCTACATGAGGCTTTGTAACCCTTTCGTTCATACATGGGCATGTCAATTCTTTGTCCCCCTTTCGTCCATACATGGGCATATAAGGGACCTCGCATGACGTGACTTTGCATGACACGTCATGCGAAGTCCGGCCATTCAGATTTCAACCACTAGGTAACCACCTTGTTTACCGTACACTTGTCTTTCAGAATGTTGGAACTGCCATTTTACTAGGCGCATGCACACAAGACATGAAAGGGGGCTCGAGCCTGTGCCCTTTTACCCGTCGGTAAAAGTGCCCTCTCCAGACCATGGATGCAGCATTTACTAGGGTGAAAGAAACACAAATGCCCCCTCTCCATGCCGAACTCAAAGGCAGCATTCAAGAGAATTGCCCATTTCTAATTCTCCTGAATTTGAATGCAGCATTTATGTTGAAAGAATTACCCTCTGTAAAAATCTGTGCCGTACGCCGCATCTCCAGTAAAACTTGATTATGCTTAATTGAGCACAGTGTCGCGCACAGAATTATAGCCGATCTACAAGCTCACAATGCGTCGCAGGGCGACCGCGCGCAACAAAGTATATGCCCAACCGAAACCTGACCTCGTCGGGTGCACGCACCCGACAGGTCGCCTCAACAAGGAGAGCACACAGACAAACATCTGCCTTTTATAGCCCCACCAGGAGGCTGACTTATTTAAAAAAAAAACATATAGATATTACTCCTTCAGATTTTATCCAAATTTCACAGTGGCCTACACATGATCTTTATAGTCATCCCGATTGGCTAGGATTGACATGGAAAGCTTTCAGGAGTGGCCCGTTCTGCAGCGTCCGATTGCACGCACATTCGCACTACGTTGAGGAAATAGCACCCTTTTGACATTTCCCTATTATATAGTGCCACCAGGAGACCGATTTTTGCAAAACATATTTTCTGATTTTACGCCTACAGATTTTGTCCAAACATCACGCAAATCCGTACACATTGGCCCTCATTTATCAACGCAGCGTATAAACCGGCGTATATTTTTCCATATATTCGGCCGTACACCAACGTCGAAGTCACATTTATCAACGCATCCTACACAGCTGATCCGAGCGTACACTTGGTCCCAGCGTTGATAAATGTCACAGCTGAAACCGAGCGTCATTTAAATAACACGCCCTTAAATATTCTCAAAACGCCCCGATTTTACGACATGAAGATTGAAGAACCAGAATACGACCAAAGAAGACATCATGAAAAGCCAATAAGAAAGAGTTTCCCTCGCTCGACACACACGCCCCCCTCTCTCTCTCTCTCTCTCTCTCTCACACACACACACACACACACACACACACACACACGCCCGCCTCTGTGTTTTTCATCTAATCCGTACCGTAGCGTATCTTTGTCACGTAGTAGGCTTGTAGCCTACATGAATGACATCAGTGGTGTGTTCTACCGTCAGATGCTGTGTACGGCGTATACCTTGAGATTTTTTCCCGTCGCCACCGTTTCCTTCAAAAACTGTTCAAAACAGCGTATCTGATACGTTGATACGCATCTGATACGCTGCACCCAGGAGTGGCTGCTGGCTGTGCTGGGGGGCGCAGCACAGCAAAAGTGTGGTCTGACCATCTGACTAGTCTAACTCTGAGGTGATGGCTTATCATGTGCGTGGCTATTGTTCTTGAGGTGATAATTAATGGCTACTGGCGAAGGAATTCACACATTTCAACGACCTGCCATTCACTTCATTGAATAGGTCACTGAATTGAGTACTTCATTAGTATTCAAATTGCGCGTCATAGCACAGCAAAACACAGTTTTGTCAATACAGTTTGTGTCGTCAATGCCAAGTTAATTCTGTAATAGATACAGGAAGGCTCGCTGTTAACACTGCTATTATATCTGATAAGCCTAACCATCATTTATTTATAACAATCCTTGCACTTCTATGGTAATATATATGTATTTTTTAAATGCATCCAAGGCTAAAAGCAGCTCCGAAGTGGTTGAGTTACAGGGTGATTAACATTAGAAACAGTAGAAAATCAGTACAAAGCATATTGTAGGCTACTCAGTGTTACTGTGAAACGGGGCCTGAGTGGGCCTGGCCGAGTTTGTTGCATTGAAAATGCATAAGCTTGGAAGTGGTTGAGTTCAGGTGATCAGACATCAGTAAGAAAAATCAGTACAAAAGAAAAATCAGTACAAAGCATATTGGCAGGGAATAATCATAGTATACCTTCAAGAAAAAACTAGAACACAACACTGAATGACATATAATGATACCAATCACATCGGCATGAATGGAATACGTTTGTATATTAATGTATTTAACCCATACCGAGCAGTGCGCGTTCGAGTTACACAAAAATAAAGCCGTCATGTAGGCTATTCCCATTTCCCAGTGAGACTCGGACCGTCGGACGGGCGAGTCCCGTCCCGCTCCGCATTAATGAGAGATAGCCTGGAGAGAACATTAATGAATGAAGGCTGGTGTGTGTTGGACCATGGGTTAAATGTCTGATCTCTGGTGGCCATGAAAATATAGTAACAGCAGTGGCGCCTGTTAGACCGGTGCTCTCGCAGAAGAGTGCTCTTGCAGAAGCGCCCGTATATTTTGAAAATAGCAGATCTACAAGCTCACAACGCGTCGCTGGCTTGTGAGCTTGTAGATCTGCTATTTTCAATACAGACAGATCTACAATCTTATCTGAATGACTGTTAAAGCAGTTTGTTTAAATTACTTTATAAAATGTTATATTTTCACAGGGATTATTTATTAGTGTAGATATACATTTATGAGTGGAGTATGTGTCCAGATGCCTGTCAGACAGTCAGACAATGTTGCTCCACAGGTCTAGAATGGAATAAACGGCTGCAGCCAACGTCAACAACTGGTCTCGACCAGACGTGAGATCTCAGCGTACCATAGGATGAAGCCCACGTCAGGATATATTGATAAATGCCGAAAGGTGCGGTGATCTCGCCGTACGGCCATTATTTGGGCTGCACCGCGTTGATAAGTGAGGGCCAGTATCTCTATAGTCATGTGATCGAGATGGATCTGTCTGGTTCTTCATATTCAATCAACATTGCTGGCTCACAATAACCTCTGAGGAGCACTTTTTCTTTCTTTTTTTTTATAATTTATTTATCCCACGATTTTGTAACCCTTATCTTTCACCCGGTGCCAATTTTCTAAGTGATCCTGGGCAGTATACACTCCCCTCACCAGCCTAGGGAGGCCAGGGCTGAGCTCATGCCTCCTTCAATGCATGAGAGCCAACTGACCTTCTTGTCACCTGACAGGAGGGAGTTTCCCTGGTTGGACGTAGCGCGTGGAAGGAACACTTTATTCCAACCAGTTCCCTTCCCCTCCATCAGGCGCCCCGGCTGTCATGGGGGAGGAGTTTAGTGACCAGGATTACTACATGTTTTTGTGAGGGTATCAACTACCCTGAGAGACACGGGGAGAACATGCAAACTCCACACAGAGTGGGCCCTTTCGCCAACCCCACCTAGGGTATGGGCGCTGATGACGCGGAGGAGGAGACACGCCCCCAGCACCCACAGCACTACCGACTGCGCCACCATGCCCTCTCTGAGGAGCACTTTTTCTAGTTTAAAATGAGACATTCCTCTAAATCTGGGTAGAAATGTAAAAAAGAAAAAAAGGCAATAGGTGCCCTTTTGAAATTCCAGCCCTGCCTCTCCAAATCCCTCTGCAAGTACCTGACGTAGAGGTATAACACAGTAGAGGTATAACACAAGTGAACTGCATAGCATTTGTGTCATCGAATACCAGTGGCAGCGCACGTGTGCACATCAAATCACACAGTAGGCTACACAACCCTAGCCTGGTAAACCCTCCCTCCGGAAATCTCATTTCCATAAATCAAATGGAAATTAGATTTTCCGGAGGGAGGGGCTTTACCAGGCTAGTCTCGCGTAGCCAGACCCCACAGAAAATGAAAAACAGCGACCTCTGCTGTTCGTGATATTGTCTGTGGGGTCTGGCCGGAGGCAAATGGAAAGCCAGTGCGCAGGGAAACCGGGGTTTCATGTCTGCCTTCAGCGCATCACTTCCGGTTGGTGCGACTACGTTTTCATTCCCACTAACAATATTTCTACACGGAACACTAACACCACTTCTCCCAGAGAACATGGATGGTTTTGGTTGTAAGCCCACTTGTTTCTATGATGAAAGAATAATTTAAAATGTGAATATCTTTCCGTGGTTTTGTCCGCTCCGAGGACGCTATTGTTAAATTAGTTTCGGCTAGTTTCGAGGGGGGAAGGGTGGACACGTGAATCCCGCCCACTACATTTGATTGGGTAAAGCGCGGCCTGCTTCCTGATCTGAAGGCACGCCCACTTCTAGCCAATGCGCACACGTTATGACAAACCTCTCCGACAGATTCCACCGCAGGGCAGAATCTGTTCTTGAGAGATTATTACCAGGCTAACACAACCCAACAATAAAGCAAAATCCCAACATTTTGAGAGTCTTACTATCCAGCAAGCCAAAAAAAAGTATAACAGCAAACAAATTCTAAGTTTAGGCTATCACTATCATACAAGTATAGAGAAGCTGTGACCTCACCGCTCTGATGGACAAGAAATAAATAATCCTTTTGCAAACAACATCCATAGGCAGTCATAGTAGCCAATTGGAATGGAATCTGCTAAAACTGACTGATAAACTGATACATAAATATATAGGCTATATATCGTCGCTGTCGGCTGGAAACCTTGTATGTCAAAAACAGATTGTTTTAAAAAATATGTTATTTAAAAAAATATTTAATAGAGAAGAATAGCCGATCGACAAACTCACAACGTGTTGTTTCTCGACGTGTTGTGAGCTTGTAGAACTGCTATTTTTACTACTTTGGTTCGACACTCTTGACTGTATGATAAAGTAGGGCATTCATTTATGAAAAATCTTTGAAAGTTGAAATATGGAGATACAAGGTTTCTGCCCGACAGTGACGATATATATGATTTAATATATTGCATTTATCTATGAAAACATATGTATTTTTGTGCTTTTTGTTCAAATGTTATCAACTAATACAAATCCAAGTTTTTCAAGTTGATTTGTAAACACCTGTAATTGGTGATCTAGGACACTGTTTCCCAAACAGTGGATCGGGATCCATATTTGGGTCGCGGACCAATTT
Organism: Gymnoscopelus microlampas; assembly: GCF_963454915.1. Classification (NCBI taxonomy): domain Eukaryota; kingdom Metazoa; phylum Chordata; class Actinopteri; order Myctophiformes; family Myctophidae; genus Gymnoscopelus; species Gymnoscopelus microlampas. Next base: position 4,329,223 of record NC_139952.1, read on the forward strand.
ATTTTTCTCCACAAGCTTGTAGATCTGCTTCTTTCACTAGTTTGGGTCACGGGCAAACGTCTAATTTCTCTTTTGGGTCTTGAGCTAAAAGGTTTTGGAACCACTGGTCAAGGACTCTCCAAAATCTGTACTGGCAATCAATAATGTGGCATGGGACGGGCTCTAGAAAATACTATTTGAAAGATTATCATTTTAACATTTAACCCATTAAGACCTGAGGCCGATTCTACAAAATGTCAGTTTTCTGAAAAATGTATGTTGCTATATCAGTGGTTCTCAAACCTTTTCATGTCAAGGACCCCCGAAATTATATGTATTTGGCCGCCGACCACCAAGTCAACCTATTTTGTTCCAGGGACCCCCAGAAGCAAAGTTAAAAATGTTTGCTTTAACAAATCTATATCCAAAGATTTGCACACATTTTCACGCTAAAAAAAGATAGCAGATCTACAAGCTCATAGCGGCACAAAGTAAGCTATAGTCCATATTCACACTGCGGCCATTTTGGAATTTAACATTGCGTTGTTGTGGCAACTGGGGTGGCAACTGGGGTGGCATTTCATTGACTTAATGGCAATATGGCTGCCGTGTGAATAGACGGGTTTCCAAGCGACGTCATCACAGAGCAGAATGTGCAATCTGCGCATGCCTGGGGGTGGAAGGCGCGTTCGAAAATACAGCCCTGAGCGGCAGTGAGCGCACTGGCCAATACAAACTAATAGGCGAGTGTGCTCCGGTGCGTAATTTCCAAACGCACCCATAGGCTTCCCCCTCCTCTGCGCGGTCATATTCCTCTCAATGTTTACTAACAGGAAACCTGTCTATATGGTCTATGAGCTTGTATATCTGCTATTTTTGAATAGCCAAAGCATAATAGAATATGGCTAAAGTGGTTAAAATGATTGTGATGCTATATTAAGAAATGTTGCTGGGGACCCCCTGGAACCCCCCTAAGGACCCCACTTGTAGCATATAGTATGTATAGTACTGTATTGTATGCCTCAAGAAAATGTTATTCAAGTACTGTTATAAGCCTGGGAGACCACTGGCATGTCTATTATTGTGTAATATAGTTTACAAACTAAGTTTGAAAATACATGTTGTATGTAATTCAGAAAAAATGTAAGTCATCTTTTCAACTGTTATTCCCCTACTGTAGATTAACACTCGCATTAAGTTAGTTCTAAGTGAAATCTTTCCTGAATAAAAAATATTTTTACAACATTCCTACACTGTATGCAAGACAAGACATAATTATGACAATGAAAATATTAATATTAATTAAAGGTGTTATATGTACAATTTGCTTATTATTTAAATACATTGAAAATGTAAATAGTCAGTACTAACATGTCACTGCCATCCAGCTCTGTGGTGATTCTTCTCCAGAATATGTACACTTGTAGAATCCCTCATCAGACGTAGACACAGCAGGTATGATCATCTGTCCATTGGTTTTAGTTTGGACCAGTTGTTCATTTCTATAAAAGTCCACGTTGGACAGTGACGAGTCTGTTGTGTGTTTGCATTGAAGAGTGACAGAATGTCCCGCAGTCACAGGGTGAACAGGACTCACCAGGATGACAGAACCGTCTGTAAAACAAGTTAAAAACAGTCCACATGTTAGCATTCACACTGAACTCATTCAAACAGTATGTTTTTAATGAGTTGATGGAATGCTGCAGTATTGTTAGGTAGTTGAATGAAGGAACTGGATTCACCATGTACTGTGATGTTGACAGCATTGCTGTACTCTCCCAGTCCAGACATACACCAGAACACTGTATTGTTGTGTTTATAGCGGCCAACATCACATGTAAATCTGGTCATTGACACAGTGTTGGAACACTGTCTCTCCAGGCCTCCTCCCTTAGTGAACCGCAACACTCTCCATTCAGTAGAGTTTCCCTCACAGATCAGTGAAACAGACTCAGTGATGAAGTGTTGAGTTCTGTTAGAACTCACTGTGAGAGAAGCTGAAGAATGAAGATCTAAAACACAACACAGGGTCAGAGGTCAAACAAAGAGCACTGTTACAATGACACAGTGGGGGACAAAATACTCGAGTACTTGAGTGAATACTAAGTATAGATACTCCTGGTCAAATATTGCTAATTTGAAATATCTGTCAATGTTGTTCTTGAGTTAAAGTACTTTAAAAAATACTTAAGTATTATTTTGAAAAAAAGTATTCAAAAGTTGAAATTACAAAGTAGATTTTCATGTTAATGTCAATGCATTGCTGTATTGAAATAGGCCTGTAGACATTTTCAAATTATTTTAAAACATTTTTAACTTGTTTTCAGAAGATAAGAAAACATTTTCGACTTCAACATAATGTCAGAAATATATATTAAAAAACCCATACATAAAAAAAGGTTTAAAGAATAGTGATATTCTTTCTATCTCAGGCTCACAAGCTATCTACAAGCTATTTGCTTGTGAGCTTGTAGATCGGCTCTTTGCACTACTAAATAGACTTTAAGTGGTAAATGATTAATGTATTTTTGTAAGTTTGAGTCTCAGGAAGACAGAATGTATCTTTTGGATCTGGAGCTGAACAGTTTGGGAATCACTGCTCTAGGTTGTTAATAAAACAATCTAGAAGAATTATGAATGATGAATTATGAGTCACACTCACCACCAGAAAACACAAACTGAGGGTAAATGTAGCCAGTGTAATAAACTGGGTCTCCTCTCCCAGCTCTACACCCATATCCTCCTGTGCCTGTAGAATCATGAATGATGTAGGAGCCTTCTACAGTCCCATTGAGGCTACCAGGTAAAAGCTCAGAGTTGTAGTAGTCTGATGCTGTAAGAAAACCCCTGACCCAGTCGAACCTCCATCCTGCAGGTGATTCTTTAACTTCACAGCTCAGAGTCACTGAAGCTCCAGGACTCAACCATGTAGGAGACCCACTTAGAACAGGCCTGGGTGTGTCTGTTGGAAAGCACATTTCTCTGGATTAAAACACATTTGGCCTGATTCAAGCTGTTCGTAAATAGTGCCTAAATAAAGTGACTAAAGGGGTGCGTATTTTCAATAAGCACAATCTCACGTGCGATTCACCAAGCTGTGGTACCCATCGGGTATCCGTGGGTATCCCGCCCGTTGCAGGACTCTGTTCTAAAGACATTTACGCAAGCTTTGGTTCCATGTAAGTCAGCCTCGGAGCAGAAGTGAGAAAGAGCGGACCTCCCGCAAAATAAAAAATAAACAGCTTGGTGAATCGGACCACGTTTGTTATTTACAATTATGTCTGTTGAAGATATTAATACGTTCAGTCTCTCCAATTCAAAATATATCCTTGACATGTTCTAAATAAATTTGATATATTCTGACTTACATGACATAACAGTCAATGTAACAGCACCACTCCATCCTGTTGAAGACTGCAGGTCATTTTTGGGACAACCCTGACACCTGTAGTCTCCACTGTGAGACGCATAGACTTTGTTGATCCTGAATTCAGCTTGGTTTACTGGTTTGTCTGAAGATGAGCTGGTTGTGTTCCATTCATAAATCCAGTCAGTGTCTCCTCTCCCCTCTATCTCACACTTCAGAGTGACGGTTTCTTTTTCGAATAACGGAGACCAACTGGGCTGCTGGATCACAACAGACCTGCCCACTGTTTACATGAAGAAATCCATATTAATGCACAATGACTGCATATAGTGCTGCGATGCAATGTGTAGTGAGCTTGTAGATCTGCTGTTTCAGCATATTTGAAATAGGGATCAAGTGTTTCCTTCTTAGAAATGTAGTAGAGTCTAAAGTACAATATTTGTCTTAGAAAAGTATCCAAAAATACAAATGCTCAAGGAATGAACAGATACTTAAATTGACTTAAGTACAGTACTCAAGTAAATATACTTTGTTACTTGTCTAGATTTTGATTCAAAACAAAACAAAACAACACAACACAACACCACACCACACCACACCACACCACACCACACCACACCACACCACACCACACCACAACACAACACAACACAAAACGAAATAAAAGAGTATAATAATAACAGTGTGTCTAATGTTAAGCTATCAATATCAATTGATAGCTTGTCTCTGCACCAAGATATAGTTCCATTTTTCATTATTTATTATTTAGTTTTGACTTTTTGTTTTCAATTTCAGTTTAGTTTAGATTGTTTTTAAGCAGCTTGTTTAGTTTAGATTTTAGTTTTATGGAGACGGCTTTGTTTTACTTTAGTTTGTATTAGTTTTATATTTTTTATTATGAAATGGATTAGTCAGGGGCAAGATTCAACGAGGTTAGAAACAGTAAAAACAGAAGATCTACAAGATAAGCGTTGTGAGCTTGTAGATCTGATATTTGTATACATTTTGACGTTTTTTTGACAAAGACAAAAACTAAGGACATTTTCTCTATGATTTTAGTTAGTTTTTGTTATCTTTGTGAACACACTTTTGTAAAGCCACTAAACACACTAACATGTGTTTTAATTCTAGTTTTAGTAACTTTGTTAGTTTTAGTTAACTAAGGTTATTATAATAACCTTGCTCTGCACTATAGCTGCCTGTAAAATACAGATTAAAGTTTAAAAACCTCCTCCTCACCTACAGAGCTCTTAACGGTCACCCTGCGTTTTAACAGCGGGCAACTCTCGGGCGATGCCGGGCAACATCGCCCAAAATATAATGAAAGTCTATGAGAGCCGGCGATCGGGCGAAGTGGGCGGGGGGGCGATGAAAGATGGATTTTCTTTATCTTTTTGGGCGATATCGCCCGGCATCGCCCAGAGTTGCCCGCTGTTAAAACGCACCGTAACTCATATTATGAGATAGTTTCATAAGCTTGTACAGTACTATACTGTATGGTTTATAAATATGAGATAGTTTCATAAGCCTGTACAGTACAATACTGTATGGTTTATAAATATGAGAATCACAATTAATTGTGTGATAATTCATCGCCATGTTTTTTTGTTTTTGTTTTTAATATTAAATACATCAAATTATACGTAATGTAAATGGTGAGACACTCGCATAAGCAAGTTTTTTTTTACCTCACCGGAACAACAACTGATACTGTCAACTTTCCCATGGAAAGAACTATCATGTTATGCTTATGTATATATAAATCAAATAAATCAAAGTCCATGCTAGCCCCACACAGGGGATCGAGCAGGGGATTCCCAAGGGGTCGCTCTACCTCCTGAGCCACTGCTGCCCTTTAGTTTGTATTTATTTGATAGACTCACTGATCAGGTGGTTGATGTGCTTTCACCACTTTATTATTTTGATATAATAACCCCCCTGACCTTTGGACCCCTGGGTCTGGGCCCGGCATGCCTGTGTCTCAGAGGAGGAAACCTGCCTACCAGTGACATCATCAGTAGACAGGGTTGGTAACTTCAAACAAGATTTCAACCTTTTTTTGTCTCCACCGGGAGACTATGTTTTCGTTCTCGGCCTTCCGTGTGTCCACTAAGCTAACATTGGTCAAGCTTCACGTGACACGTGACAATATGTTGAAAGGGTGTGCTTTGATTGGCTAGCGAGACGCATGATGAAATAGAGTCCTATAAATAGCTGTGTCACTTCAAAACATCATTTATATGTTTTGAAGTGACACACCTATCCATCAGCCAAGCTAACATTGGTCAAGTGACACGTGACAATATGTAATATTGACAGGATTAATGGAGAGTATCTTTTCCTCTCCAGGAGGCTATGTTTTCGTTCTCGTCCTTCCGTGTGTCCACCAAGCTAACATTGGTCAAGCTTCACGAATTAGAACATTTTCTAGAAAACTATGGTTAAAGATAGGGTAAGTGATTTCCTTTGGTTAAAATAGCACGGGTCTGCTGGCGGAGACTTGTGCTCCGAGGAGCACATTTTCTAGTTTTCTTTTAAATTAAAGCAAGAACAATGGCTCCTATTTCAGCATGCTAACTTTCTTGGAAGAGAAAGGCTGCAGTTTCTATTACCTTGTATCCCCATCGATGATGTCACTGTCAGACAGGTTTCTGAACTGTCCACAGCCCACGTGAGTAGACCCTAACCCATTTTATAATGAGCATTAGTGAGGACCAATTATATGAAGATACTGTATGGTTGAAAATGGGTGAAGCGGTCCTTTAATACATGATAATAAACTGACATAAATATATGTAATAATTAAGATGATGAAGTATGTGAAACAGGTGTAGATCTTTACTGAGTGATTAAATTGGATAAATATCAAATTAATCTTCACCTTGACTGTGTCCACAGGAGATGAAGATATTCAGCACTGAAAGATATTTCATGAGACAATATCAACACAACATCAATATTTGCCTTTTAATGATTCCTAATTAACACAACACCAACATAGACCGCTAAACATTTTTTTGCTTTTGGAGGTGCGCTCTAGAGACCCTCAACATGCCAATTGGGACTAATGCATTGAAAAGGCTGCTGCTGGAATTGGCTCTGCCTACCAATTTGTGAATTTAATTTACAGGCAATATAGAGTAAAACAAATCTGACTGAGACATCTTGATCACATGAGTTTAGAGACAATTTGTGAACACAATCTGTAGCAGTAGTAGTAGAAAGTGACGTGTGGTTTGAAGAAAATGGAAAATCCTTTGGCCTACCTTCCGAGTAGGCCAAAGGAAGAGCCTCCATCCCAATGTTTCTAATCGGCCTCATGGTGTACAGGCCATTTCACTTTTTAGCCAATAACCTTTGAACGATAGGTCCTAAAGTCAAAACAATGTTTTACCCTGGATTCCATAGATCACAACTCCCAATATAGCCCCATCCATTTCTGCCTTACAATATTTTCTTCAAAACACACTTTTTGCTACTACCAGTGGTGGAAAAAGTACAGCATTTTTGTACTTATGTAAAAGTATCAATACTGCAATGTAGAAATACTCTGTTACAAGTGAAAGTCCGGAATTCTAAATGTACTTGAGTAAAAGTACAAAAGTATTGGTATCAAAATGTAGTTAAAGTACCAAAAGTACTTTAAGTACTAGTTTTCAAATAAAATGTATAAAAATATTTTGAAAATAGAAGATCTACAAGCTACACAATGCGTCGCATCGCAACGCATTGTGAGCTTGTAGATCGGCTATTTTCAAATGGCCGAAATATATATAGGGCTGAAGTGATTAATGTATGTTTTGTAATAATAATCCAAGTCTACAAAGTAAAAACTAAAGTTTTCAAATAACTGTAGTGGAGTAAAAGTACAATATTTGCCTCTGAGATGTAATGGAGTAAAAGTAAATGTATAGAAAATTGGAAATACTCCAGTTAAGTAAAAAATACCTCAAAATTGTATTTAACTACAGTAATTGAGTTAATGTACTTTACACCACCGGCTACTGCTACCGACAGATTTTGTCCAAAACTCACACAAATCGCCAAACATTATCTCTGGAGTCAAGAGATCACGATGTATGCGTCACATTTTTTCAGATTAAATTCCAATTGGCAGCAATTGGCTTTCAAAGGTAGCGAGCCAAGGAGAGAGCCATTTTGCAAAAATGCCACGAATCATAAACTGCTGTGGAACTTTGCACACACTCCCGGTAGTCCCAGCAGGAACTAAATCTTTCAAATCGGCCTCATGTGTAGCGCTGTAACATCCCGCTTCACATTTTGCTGTATAACTCGTATAATATTTATCCCAACACTGGATTCCTTGGATCATGATGCAACTTCACATCTAGGCCCCACCCATTTGTGCCTGACTAGATTTTCTTGATGATGATCAGATGACTGATCCAATCTGCCCAAAAAATGTAATCGCACATTGAGGGATGAAGCCCTGTTTTATTCTTCGGCATTTTGAAAATAGCAGATCCACAAGCTTGCAACGTGTCACAATATGACACAAGGCAAGCTTGTTGATCTGCTACAGTATTTCCAAAAAACTGCAGACAGCATTTGACAAATCTTCTCTTATTGGGGTGCTGCCTGGCACAAAATCAATTCAAATAGAGGTCCACAGCCACAACATGTCAATGTGGGGGTCCTTGAAAATGTTTGAGAACCACTGCTCTAAACAACACTCCACCCACAGGAGGCACCACAAACACATCAGTTTGTTGCACACACTTATTTATTTATTTTTGAATTGCGCACAAATGCTCTCGTGCATAATGTGCCAAACAAGCTTGTTATAGTTAATTTGGTCTGCCTGTGATTAGATTCACAACTTCAACAAACTTAACATAACTTCAACACAACATCCAGTCATCCCCAATTTGGAATCACAGGTTGAGGGACCTCTATGGAGCTCATCTCCAACTGCACTTTCACTTCTGTCCATAGGGAGCATAAACACACAAAGTTGCACTCTCCATCGTACAAACTCTACTCTACTGTAGAGTTGCATCATTATTGTTGAACTGATATATTTACAGCATGACTGAAAACACTGGTTAAGATCCTATATAAGAATAAAAAAGTTTGACTGTATTTAAACTCAGCAGGTTAACATTAACAAAATATTGTTGTTTAAGTACAGCCACATATTTCTTAATTGAATTTCAAATACTAAAACACTACTTCAATATATCTACTAGTAATGATGGAGATATATGTGAGCTTGTAATAATAGTGATATATCAGAGCTAGTAATAATAGTGATATAACAGAGCTAGTAATAATATTTTATACTCACAGAGGAGAACGCAGGGCAGAGCGAGCCCCATTCTGTTCCGAGATGAACAACTCTGAACAACTTCTACTTCTTCTATGTGCTTAAATAATAGCTACAGCTGAGAGAGCACGAGAGAGAGAGAGAGAGAGAGAGAGAGAGGGGGGGCAGGGAGAGGGAGGGAGGGGTGGCGTGAGAAAGATGTTGCATTTATTGGGATTGTTGTGATGAAATTAAAGTCTTCATTAATTTCACATCTGCTCTTCCTTCCCCTTTTTTGGAAGAGAGACTGCGGTTCATTGCAAAGTTTGTCGTAAGCATGAATAAGTAATTACTATCTTTCATAAAAAACATTTTAAATATGAATTATAATTTTAAAACAACGAGCATCATCATGTCTTCAGGACAGATGACTGACCATTCCTACAAAGATGCATGAAAATCCATCTATACTCGGTTTTGTCCTTGACCTTGTCACTTTGACCTTTGAGACCCAGAAGTTGATTATCTCTTTATGGCAGCCTGCTGATCACTCATTAGTTATCTGGTTCACAGACAGACAGACAGACAGACAGACAGACAGACAGACAGACAGACAGACAGACAGACAAATACTATTCATACTTTATGACATTTGATGACACATTGGTGTTTTGCACAGTAAAGAAGTATATACATTTTCAATATTAAAAAAAAAATACAGAAACTTAACTGAAATGTAAAGCTTAAAGATAAAACTAGATATAAAAATAAAATAATTATAAACTTGGTCGCAGATGTGTACCTCAAGGAGAGGCAGATGGACGGGCGATCAGAGGGAGAGAGAGAGAGGACTGAAACTGCTCCATGGACTGAGGATCAAGCGAGGGCCCCTGTATCTTGATGACGGTGACAACAGGTGACCTAACAAGCCATCAACACTTGGTAGACCCCGGAGCGGCTGTGAGTGACCAATGAGGAAGAGGTGTTGGCCAGTGCTGAGCACCCCATCACCACAGAGCATAGCGCTTTGCCTGCTGTGGAAGTACCTGAACCAGCAGCACTTGGCCCTCTGTTATCCTGTGTATCCAGCATAGTGTGGCGTGGAGCAGGTGATCTGGCACTTCTTTGTCATCAGATCCTGCTGGACCTGTGTCCCTCGTAGAGTTTAGTTTTATTTGTTTATTAGTGTCGCAGGGATTTACCCCCAATCCATCCATCCCTTGATGCCGAGTGCCAAACAAGGAGGCATGGGGTCCCATTCTTATAGTCTTTAGTATGACCCGGCCGGGGAATTGAACCCGACCTCCCAATCTCACGGCGGCCACTCTAACCACAAGTCCACTGAGCTGGTTGTACAAGGACCCTTTTTAATCTGGTTTTAGTCTGATTTCAGCTCTTTTTATCGTTGCCTCTCCAGTTTACGAACACAGTACTTGGATCGCAAGGCATTTGTGGATCAAGAAAGCACTTAATGGCGACCCTTTTACAGGATTTCCAGTCTTTCCAAAAAGGTGTGTGCAAAAATGTTATTGTATTGCTAAAACGACACATCTGGGGGACAGGATGCTGCTGCAACACACACACGCACACGCACACGCACACGCACACGCACACGCACACGCACACACACACACACACACACACACACACACACACACACACACACACACACACACACACATACACATACACATACACACACACACACACGCACACACGCACACAGTACTGGGCCTTTACAAAATCATAGGAGTGTTCAAGGAAGAGGAACTTGACTGTAATGTTGCACAGAGTTGCAGATCTAACGCTGGACATGATGAAACTGAAATGGACTAAATGATATGTGTACAATACTGTGATGAAATAGGATATGTATCATTTGGTTGTTGTTCGGTTAAAGGATAGAGATGCATTAAATGGGTGAAGGGTCATTTGGAATTGGGGTCAGGCCAAAAGGAATCACAAACAACAAATGCAGAAGTAGAGTGGTCACTCAGAAGACCACAATGATGGAGAAAATGAATCCACCCAATGATGCAATAGTCTGACAAACAAATATATGCCGTCACCTTCTGAGAGGACAGCTCTGCCTGCTGTGGAAGTACCTGAACCAGCAGCACTTGGCCCTCTGTTATCCTGTGTATCCAGCATAGTGTGGCATGGAGCAGGTGATCTGGCACTTCTTTGTCATCAGATCCTGCTGGACCTGTGTCCCTCATAGAGTTTAGTTTTATTCGTTCCAGTGGTGTTTAAAGGGCTGTGTGGCCCATAGGGCAGAAGCCATTTCTGTACCGTGAGGCAACTTGATGTACAAGTACACCCCCTGCCCTGGACATGACGGTAGTATGTCGCAGGGATTTACCCCCAATCAAACCCTTGATGCTTAGTGCCAAGCAGGGAGGCATGGGGTCCTGTTTTTTTTGTCGTTGGTATGATCCGGCCAGGGAATTGAACCCCAACCTCCTAATCTCAGGGCGGACACTTTAACCATAAGGCCACTGAGCTGGTTGTACAAGGACCCTTTTCAACCTGGTTTTAGTCTCTGATTTCAGCTCTTTTTATCGTTGCCTCTCCAGTTTACGAACACAGTACTTGGATCGTAAGGCATTTGTGGGTCAAGAAAGCACCTGTGGCGACCCTTTTTACAGGATTTGCAGTCTAAAAGGGCCTTATAGGAGTTATGTCCACTAGACCATACCCGGTCGACGCATCCGTGGGGGGAAATGCGCACATGATCTGGCAACCCGGGAGGAAGTTCGTCCCATAGCTGGGCAGCCCCGTAACCATGGCGACATTGTTTGACACAAAAGCGCTAATAAGAAGCTGAGATTTGATGAAATTGAAAAACGGGCTTCACAGTTGCGTTCAGATGGTAATGGTCAATGGCTGTGTGCAAAATCAGAGCAATTGGTCCAGCCACTGAGGAGAACCGGGTAGCTTCACCTACTCACCTACTCACCTACTCAAGACGGTTACTAGAATTATAGTAGGATATAGGATGGGTCATGTTGTACTGTATAGGCTGAGGGGCCTACGTATTTGAGCCTAAAGCTATATACATTTTAATAAATTGTCATTGAGCCTCTTGAACCAAGGCTGCAAGGGCCATGGTCATGTCGAAAGACATGGCTTTCAAATCAGCCTTTCAACCCTGTTTTCCCTTAACTTTAGATCAAGGTGAGGCCTCCATTTGATCCTTTGATACTAAATGACGGTCAAAGAAGAGAAGACTGAAGAGAAGACTTAATAGGAAAGAGTATAGCACAGCAGGGCTCATGAACCTTGTTTATAAGCTTACAATAATGAAGAATGAATCACATCATTGCATAATGTTGTGTGTGGAAAGCTTGTATCGTACTGCTAAAACGATCTGGGGGACAGGATGCTGCTGCAATACGCACACACACACACACACAGACACAGAAACACACACACACACACACACACACACACACACACACACACACACACACACACACACACACACACACACACACACACACACACACACACAGACACACATAGACACACACACACACACACACGCACGCACGCACGCACGCACGCATAATATCCCATATTATGGGATGTCACTTATGACACGTCAAAGTCAAAGTTCCTACTTTTTTCCTACGTTTTTACTTTAGAGATGCACAGGCACAATTACAGGGTTCGGTCAGTGTGTTGTTCTACATGAGAAATAACATAAAGCATACAGACAATCAATATTAATACAGTATTTGGCTAACTTAAACATAAATGGTACAAATGTGTCATCAATAATACAACATAAGTCAACTAGTAGTGGGATATACTTCAACTCAAATAAACATGATAAACCATGAATCTCTATTCACACGTGGTTAGAGACATATTCCATCCTGATTGTCTAAAAATGGCTTCCAAAGTTTGCAGGAGTGCTCCGTTTTGAACAGATTGCCTCAAAACACAGCATGCAATTTCCGCAAATTCAAAAATAGCAGATCTACAAGCTCACAACGTGTCGTGTTGTGACACGTTGTGAGCTTGTAGATCTGCTATTGTTGGCTAATGTTCCCGCCAGAATAGGGAAAGCTACTGGGGTTCAAGTGGTTTAACGTCAAGTATAGTTATTTTCAATCTGTCATAGTGGAAACAGACATTTCCTCATGACATGCTGTAGGGCTGTAAACCACCTGCCCACTGTACCAAGACATCAGAGACACATACTTCCCACAGATTACAATCACCCAAGGAGAGTTTGAAAACACTAATGACAAAAAACTCCCATATCTGCTGGGCAAAGTACAACAATGTGCTTGCAACAAGATCTGTGAGCTTCTGTGATAGAGAAGGATATGAAACGGAACAATCATTGTGTGTATTCCTGCCTGTCTGCATCGAGAGACCTTGGTACATAGAAATAGATTTATTGGATATTCTACTGTTTAGACTGATAGGTTCTTGGTTTACCTATGATCCTAGATTACTATTTCTATGCATTTGATGTATTACCTTGTGATCTCCTTGCTTACTGTAAATCGCTCTGGATTAAGAGCATCTGCTAAATGCCTAAATAATTTGCAGATGTCTGCAAATAATTTAGGCTAAATTGTAGAAACACTGTACATACAAGCAGAGCAATTACCTTTAAGCACTTTTGAAAAATAGCTGCTATTTGTGCACAACTTTGCAAAAGCTTATCCCAAGCCAACCTTTCCTATGTGGATATATAGTCTAACTATTTCTGACAGCAAAAGCAAAATTCTTATGGTTTTGTAAGTTTCACATAATTCTTATTTCCTTTTTGTACATACATTGTATATATATATACTCAAAGCTTTGCACAACTGTTCATGATTTTATAGAAAAATAGCAGATCCACAACCTCATAGCGTGGCACAAAGTGAGCTATGTACTATTTTCTTTTAAATCGTGACCCAGACACTCATATACATGAGCTAAAATGACAGATGCTTTCCCCGTTTGAATGGGTTAATGTGAATTTTCATCTGACCACGTTTTTGAATAAAGTCAAAATTGTTCATTTACAACAGTGTCCATCTTTTAACACAGACAAAGCCACTAGGATTATGCACTATTTCTGAGCTTTTATAGAAAACTGAGGAGCTAGGAGTGGAGAATTGGTGAGCAGATGTAACATAATTTTAATAGTTTATCATTAGAAACCTGTTTTTATATATTTCAGTGGAGTTATGACTAGTGCATCATAATCTGAACAGTGACATCAACAAGCTGCTGATTAGCTGCAATAAGTGTGAAACGACTATCCAAAAAAACTGCCGATGAATTAAACAAAAAAAAACACAAATACTGACAAAGCTGTAATTGAAATGTAGCCTGTTTGTTTTGGCACCCCCACCTGATTAGTGAAGTACAAAAGTAGCCTATATGATGATGATGATGATGATGATGATGATGATGAGGATGATAAGTGATTAGCCTTTTGAGGCTCTCAAAATGTAGGATATTTAATATAATATGATATTTAATATAATGATGATGATAGATTATGATGATTGTGGGGAACAAGAAAAGGGAAGTTAATGCTACATATAATTTGCATTTATATGTGAAGACCATTGGTCAATAAGCCCAGTAAATTCAGTGCTCTTCTTCTTATCCTTCATTCAAGATATTCAAGAGCCCCTTGATTAGTTCAGTAGTTGAATGGACTAGAGGACTGATTGATTGATTGATTGATTGAAGAAGAAAGCCTATGGCTTGTTCCCATTCAATGGAAACTATTGTCGGCTATTTAATATAGTAGTTCAAAGATTTCTCTGGGCCCCAAATCAGGGAACCAGAAGAACTGAGGACTTTGTATTTTGAAGAAGGGTTGTGTCGAAACAAACAGGTTACTTGTTAGTCTATGTACGTTTGTCAATACTTTTTTGAGAATGTACGTTGGCAATAACTGAAATGTGAAATGATACTCAACTAATATTCTTTAATTGGCGGATATCATGGATAAATTGCATGATGACACTGAAGAAGACAAACATCTATCGGCAATACTATGTAATAGCCCATTTAATTGTCAGTCTTATTTCATAAGATCCTGCCTTTCAAATGATTAATAAATTACCCCTTTAGTTAGTAGGGGAATGCAGCGTTCGTATGCCTGGTATGTATGCTTTTTCTCTCCACTGATATGAGGGTAGCATATCTTATTTTAAACCTTTTTGTTAAAAAGTTAAAGCTCTTTATTCTGATAAACATTGCATGTTGAGAGTTTTTGTTCAGTAACAGGGGTCACCGGGGCTGACTCACCTGAAACAAGTTTTCAGGTGGTGATCGGGAGAGAGAGTCCATTTATCAGCTTACATTTTATAATGTTTGAGTTTTTCCTCATTTCACTTGTATACCATGTATCATTTATGAGTTCTGATGACTTTAGATCACTATCAATCACACTCAGAATATAGAGCTATTTAATCACTTATTTATTTTTACAACAAATTAATAAATACAAATAAATGCTTTCCCTACTTTTAATTCAGCAATCAAAGACAAATCCTTTAGAACAGTGGTTTTCAACCTTTTTCATATCAAGGTCCATTATTTATTTGGCATTTTAGCCATGGACCACCATTCGTATGAGATTTAGACTCTCAGACCCAAAACCTAGAATATTTTGTCATCGTTGGATAGGATTTTGTCCACGATTCCATGCTGTACCTGGCACCATTAGGAGAGATGACAGGCAAACGTTGATCAAAATAACAATTCTTCTACATTCTATAATTGTGTAGACTTTCTAATTCACTAATTGTGTAGAAATTAAGTAATGCAGATGTGTAACAATAATTTAACTCTTGAGAGTGTAAAATTAAACCAAATGTTGTTTTAATTTTACACTCTCAAGAGTTAAAGATCTATCTATAAGGGTCCATTTGGTTACCAACTCTTCCATCATTTAGCTGGGGACCACCTGGAACCTCCTCAAGGACCACTGGTGGTCCCCAGACGGTCAGACCACTGGTTGAGAACCACTGCTTTAGAATATGCCACTGAAGACACGCCCATTCGCGTGGACACGCCCACGGCTAGGTGGGTTTGGAGAATGGCCCTTTAAAATGAGGGCGGTACTAATATATCCTGATCTGCTCGACCATAACGTGTCCCCCTGACTGATCAGTCACAGTTATTCTAGTTGACATAGAAGGAATCAGGCATTAAGAACCCTTTCACACAGTTATTCTAGTAGACATAGAAGGAATCAGGCATTAAGAACCCTCTCACACAGTTATTCTAGTAGACATAGAAGGAATCAGGCATTAAGAACACTCTCACACAGTTATTCTAGTAGACGTAGAAGGAATCAGGCATGTTTGACTTAAAGAAGAGCCACAGTTTCACTAATCTGTCTGACAGCCGTCAGACAGAGGAGTTCAGGAGGGGCAGAAGAAGGTCATCTGAAGGTGTTGAGCGTGTTGGCCACGCTGCTGTAACAGGTGAGTGTACTGCTGCCTGTGCAACTAGCCCTGACACATGACTGTCATATATTGTGTGACAATTTAAGGACTTTCATTTTCTTAATGCTTTTTAAAACTGGTAAAAAAAAAAAAAACTATTACTGCATTAAAATAATTAACAAACTATACTATAAAAAAATGTCAAACATTGGCCAAATTGTGAAATATTACCCGAGAAAGAGGCACAAATTGTGAAAATTGCTGATCTACATGCTCACAACGCCTCGCAATGCATGCATGCATATCAGCTATTTTCACAATATTTATCTGTGGAACATAGTCAAACTAAATTGACTTCCTCAACTCCTACAATTCCAAGTGCTTGTCAGGTTCAAACATGATTTTTTTGGGGGGGATCGCAGCCTGAAAAGGTTGAGAACCACTGTACTAGATCACCAGCGGTCCTAGAGGGGGTTCCCAAGCTAAATGATAGATAGCTTAGGGTCCTTGAATTTGAAAAGGTTGAGAATCACTGTACTATGTTTACAATTATGGACACCATTTTGCAGTGAATATTAGTTTTGTTGTCAAACCTACAGGAACTTTAGATTTGTTCCACTGGAGGCACTATAGGGAAATAATGTAAAAATCATGGCAGTATCCTGACACACAAACAAACCAACCAACAAACTGCCAAAGATTCATGTCAGGCTTTCACATTACAGCTTTTTAACATTGTGTCTGTACACATCAATTAACTGACATTTTAATGTAATTACTTGGGTTTGGAAAATATATATATATTATTCCAATTTAATGAGTAGAAACATTTGCTTGAATGTAAATTTGGGGGTTTGGGTCAAGCAGAGCACAGACTTTTCCAAGACTGTGTGAATGTCTGTCTACAGTACTTGTCAAGTACGGCTGACATAAAGCTAATGGTAAATGGATCTGTTGCAAGCTTCTACTAGAAGAAGACTGAAGAAGTTGTGTACAATTAGAGCGTATGTCCCTTCTCACAATTGCCATGCTGTGTGCAGTATTATTGAAAAGCAACCATCTGGAATTGCATTCATTGGGTGCTCTTGGCTGTATCTGTAAAACAATATCATGGCATGGACATTGACAGCAGGTTTATAGCTACATGCTAAAGAGAGGAGTAGCATAGAGATAATGGAATAATGCAATTCTGAATTATATCGCTGGTTCTGTGTCACAAATACTGACATACCTGTAATTGAAATGTAGCCTGTTGGTTCTTCTTCTTATCCTTCATTCAATATATTCAAGAGCCCCTTGATTAGTTCAGTAGTTGAATGGACCTGATTGATTGATTGATTGATTGATTGATTGATTGATTGATTGATTGATTGATTGATTGATTGATTGATTGATTGATTGATTGATTGAATACTTTATTAGCAGTTTGCCAAAAAAGCACAGGAAAGTACAGTTCAATATAAAGTCTGCTAAGAGGATTTTAAACCCAAGAAAGCCTATGGCTTGTTTCCATTGGGGTCCTAGGACCACAATGGGAACTATTTTCCTAAGCGATTTACCTTTTGTGACTCTCAAAGTGTAGGATATTTATTATAACAGTCTTCAAAGATATCTCTGGGCCCCAAATCAGGGAACCAGAAGAACTGAGGACTTTGTACTTTGAAGAAGGGTTGTGTCGAATCATGACGAAACACGACCCACTGCTGTTATTTTTTCTTGTTTTTTTTTTTTTTGCTTACATCATGACTAAACTATGTGCTAAATGCCTCAGGTATATATATGGGAAGGAGCACTGCTGTTGATAATTCTAACACCCCCCCCCCCTCCAGGGACTCCTAACCCAGCCCACCTGCAGAGACCTGGGACTTCAGGACCAGAGGGGACCGATGAATGTGAAATAATTCAACTACCCACTCAGAGTCCTAATTCACTCTCGGTCCACATTAGCTCATTATTGAACGTTCTAGGATTTCCTAGCCCTCTTGAAGTAAAGCCAGCCAGGACTGGCCCCGTCATTGAGGCACCTGGACCCCATACCAGCCCTGCAAGAAGTAGCCGAGGAACGCAAAGTCTGGTAATCCCTACACTTGTTGCATCCCTCTGTCTAACCAATTTGGGCATTGAGAGCTGCTGTATCCCCCTGGGGCTGGGGGAAGGACAGGGCCACAGCTTCCTCATGACACCGCTCCAGACACCCAGGCCCATCAAGAGGAGGGCAAGAAGCCTCAGCCCGCCCAAGCAGCCTCAGCCCGCCCAAGAGCCCGCCCTGGTGAGCGAGGAAGGGTCTAGAGATGAACAGACTGGGGAGGTTCAGAGGAAGAAAGAGGAGGAGAGCACGGAGCAGAAGCTGTGGAGGATGGCCAATGAGCTCCTGGAGACGGAGAAGGCCTATGTGGATCGGCTCCACCTGCTGGACCAGGTTGGTAATGCTGTATTTGGCCCTTTTATCATGGATTAAACTTCTCAGGACCCCACAACGGATTTCAGTCATTTTTATGAGATTAAAGAGTTTTACAATGGGTCAAACCAGCAATAGAATACATGTTCTATTGCTTAAATTGTAAAAATCAATGTTCAGAAGAATCTTACATTAAACCCTATTTAGTCTCTTCATAAAAGCAAAGGTTAAAGCCTCATTCTGCAATGTCTTCAACTGGTTGGCTGTATGTATAACAGCAAGAACATAGGTTTAGAAAGATAATGCCTAAACATCATAATTTTACATCATAATTCTGCTTATTATTCTGCTAATTGTTTAGGAAACCCAGCACTAGTGTGGAGGACTAACAAAAGTCATGAGATGTGTTTTTGCTTTAATCTCTGCTTTATTCAAGATATGATTTGTTGCAGAGTAGCGTTATTTATTATCCCTTTTGTGCACCTTCTCGGAATAGAAGCTGTGTATAATGAAACCGCAAAGGCTTTACCCATGTCATGCTAGTAGTGTCCTGGTTCTCAAACTCCCGTCCTTCTCTCCAGGTGTTCCGTGTGCGTCTGACAGAAGAGGCGGCTCGAGGCTCGTTTCCTCCAGAGGTGGTGAGGAGCATCTTCTCCAACATCTCCTCCATCCACTCCTTCCACAGCCAGTTCCTCATGCCTGACCTGCAGCACCGCATGGACCATTGGTGGGTCTCCAAATAACTTAAACACTTAAGATTTTAATGTTGATATAATACAAAACGACAGGCTATTTTTTCTTCAAAACCTTGAAAAAAATTGTTTTCATTGGGATACAGATAAAGAACTTAAAAGTATACAAGGTTAGTTCCATTGATACAAGCCCAAGCACAATCAATTGATTGATCATTAAAATAAACGTGCTCTGAAAATGCACGTGGCCCACCCATCTGACCTCTTAACGCGGCAGCTGAACGTCTGCCGTGTTAAGTGGTAAGGTGGCCGCTTTCAGTGGGTCCAGAAAAGGTCGGGAACGGTTGCTTTAGGCATTTAGAAGACGCCCTTTTATTCAGAGCGACTTAAAAAGTGCAAGATGGCGAAAGGTGATGAGACTACAGTGTGTGATATTTTCAACCGGACCCCTAAAATTACGCAAAGACCTAAAGAGACCGTCGATGTTTCCAGGCAAAGGTAATTAGCATGACTGAACTGTTGACCTTATTCCCACTGTGGCCAAATCTAGGCGGGAGCACCCAGGCCTTGGAGGCGTAATGCTGCGGCATGCCCCCTTCCTCAGAATGTATGCAGAGTACATCAAGAACCAAAGCCGGGCCATGGAGCTGCTGAAGACCTGGACCGAACGCTCAGATGCGTTCAGTAACGTCATTCAAGACATACAGGTTAGGACTGTCCATCGACACCGGCGGTTCCCAGTGTCTCAAAAGGGTTTGGGGCCCAGCTATCAGACGACTTAACCCATTAAGACCTGAGGTTGATTCTACAAATGTCTTCTAAAACAGTTTTCTGAAAAAACTTGTGTTTCTATGTCAGTGGTGCTCAAAATGTATTTGGCCGCCGACCCCCATCTCAAAATATTTTGTTCCAGGGACAAAGATTTGAGTTAAAAATGTTCGCTTTAAAAGAATATTTGATATATATTATTTTAAAGCTTACATATTATATTCAAAAATAGAACCTAATGGAACCTTAAAGGTCTGTAACTCGGCGCACAAATGGAACCAAAACGGACCCCATTTTGTACGCTCTCAGGATTTTACAGTGAAGATTCGGATCCCAGAGATGACATTTTTAAACAGGGGTCCGTGGCCTAATGCATATAAAACTGGGGGTCCTTGAAATTGAAATGTTGGAGAATCATTGTACCAAAATAGTGTGTGTGTGTGTGTGTGTGTGTGTGTGTGTGTGTGTGTGTGTGTGTGTGTGTGTGTGTGTGTGTGTGTGTGTGTGTGTGTGTGTGTGTGTGTGTGTGTGTGTGTGTGTGTGTGTGTGTGTGTGTGCGCGTGTGCGTGTGCGTGTGCGTGTGTGTATGTGTGTGTGTGTGTGTGTCTCTCTCTCCGCCTCTCAGAGCCAGGGTGTGTGTGACAAACTGACTCTGCAGGACCTCATGATGGAGCCGGTCCAGAGGGTTCCTCGTTATGAGATGCTGCTCCGGGAATACTTGAGGAAACTGCCCGAAAACCATCCCGATTACCAGCTGGCTCAGCGTGAGTTAAAACGACCCAGATTACAACCTGGCTCAGAGTGAAGGTAGCAGCTGCTTGGTATGTAATGGGGTGGAAATAGGGGTGTGGTGGGTGATATGATGGTGCAAGGAGGGGTGTAGGGGGCTGTGTGGGGGGTATGGGGATGGGTATGATGGGTGGGTATACGGGGGCTTTCAGGTAGGAAGGGGGTGGGAAAATGGGGGTGTGGCGACTGTCGGGATATGGGGGTGGGGGTGTAGGGGGGTGGGGGTTTGGGGGGCGATGAGGGTGGGTTGCATGGGGGGTTATGGGGTGGGTATGGGGCTTGGACTTCAACTCAACCGGGTCCGTTTGGGTTAGATTTCAGGCCTTCAGGCTTGATGAGAAGGGTGCATATGCACAGGCAGAACCCGAGCCTCTTTTGGTCCAAATATGGGGCGTCCCGGCTAATACGGGACTGTTGGCAATCCTAGTTTATAGGGACTTATTAGCATCTGTGAGAAGCTATAGAGGGACGAAAGAGATGCTGGAAAACATCAAGCACATCGTCAACACAATTTTGGGTCACAGCATACTTGACTAAAAGATATAGTTGTGTTAATGTTTGGGGTTGTGTATTCGTATTGCATAATTTATCTAGGGATCTTCCAGACATCCTTTAATCTGTCTACCTCTAATCTCTCTACCCACAGAATCTTTGCAGACCATCTCCATGGCAGCCATTCACTCCAACAGTGCCATCGACCAGGCGGTAAGATGCCAGACTACCACACTACTTCTGCTCTAGAACACAAAGCAGTTTGTCACTGCAGCATCTGTGTATAATATGTATATCGTTGCTGTCGGCCAGACACCTCATATCTCCATATTTAAAACTTTTTATGTTCATTTAAATGCATGCCCTTACGTTGCATCGCAATACTTTGTGAGCTTGTAGATCGCTTGTAGATCGGCGTGTGGATCGGCTTGTGGATCGGCTTGTGGATCGGCTTGTAGATCTGCTAGTTTTGAAAACATTTAAAGTGGAAGTGGTTAAGTGTGTCTGTGGGTTTTATAAATATTGAACCAATGAAAAGTATTAGAGCTTGTGACTAAATTGGATTCATTAGAACACAGGATTTTTTTTTTGTTTCCTGTAAAGTAACGGTTTTGGTCGGTTTTCCACCCATAAGTAGCAAAAATAGCGGA
This sequence comes from Gymnoscopelus microlampas, assembly GCF_963454915.1. Lineage (NCBI taxonomy): Eukaryota > Metazoa > Chordata > Actinopteri > Myctophiformes > Myctophidae > Gymnoscopelus > Gymnoscopelus microlampas. The sequence goes on from NC_139952.1 coordinate 4,351,042, forward strand.
TCTACAAGCTAACTTTACAAGCTTTTAGATGTGTTGAACATTTTCACCTATAATGACATGCCCAATACAACATAGAGATGGAAGTGGTTAATCCAATCAAGCAGTTTAGTTTTTCGTTTTGATTGTCATTATGAATGCAACATTTCTCATCCATCGCAGCCATGCATTATAATGTTTACTGCTGTCTATGTAGGAGAGACTGAAGAGACTGTTGGAGATCTATGAGATGACCGGAAAGGAGAACGTAGTGACCCCATCCAACGAGTTCCTCAAGGAGGGACACCTTTTCATACTGGGCACCAGGAACGCCATTCCGCGCATTCTCTTCCTGGTTTGTCCAAAGCCTTCCATTTCACTGTGCTTTATTGACTTTTTATATAACTTAATTCAATATTTTAGCAATTGTCAGGGCAGAAATTTTTGAGCTTTTTAATTTTTTTCATAAATCAGTGCTATTGAACACCCTTAAAAAATATTAAACCAATGAAAAGTATTAAAAAGTGCTTCTGCTAAACTAGCTAACTCCACCAAAGGGAGTGGAGTTTGCTGGTTTTGCTAACTCCAGGCTCCACCCCCTTTTGACCTCCAACCTCATTGTGAGCTTGGAGGTCCATTCAGCTGTTCTTATCAATGATGAACAAAACCTCCTTTTGTTTTTTCATTTGCTGAAAAATGAACATTTTGGAGTTAGCTGGTTTCTGCCCGACAGCAGAGATACACTGAAATCACTGCGTGGTCACTGCATGTCTTTAACAAAGCCTAGCCTCGGTGTGAGGCTGAAAAGAGTTTGCACACTTTAGCTCCCTTCTATTACTTTTTTGTGGTTGTCGTTTCTTTAGTCTGAAGAAGAGCATTGCTGCTTGAAATGTTACGTGTTGGTGGATGCCACAATAAAGTACTCACAACAAAGTACTAGAAGGGAGCTACAGTGTTCTAACTTCTAACTCTTTTTTTGCCTCGTACTGAGGATAGCCTGTGTTATGAGACACATAACAAAGGCTAGCCTCAGTACGAGGCAGAAAAGAGTAAGAGTTCAGGACCTGCCTTTAAATGGTATGGATTGTGCATGACCTCCTCTGTTCTTCGTTTGGCTTTATGTCTTCAACATGATGCAGGGCTTTCCAAATGTAGCAAGCCAGGGGGTGGGGAGAATATGTTTGTCTGTAAAAGCCGAAAGTTTGTGGCTTCTGCCACATTCTGTAAAGTAGAATTAGTTTTCTTAGCCTACACAGTCTGTAAAAATCTATTAATATTTAAAACCCACACTACTGATAAGTTCTTATCTAGCCTATGTATTGATTTTAAATTGAGATTCAAACTCCTCAGCATTCGTGTGCAACTTTAAACTGTACTCTTTGCCTGCTACTGCAGTGGTTCCCAACCTTTTTCTAAATCAGGGGCCCCAAAATAGGGACCCCAGTTTGAAAGTCCCTATTAAATGTATGGTTGCAGACAAGAAAACACGTTGTCACATTTAGAGGGATGGCAATTGCCACCCCCTGGGACCACACATCTGAATATTGACTGATAAGTATTGCACATTAAAAAGATGCAAAAAGTAAAGATTTGGCATATAACTCTTCGTCGTTATCTTTTCCTCTCAGTTCAACAACTTCCTGTTGTGCTGCATTCCGAGGTACAGCCGGGTGGGAAAGCGTTTCGCTGTACTCAATCAGATCAGAGTGGAGGGCATGAAGGTGCAGCAGACCACCAACGACAACTATCCACACACCTTCCAGGTCTCTGGCAAGGAGAGGACACTCGAGCTGAAGGCCAGGTGGGTTTGTCCTTCAATGACCTGTCAATCTGCAAGGTGCCATCTAGTTATAGTGAATCTGCAAGGTGCCAACTAGTAATAGTGCATCTATAAGGTGCCATCTAGTTATAGTGAATCTGCAAGGTGCCAACTAGTTATAGTGCATCTATAAGGTGCCAACTAGTTATAGTGAATCTGCAAGGTGCCAACTAGTTATAGTGCATCTATAAGGTGCCATCTAGTTATAGTGAATCTGCAAGGTGCCAACTAGTTATAGTGAATCTGCAAGGTGCCAACTAGTTATAGTGCATCTATAAGGTGCCAACTAGTTATAGTGCATCTATAAGGTGCCAACTAGTTATAGTGCATCTATAAGGTGCCAACTAGTTATAGTGAATCTGCAAGGTGCCAACTAGTTATAGTGAATCTGCAAGGTGCCAACTGTAGTGAATCTGCAAGGTACCAACTAGTTATAGTGAATCTGCAAGGTGCCAACTAGTTATAGTGAATCTGCAAGGTGCCAACTATAGTGAATCTGCAAGGTACTAACTAGTTATAGTGAATCTGCAAGGTGCCAACTAGTTATAGTGAATCTGCAAGGTACCAACTAGTTACAGTGAATCTGCAAGGTGCCAACTAGTTATAGTGAATATGCAAGGTGCCAACTAGTTATAGTTAAAACTATTTCCATAAGCCAAAAGTGTGAATGTAATACAAGTAATTAGTCTTTCCGTTTTCAGATCTGAACAAGAGAGAGACGACTGGATAAAGGTACTTCAGATTATCATGTCTTCAGAAATAAAGGAGGTAGAAAAAAGATGATTGTCAATGATAGCTAAAGCTAAAGTGTTTTTCCAGGTGATTCAGGAAGCCATTGATGACTATCAGAAGAATCTGGAAAATGGAACCTTTATGTTGGCTTCCAAAGAAATGGATGCAGAACTTACTGTGAGTTGTTTCTTTCTTTCTTTCGTTCTTTCTTTCCTTTCTCATGAAGCTCTCTTCATTGAGTGTTTCATTATAATGATGTCAGCACATCAACAGTTCAGTTGTTGTTTTTACTTCCTAATTGCTGTTCTTTCCAACAATACAAGCAGCTGAACTATGCTCATCTGTTGAAGCTGGTATATTTCCTAGTAAGCACTGTAAAGTTACTTGCAATGCTAACACTGCATTTAATTTATCATGCATTTTATTCCCATTTGCCTGAAACTTGGCATACAGGTTTCATTGTCTGCAAGCCATAGAACATGGACCCAACATAACATTTGGGACAATTTGGGGAAACATGATGTTTCTGATATAAGGCGATGCATGTACTCTCAAAACATGCATTTAATTTCCTTTTATCTGTTACATATGGATATTTTAGAAGGCAATAAGACCCTTTTATCCCAAAACTACAGGCTTTTTTTTATATGTTGTTTTTTTCATATAAATTGTAATGGTTAATCAAAGCAGACATGTTGATGTGTGTTTGACAGACAGAGGAGCTGGGTTGGCGCGCCCCTCGCTGGATCAGGGACAATGAAAGTGAAGAATGTATGAAATGTCAGGAGGCTTTCAACGCTGTCACCCGGAGGAGGCACCACTGTCGAGTCTGTGGCTGTGTGAGTGACTCGCAGGCTTTATTCTTTACCACTTACACCAAACATCTTCACAGAACACGACGTGTCACTACTGGACACGTCACACGTCACTACTGACTACTGGACATGTCACGATGTGCTGTTTTTGCTGAATGTTGGACGCTGAGGATGCGCCATAATAGCCTGGCATTGGCCGGACTGATAACGTGGATTCACTCTCATGTTCCTCCCCGGTATCAGTCTGGACTTCGGCCCATAGGGAGCGAGTATGAGAAATCAGAAAATGATCGGTGATGTGTTTCAACTGCTGTCTGTACATGATTTCTCAAACTCGCTCCCTATGGGCCGAAGTCCAGACTGATACCGGGGAGGAACGTGAGAGTGAATCCACGTTATCAGTCTGGCCAATGCCAGGCTAGCGCCATGACGCTCATAGGTGGCAAACCTCGCACCGGAAGTTCGATGAAATACATCGCAGTGAATGGAGCCGGATGTACCAGCTCATGAACAAACACTATTTCTGAACGAAATAGTGGACGTAAATCTAAAAGAACTTTACAAGAAAAGCCCAACATGTTTCTTTTTAACTTCTCTTGTTACATTTAAGTTCTGTTAGATTTACCTCCACTCCTCAGTTTTTTTTAATCTCAGATATTTTATTTTTCCTTCAGTTATTCTTCCCGTTGATCCTAGAACCACCAGTCTACCTTCTTGCCTGAAAAAAAAGTGGCCCACTGGCCCAGCGCCCCACCGGGCGGTATGCCAAATGGCCAGTCCGCCCCTGCAAAGAACCCAGATGGTCTGTGGACCCCACTTTGAGAACCACTGGTCTAACTAAGTGTGTGTGTGTGTGTGTGTGTGTGTGTGTGTGTGTGTGTGTGTGTGTGTGTGTGTGTGTGTGTGTGTGTGTGTGTGTGTGTGTGTGTGTGTGTGTGTGTGTGTGTGTGTGTGTGTGTGTGTTTCCTCTGCTCTCCTAGGCGGTGTGTTGGTGGTGTTCAGAGTAGAGACGGCAACAAGCTGAACAGAGTGTGTAAAGACTGCTACTCCGTCCTGATTGGCCGGGACAGACCAGAGAGTGGGGAAGGCAAGACGAGGAGCTCACTGGAGGTGAGCTAACTGACAGACACACGTTCCTGTGGACACACACTTTATTTACACCAGTGGTTCTCAGACCTCTTTATGACGAGGACCCACAAGTATATACAGTAGCCTATCTTATTTAGATTTGTGTATGAGGGGCCCGATAGACACCCCAAATGATGCTCTAGTTCAGGGATCTTCAACGTTTTTTTCAGGCGAAGGTGTTCAATAGCACTGATTTATTATTTTACACTTTGGGCTATTCATGAGATTGATAAATCCCGACAATTGCGGTGATCTCGGCATACAGCCATTATTTGGTCTACACCACTTTGATAAATGAGGGCCACATAGAGCTGTCACGATCATGACATTTTACTTGACGATTAATTGTCATACAAATATTTGCGATAAATGTGTTGAAAACTTTTTTCAACATAGAAACTATTATGATGATTCGGCAAAATGAGAATGTAGAAATGTACAGTATGTTCTCCAATGTAAACGCCATTTCAAAAGTGCCATGCACTATGTCATCCAATGTTAAAAAAAAAAAAAACATTTAAAGCATTTAACATTTAAAGCAACCTAAAATGCAAGATACTGAAATAATCTTCCACTATTGTACCTTTTTATTCATATACAATTTGCACATGAACTTGGGGTGAGGAGAGTACACAACATGATGAATAATGCAGTTTTTTCCAGTTACCCAACACCCACACTCGCCTGGCTCATGACAACAACTCCTATTCCATCCATATCAATTCACTGTACATCTTATTTACAGTATGCTACCTCAACTTCCATGATTCACTTATCCCCACTCTCCCCAACAACCAGGCTTGCAGGATTCTCCCCGGGCGTCTCCAGAGCTCCATGGACAAGCCTGTTTCCGCCTCCACAAGTCCAGGAGCAGCCACGAGTTCTGCTGCCATTCCCTAGAGCTCAAGCAGCGCTGGCTGGCCGTCCTACATGCTGCAGTGAGGAACGAGATGCTGCCTGGCAACAAGAATGCCACTAATGGAGACATATCTGTGGAATGTGTGGAAGGAGACTTTGTGTTGATTTAAAATATTGTTTTTTCTTTCTTTTTCTTTGTTTCAAATAAATGATTTAAGGAATAACAAAACTGTGGGCCCAAAAACGAATGAAGTCAACTTAAATAACTAAACGGAAACTGAACTGATCAACACAACTGAACCAACTAGAATGATGCATGAGGTGAACATATAGGGACCGGTCAGACCACTGTGAACAACAAGGGGGGTAAAGACAGAGACTGCAACACACTCAAATAACCCCTGCCCCTCCCCATGGTGCAGGGACACTGTGGTGCAGTCCAATTATCCCCATTACCTGCAGATTTGTTTTAGCTTAACTTTTATAGTGTTCCGGCCAGTTCTAATTTTGCATGCTCATTTCTTTGTGTCATCACTTCCAATTTCACTTGTTTAATCTGTATCCTGACAGACTTTTATGTCCTGATTCGATAAAATTGGTATCCTGACCTGAAAATGTCATTTCTGTTTAATAAAGAGCTGGAGAGACATGGAGACTCCTGTTACTGAACAAACACTCCATAACAATGACTACTATCAGAATATAAAGCTATTTAACACTTAGTCTAACAAAAGAAAATCACTTATCCTACCTTTAACTTCTCCAAGCAATAGGATTTACACATTAGTACACATATTCCAACACACAGACATCATGTTATTTATCAGCTCTCGCCATGGTTAAACAACTGTCCAAACAGTCAGGTCCACATAAAACAAAATCAGACAAATTAAATGGCAAAAGCAAAATTCAAACCTCACCCATCAGGCAGTACCCTCAAATTTTCAATTGTATATCAATCCCAAGAACCTCCAAGAGTATCTTGATTAGATAGATTCAGTTGAGGGCAAGACCAAAATGTATGTGTAATGTTTGCTGGTGAAAAGGAGCATCTCTCACAACTCCCATCCTCCCCCGGGTACATTTCTGCCGATCTAGTTTCGCTAAAATGAGTTCTATGTACCACCTTGAATTGAATGAGCCCCAGACGAGCACATGATGATGATGTGTTAATTCTGTCTAAAGCCCCATTCCAATGGTAGTCTGTCAACTCCATCATCAACTCGCCCTCCCATTTGGTCTTAATCTTAGAGAGGTTTTGATTCCAGTGACAACAACTGTGAGTATACAGATGATATCAAAACAAAGAGTACGTCCCATATCGTCTCATTAGGTAAAGTAGGAAAGACAGGAAATATAATTACTAATACAGTGGCGTACTTGAAAATATCTAAACATATTATTGCGGGAAAGAGCATAACTCTCATACAGATTATTGAAACTATCAAATACCCCATTGTTGTAAAGATCTTTAAAACAAGACAGTCCTTTTCTGCTCCATGAGTAAAAGTTAAATACAGAGAGGAAGGTGAAAATAAGTGTTTTTTACTGAGAGGACCGAGAGGGGAAGGAGATACGAGTTTGTAATGATGTTAAGTGTGGATTTTATAATGGGATTAGAGGTAAACTGAGAAATCTTTATAGGTAAAGAGGGGGGTTGATTAAACTTAACACAGAGATCCTCAAAGGCGGCAAATGAGCCCTCTGTGTATAAAAAAAATCACACCTGTGTGAAGGTAGCGGCGCCTTTGATACATTTTGTCATCAATAAGTGTTTAAATGTGTTTATAGCCACGTGTCACGTGAAGCTTGACCAATCACTTTGTTGCCGTGTCTGACCAATCAGAACGTTGACGCAAAAGCCAGGTATAGAGCAGGATCCGCTCTATACCTTTAGGTATAGAGCGGCTAGCGCCGCTAAAAAACATCAGTACTTGAGTCAAAGCATAGATGGTCCTGGTCAAATATTACTCAACTAGGCCTACACTACACTACAACTACACTACTTCACTGTAAGTGAAGGTTGATGTGTACTTGAGTTAAAGTACTGGAGTTGCTGTTATGAAGTACTTCTAAATGCCTAAATTGTAAATTGAGTTGGTGTGGGTAAAATATGGATAAAAGAACTGAAGTTGAGGTACATGGGAACATTAGGGGGTGGCAATTACTATCCCCTGAGACCCCAAATGACCACCCTGAAGGATGGTTGTGACGTCTTGTTCTCTTTGGCCCCTGGTTGGCCCCTCACATTCGTCCGGCCTTGCAAAGTGCTACCTACTGTAGTTCACCTACAGTATGTGGACACGCTGTTCTTTGATCCGTCACTGATGTTATTATGGTGTTTACACAGTTCACCAGCTGACAACCGGTACGTCACGTGAATTCAAAGAGATTCATAATGTTTTACCGTAGTGAAAATACTATGAATAATGGTTATAAGCGGGGAGTCAATGAATACATAAATACCCTTAGTCTTTCCTTTTTTTTAAATGTCATTCCCTATGTGACCAGCAGGGGGAAGTGGAGACCAACGCACTGGTCTCTGTTGCTGGATAAAATATATTCCCCTATAATTGGATTTTAAAATGTCTGTCTGTCTGTCTGTCTGTCTGTCTGTCTGTCTGTCTGTCTGTCTGTCTGTCTGTCTGTCTGTATGGCTGTCTGTCTGTCTGTCTGTCTGTCTGTCTGTCTGTCTGTCTGTCTGTGGTATGTCTTTGTGTCCATTAACAGTAACAAATGACCACTGCAGGGTTTTCTTTTCCTAATCACAAAGTCCAAACAAGGAGAAGTCCAGAGATTCAGCCAAGCATAGTGGTCTGCTGACCTTGTCATTAAATCACATTATGTTTTGAACATAGTTTAGTGAACAACATGATAGTGTTTTGCTGTTGGTTCTGACTAACAAACAGTTCACCCCCAGTCTCTCTCTCTCTCTCTCTCTCTCTCTCTCTCTCTCTCTCTCTCTCTCTCTCTCTCTCTCTCTCTCTCTCTCTCTCTCCAGATGAGGACACTGGCAATATTCTCTCTGGAACCAGTAACACACACACACACACACACGCGCACGCGCACGCGCACGCGCACACACACACACACACACACACACACACACACACACACACACACACACACACAGTGCTCTAGGGGGCATATATATCTCCTCTTCTCATGACTGTTCTCATAATGGTAATGTAATATTCCCTCAGACGCGCCAGACACACACACACACACACACACACACACACACACACACACACACACACACACACACACACACACACACACACACACACACACACACACACCTCCCACGTAGGGTCGTCAATCTGGTGGACAAACCCAGATGGCACAAGGGAAAGTGTGTGTGTGTGTGTGTGTGTGTGTGTGTGTGTGTGTGTGTGTGTGTGTGTGTGTGTGTGTGTGTGTGTGTGTGTGTGCGTGCGTGCGTGCGTGCGTGCGTGTGTGTGTGTGTGTGGGGACAGGGAGCAGAACGGCTGCATTACAACCATTTAACACACAAGCAGCAACGGACCAACAGCTACATGTAAGATTACCTTTCATTTCATTTCATTACATTATTAAATCAATTCAGTGAATTAGATTAAACTTAGTTTAGTTTGACTGCTTTGGTTTAAACTATGTTATGATTATTTATGATATGAATTAAGCTGCACATTTAACACTGTTAAATGGATCACATGTTCATTAACACTAATAGAGCATGTTTCAAATGTCGCTGAAGGACTTTCCTCAAACAATCACTCAGAACGCTATGGACCAGAGCTAATAAACACTTTGTTTTAAGGTTCACACCTAGCACTATAACTATAAACATAGCTTTAAAAAATGTTCTAAATTTCAACATAAAAAATATATTTTTCTAAAAGTTAAGACATTATTCTCCTAGTACAACAGTATCAGACTGTGGTTGTACTGGTCAGCTCCCAGTACAACAGTATCAGACTGTGGTTGTACTGGTCAGCTCCCAGTACAACAGTATCAGACCAGCAAAATCAGTTTAACCACTTTAACCCTATATCAACTATTTGAATCTACAAGCTTCACGACCGAGATGTGACGAGTCGTGAAGCTTGCAGATCTGCTATTTTCAAAGAATCTTGAAAAATATGTTCGAAAATTTTGAATATTTTTTAAACATTTTAACAACACAAATCTTATATAACGTTGAATATTTTAATAGAGGATTCCTCAGGAAAAGGGATAAAGGCTGACGGTGAAAACTATTTAAAATGCATACTTGAAAGTGGAGCTTATCACTGGATTCTACCCCATGTAAAGTCAGAGGGGCGATAAGAGGCTCTATTCACAGCAGCCATATTATGAAGACATTCACAGGTGTTAACAATGATACTAATGAAGGCTGTTCCATTCTGGTCAGACGGAGTCAGGGTGCTGATATTGTGCATGTTGCCTAACTGGAAACACTCCCAAATGGCCCTTTACGGGTGTGTAACTCTGAGAGTGTACAAATGGAACCAAATGGACCCGTTTGGTTCCATTTGTACACTCTCAGAGTTATGGGGGTCGTTGAAACCACTGTGCTACACTAAATTTAACAGAGCCTTCATTAGTATCATTGGTAACACCTGTGAATGTCTTCGTAATATGGCTACTGTGAATAGAGCCTAGTAGGCTACAGCTGAAACACAAGACCATAATACTGTCACTGGTAAGTGGTGGAAATAACTAAGTACATGTACTCAAGTACTGTACTTAAGTACAAAGTTGAGCAATCTTTACTTTACTGGATTATTTTTAATTTTCACTACTTTTACGTACTTCTACTCCATTACATCTCAGAGGCAAATATTATACTTTTTACTCCGCTACAATTATTTGAAAACTTTAGTTACTTGTTCCTTTGTAGATTTTTATTATTATTACAAAACATGCATTAACCACAATAGGCGATCTACAAGCTCACAATGTACAACTTTTGTACTTTTACTGGAGTAAATTTTGAATTCCGGACTTTTACTTGTAAGAGAGTATTTCTACATTGCAGTATTGATACTTTTACTTAAGTAAAAAAAAATAGTACTTTTTCCACCACCGCTGGTATCCCAATATTGTCGGTGTCGGGTGGAAAACGTTTTCATGTCAAGGACCCCCAAATTCACACTTATTAGCTCGCGGACCCCCATTCCAAAAGATATGCCAGGGACCCCCATAAGAGAAGATTTTTTACGGCTCTAGCAGTGATTCTCAACCATTTAATTTCAAGGACCCCCAGTTTGACATGCATTAGGGCTACAGACCCCCATTTAATGGCATTTCTATCACTTGGACCGCAATTTATATCGTAAAATCTATGTCAAATTTAACCAAATGGACCCTAACGGGTCCATTTGGTTCCATTTGTACACTCTCAGAGTTACAGAGCCATAAGGGTCCATTTGGTTCCTAACTATCCATCATTTAGTTGGGGACCCCCTGGAACTCTCTCAAGGACCCCTGGGGGTCCCCGGACCCCACTTTGAGAACCAATGGAATAGATTACTCCGTGACCCAGAGGGATAGCGGCCTCTAGTGGCAGTGATGTCAGACTTCGGCGCTCTATAGTTGTATTGTAATGAACCAGCATTTTGTTTTTCTTGACAGACTCACACTGAGCCTGGTCCAGTCCAGTTCCAGATGTTGCCACATCTGTTCTTCATCCTCCTCCTCTTCCTCCTCGCCTCCTCATCCTCCCCCCACCAGGAAGGTCGTGATCTCTACAACGTCACCATGGCGGCCATTCTGCCTGTCACCAACACGGACTATGCGTGGGCGTGGCCTCGCGTTGGCCCCGCCCTCTACCGCGCTGTAGAGCGTGTGAACTCGGACCCCGCCATGCTGCCTGGGATCCGATTGGTTCTGGAGGTGGGAAACTCTGAAAACGACCAGGTACAGTACACTGGTTCTATTGTTCTATTGTTCTAAAACCAGCACGTAGTTTACTGGTTATTTATATAGAGTCTATACTGCAGCAGGTATACTGGCTTGTAACAGGCACCATGCTAAGAGAGCACATCTCACCGGTCCTTGTCTCTCGCCACTGGCTCCCAGTGAAGTGTAGAGTGACATTTAAGATTATTTTTTTTGTGTTCAAAGCTGTCTTGCACCTGCCTGTATTGTGGAACTTTTAGACCACTCTCCTAACTCCAGGTCACTGATAGTCAGTTGTATATGAAGACTCCACGGCCTAGCACAGTAAGGACGGGCGACCGTGCCTTTGCTGTGTTGGCAGCAAAGTTGTGGAACAAACTCCCTTTGAGGGTCAAAGCTGCCCCTAAGGACATGCTTAAGACCCACCTTTTCACTGCAGAGGACTCCTAGGCTCACTTGCTGTTTTGTGTTTTTGTGGGTTGTGTGTGTGTGTGTTTAGTTTCTACTCCCTCCTGTTGTGACTGGCTGACAGTGTGACTGAGTTCTTGTTGTCCTATAGGCCCTGTTTACACGACAACGGTCTACAGAAGGCTACAGGCTACAGAAAACGGCAAGATAAAGTATCAGATGCGCCGTCCGTTTAGACGGCAACAGTGTTATTAGGGGTTGAAAACGCAATAAAGTGAAACCTCCTTCCAGAGCGGAATTCTTTGAAAACGTCTCCATGTAAACGGGCAAAATGGTGTTAACCAGTGTTGCCAGATTCTGCGAGAGAAATTAGCAACCAAGTCTATGAAAACTCAAAAGAAGCGACTAGGCTACGGCTATTTGAAAATAGCCGATCTACAAGCTCAAAACGTGTCGCGATGCGACGCGTTGTGAGCTTGTAGATCTGCTATTTTCAAAAAAGAAAGAAGAAAAAATAATCTTGAGGAAATAAATATGATTGTGATAGGAAGGAGACATGTCACCGCCACCTAGCCACCTACCTGGCATGCACACTACAGCGTTTTAAATCGCTGGAGCGTCTTCGGTTAAATGCATAATAAGAAGTGACAACGCAACGGCACTTTGTCGCTTTCTGATCGTTGCCGTGTAAACGTGGCCTATTGCCTTCTTTGTTTTGTCCTATGTCTTTCTCCTTTTCTCTTTTGTTTCTCTTTCTTCAGACTGCGCCTGCAGGCCAGTGTAATAACTGGATGGGGGGAAGCATTACAAATACCGAAGCTATGAACTAATTTCCCTTTGGGGATTAATAAAGTATTTCTCATTCTCATTCTCTCATTATGTAAATGACTTTCCTAGGGCTTCTGTTCGGACTCGGCGGCGCCCCTAGCGGCGGTGGATCTCAAGCTGTCACATGACCCCTGGGTGTTCGTGGGACCGGGGTGTGACTACTCCTCATCGCCGGTCGCTCGCTTCACCACCCACTGGGACGTTCCCATGGTAACGGCGGGCGCACGGGCAATTGGCTTTGACCGTCACGCTTCAGTGACCAACACAGGTGAGTGAACGAATGCAACCTTCAAATGCTCAAAGGCAGTGTTTCCAAAACAGTCAGGGTCCATTCTTGGGTCACGGACCCATTTCTATGGGTCGCGAGTATGTATTGCTATAACTTTTGTTTTTAATCATTATTATTTCAAAATATTATGAATTACAAATGAACAGTATCTGTTATATAAATAAAAGAAAATCCGTAAATTAGGAAGACAAATTAGTGAAAATAGCAGATCTGCAAGCTCTGCTATCTTCACTAGTTTCGGTCCTGGGGAGACATCAAATTGACTTTTTGGGTTTTTTGATTGATTGACTGAATATTTCATTAGGCAGAAACGTAAAACAGCCAAAAAAGTCCAGTTAAAACACTTTGTCTAAAACGGCTGTCCAAAAAAAGTCCTTGTGGTCTTGTTTCCATTGAGGTCCTTGGTATTCAATTCATAAACATATAGTAGCACCAAACAGTTCAATATCATCACAATAAAACAGAAGGGGGGGGGGGGGTCAAAAGAAGGGGGGGGGGGGGGCGTCTGTCTAAGGGAGAAATGGTAATACCTTCCTTTTGGCCTCCTGAAAGGTGCATTTTCAGGTCTGTTTTAAAGGAACCCAGCTAACTGGCAGGTGGCAGTGCTTTAGAAGGAGAATTTACCATTGTTTGTTTTATGGGTGGGTGGTACCAGATCGTTGTTTACGCTCCCTCTAGTATTGTGGCTGTGGGTGTCGTTAACTTTTAGGCATTTAGTCAATATAAGGGTAGTGAGGGCATTGAGGGCAAATTTTCCCTCGGTCTCGAGCTAAAAGGTCTGGGGTCCATTGCTTGAAGGAACACTTTACCCATTTTCACAGGTGCGTGACATGTCGCTATGACCGCCACAACCGCATGGCCATGGGTCTTCAACATGGGTGTTAGCGGGGCCACCAAATCTTTGTGTCATAGGAACTTTTTTTCTTTATTTATTTTTGCATTTACCCCAGCATCCCTATTCTGAGGCAAAGAGGTTTGGTGTAGAGGGAAAAAAGAGCAGACCAAGTACCAAACGCCAAGTATAGTATACAAGTACTGTGCACATACATAACAACACTGACGATAGTGTTGTCAAAGAACTCTATGAAGCTATCTATGAAATCTATGCAAACATTTACTCTGCAATAGGGCATAGCAGTGGCGGACATTTTCTGGTACCACTAAAAAAAAAAGCTAATTCATTTTTCCCATAGAGATTTCCAAAAATATTTATATCAATTATTTTAAGCCTAGAATCAAGCCATCCAGGGTCCTGGTGAATCATGACCATAAAACATTTGATTCTGTGAAGAAAAAAAAAGAAATCCGCAAAACAAAGGGTATTTATTAAATATAGTATATCATATAATTAAATATCAAAACTTTCGCCTTAAAATAATTTATATAACTATTTTTGGAAATCTCTATGGGAAAAATGCATGAACATTTTTTTAGTGGAACCAGAAAATGGCCGCCACTGCTATGCACTGCGCAATTTTATACAATTGTCCCACATGCTTCATCTGACAGGTCCCACTCATAAGAAGCTGGGTGAGCTGGGCGTGTCCATCCACCAGTACTTTGGGTGGCGTCGCCACGCGTTTCTGGTGTTCACCGATGACAGTAAGGACGCCAACGATGACAGGGAGTGTTTCTTCGCTGTGGAGGGCGTCTACACTCTGCTCGACAGCATAAACGTCACCCTCACCGAGAGGGTCATCCAGAAGGACAATATCGATTACCAGGAGCTGGTAGAGTATGTCAGCGCACATGGGAGAGGTTAGTCAACGCTGTCCGCAAGCAACTGAGATGCTAGCTGTATCTGTATTTGCCTGGCCTACTTGTTGTTAACTAGTTGTACAAATGCTTGTTTTATTGTTGAATTGTTTATTGGATCTTGTTTAGTCAATACAATTATTTGTTTTTAGCTCTTGCTCATTTGACTTAGCTATTTTGTCTCATCTGTTTAAGGAAATAGGTAGCTGATATATTGCACTTTTACCTTAGCGCTAGGTATGCTCTTGGTTGCTTGTTATTGCAGAAAATGCACTTATAACCGCTGGTGATTAGTAGCTTTCGTTCCCTACCTTTGTTGATCGCACTTATTGTAAGTCGCTTTGGATAAAAGCGTCTGCTAAATGACTGTAATGTAATGTAAATGTAATGTATCTAAGTTGCAACACCCTCCATTGGCAGTGGGGTTGCCAACCGTCCGTTGAAATACAGAATCATCCCTTATTTAGAAACTAAAAGACGTGTCCCATATTGAACTGATAAGGGACACATTTGTCTCCCTATTTTGGGGAATCAATGACGCTCATGTTACGAGCTCAAATACATATACTATAAAACAGGTTGTTAATATAATATGCCGAAAATATACAGTGAGGCTTTATCTTTTTCTGGCTGTTTCTTATTTTTCTTGGAAATAACGGACACCCGGCCAGGTGTCCCTTATTTGAAGGTAAGTGGCAACCCTAATTGACAGCCTGTTCATGAAACAGAAAAGTCCTGTCTGATTGTATTAACGACGATAAACTCACCAATATTACACCTCTACGGACAGCTTGGGTTATCCTCTTTGTCTCTGTCAAGACTTTGTTTCATACAAAATCCACCGTTGTGTTATGTTATGAGCAACTTTCTGTCATTGTTCTAAGTGTTTGAGTTTGGAAGCCCTCGTTTTCAATCACTCAACGTCCTGCATATGTGTGCAATTTTTAAACAGGTGGTACACAGGACGTTGAGCAATTTACAACAAGCGCTTACCAACTTCAACACAGAAAAACCCTGGCTGCACAGAGTTTATTTATAAGTTGCTCATAACGTGGATTTTTGTGAATTCTTTAACAAAGACGATAACCCAAGCGGTCCGTACAGGTGAAATATTGGTTTATCGTCATTCGATAAAATCAGATGTTTAATGAAGGGCTTTCAATAGGAGATTGCTGCACCTTAGCATCTAAGTTGCTTGCTGCTAAGTTAGTCCTTGAACCTTAACCATAACCTTAACCCAGAAGCTGGTAGACATGGGAGAGGTTAGTGATTTTACCCAAACAAAGGATACGTCTCCTTTTATTTTTAGTTGTCACACATTTTAGAATTGGGATTGCCATTGCACTATTTCCTTCCCTGTAAATAGCTACATAAACTCAGGGTATCAGGCGTCTTTTCCTAACTTATATTTCACTTAAAAAAAACGAATTGGTCATTTTATCGTCTACTCAGCCTTTTGTGAGCACCCCTGACAGTTTTTAAGTTGCTTGATCCAGTGTTTAGATATTTATATTCATTTTATCAGACACGCCCACTTCCTATACAAACCCATTGTAACTTCAAACTCCATTTTAACCATGTTAGATTCAGAAACACCCATCCTTGGTCATGGTGACTGATATTGTCCTTCTAATACGTGAGGAGACCGTGTTTTTTCGATTACTTTTTTCATTAAAAATAAATAAATTAATACAATAAAAAAAATGAGGGCCCTCACGTATTAGGAGGGCAGTATGAGTCACCAGAACCAAGGACGGGTGTTCTTGATGAATCTACATGGTTAAAATGGAGTTTGAAGTTACAATGGGTTTCTATAGCAAGGGGGTGTGTCTGATAAAATGAATATCAAATATCTTTAAAAAAATTAAGTGACATATCCCTTTAACCCTGGTTACATGGCAGAGGTTAGTGAATTTTTTACCCAACAATGTTCCAGTTGAAACCCCCCCCCTCTCTCTCTCTCTCTCTCTCTCTCTCTCTCTCTCTCTCTCTCTCTCTCTCTCTCTCTCTCTCTCTCGTGGACGTTTAGCCATAGCCTGGAGGGTTGAGTGCTGTGTGATTATTAATTCACCAAAATGACTGATGGGAAAAATGGCTGCTGGCAGCGTGCACAAGAAATATGACACTCACTGGCCTGGTGGTTTATAAGATTATATAGCTGCGGACACACACACACCCACCCACCCACCCACCCACCCACACACACACACACACACACACACACACACACACACACACACACACACACACACACACACACACACACACACACACACACACACACACACACACACACGTTCTTGTCCTTGTCATGTGTGCAAATTATGACCATGTGTTGTGGTGTTGTGACGCTGGTTGAGACAGGCCTGCGACTAATTACATCTATTACATCTGACTGTGTGTGCGGTTGTTCAGGGGAAAGAAAATAACAATAATGAATATATATTATCGCTGTCGGGCCAAAATCTCATAACGTCCAAAAGCGTTGTTTGTCAGGAAATGGAAATGGAGTTGTTATTGAGTCACAAGCTCTTATTAATTAATACTTTTCATTGGTTCAATATTAATAAAACCCTCCATAACCAATTTCACTTAAAAAAATGTAAAGCTTGCGTTGTGAGCTTGTAGAATGGCAATCTTTGCTACTTTTGGGTGACACTGGCAAAAAAAACGAGTTAAAATATGGAGGTTTCTGCCGGCAGCAACGATGTAAAGTATGTCTGACTTGTCTGTTTCTTTCTTCTTTGCCTTAGTTTCTTCATGCTGCAAACATTATAGGGCCTTTATCAAACATAGGACCTTTATCAAACATTGTAGACTCTTCATTAAATATTATAGGATCTTTATCAAACGTTGTAGACCAGATCAGAATGCTTGAATGTTTGTAAACAAATGGGTATTTCCGGGTACATACAGTATATCTATGGACGTTTTCACAATAGTGTCCAGAACATTAGCTGTGTCTAGTTTGTCAACCTGTGGATATTATAACAAAATCATACATTTATAATTGTCAGAAATAAGGATCATGAATAATACTGCTCCAAAATGACACGCTGCCATCGTTACACCCTGAGATACATTTGTGGTCGTGATGATTCGGCCTATAGCATCTTGTACTATAGAGCAGGGGTCTTCAACGGTTTTCAGGCCAAGGACCCCTTAGCTGAGAGAGAGATGAAGCAGGGTACCCCCCCCCCCCCCCCCGCCCCACTTGTTAACCAGCACTATCATCAGTGTACAGTATGTTGTATTCACGTTCATATGTATTTTCAGACATTTAACCACTTCAGCCCTCAGTACTTGAACTCTACTTTTCACTCTGTACTTGGTCTGCTCTTTTCCCCTCTACACCAGGGGTCTTCAACAGGGGGTCCGGGACCCCTAGGGGGTCCTCAGAGTTGCTACAGGGGGTCCGCCAAATCTTTGCGTGATATGATTTTCTTTTTTACATAAACCACTTGAACCCTAGCATCCCTTTTCTGAGTAGAACTTTAGCCAAAAATAGCAGATCTACAAGCTCACAACGCCTCGCGCTGCGAGGCGTTGTGTGCTTGTAGATCGGCTATGTTTGGCAAAGAGGTATAGGTGTAGAGAGAAAAAAGAGCAGACCAAGTAAACAAAAAAAGTTGAATCTGAAACACAATGTTATACAATATGGGGGTCCCTGCTTCATCTCTCTCTCAGCTAGGGGGTCCTTGGCCTGAAAACGTTGAAGACCCCTGCTCTACACCGAACCTCTTTGCCAAAAATAGCAGATCTACAAGCCAAGTGTGTATATCTGCTATTTTCGGTTCCCCTTTAGAATAGGGATGCAAGGGGTGGTTAATGCAACAAAAAAAAGTTCCAATCACACAAAGATTTGGAGACCCCCTTGTAGTAAGTCTGCCATCCGTTTACATCTGTAAACTTCCGATGTGACAATAAAGTTTGTATTAACTGAATGGAATCCTCAGATAGTTGCCTTTGCCATTTTGCATAATATGCATTATAACCTTGTGTGTATGCGTGTGTGTGTGTGTGCGTGTGTGCGTGTGTGCGTGCGTGCGTGCGTGCTTGTGTGTGTGTAGTGGTGTACCTGTGTTGTGGGCGGGACATCCTGCGGAGGCTGATGTTGCAGTTCGTGTGGGCGGGGCTGGCGCTGGAGGACTACGCGTTCTTCTTCGTGGATCTGTTTGGGGAGGCGCTGTCAGACGGCAGACCCTGGTACCTTGACGACCAGCACAACAACGCAGCGAGACACGCCTTCAGAGTGAGCACACACACACGCACACACACACACACGCACACACGCACACACACACACACACACACACACACACACACACACACACACACACACACACACACACACACACACACACACACACACACACACCCACTCGCACCCATCATTCTGAAGCCCCATACTCCCCAAGCCCCAATTTTTGACAAAATACTAAGATGTTCATAATATTGTTAAAGAAAAATCCTAAGCGTGAGAGTATCTATAAGCTCCACTGTCAAGTATTGTGTAATGTTTGAAGCACTTGTGAGAGTGTAATCTCAACAGGGCTGTAACTTAAACAAAATTAAATATAATTTCATCACAATGAAAACTAATTTTTCAAGCTTTTAAAGAACTAGACTAGTGCCCGTTGGGCACCGGCCTACTAGGGAACGATGCAAGTTGGGAACGCAAATGGAAATGCATTCCCCACCCTTTTATGTAATACCTATTGTACCCGTTGTCAGAGTACCAGTTGTAACTGTCTGTCTGTCTGTCTGTCTGTCCCTTTTGTGCCCAACTGCCCATATATGGATATCCCTGAAGTTATCAGTATATGGGCACACCGGGGGAATTGGTGGTTCTGGAAAATCCTTTCAGTCTGTTTGCACTGACTGGAAAGTAGACTAAGTAATCAAACAGGTATGGGGAATTCGACAGGTGTGGGGGAATTTGCCAAATCAAGCTTAGGCTGGGGTTGCCATGGCAATTAATTGGCTCATTTGTCTCATTTGGCAGAAATGTATATAGGGCTGAAGTGGTCAATGTATTGTTTTGTAATAATAATCAAAATCTACAAAGTAAAGTTTTCAAATAATTCTAGTGGAGTAAAAGTATAATATGTGCCTGGAGTAGAAGTAAAAGTACTGACAATTTGAAATACTCCAGAAAAGTAAAAATACCTCAAATTGTACTGAAGTAGCCTACAGTACTTGAACAAATTACCAAATGTACCACAGGGCACTTGTATCCTCACACCCCCCGTTCCGCAGATTGTAAATCGCTGAGCTAGAGAACAGCAGACCTACAAGCTCACAACGCAGCGGCTATTCTGGGCGTGTGAAGTACTGTATGAATGAGGCTGTGTACAGTCACGTTTGAGTTGTGTTTGAGTTTATTTTTAGTCTGTGTGATTTCAGTGTGCTTTGCTCAGATGATTTAACAACTTAAGAAAACATGTTGGAATGATGGACTGGCATTCCAGAGCACATTACAACACACTGCAGTGATTCATGCTCTTATTATTATAGTGCTGTTGTGTTTTTACTGCTGTTGTTGTCCCCGTGCACTGGAGACTGTGCAGACACACTGTCTGTGTGTGTGTGTGTGTGTGTGTGTGTGTGTGTGTGTGTGTGTGTGTGTGTGTGTGTGTGTGTGTGTGTGTGTGTGTGTGTGTGTGTGCGCGCTTGTGCGCGTGTCTGTGTGTGTGCGTTCGTGCGTGCGTGCGTGCGTGCGTGCGTGAGGGTTGCCAACAGTCCCGTATTGGCCGGGACGCCCCGTATTTGACCCAAAAGGGGCGTGTCCCGTACGGGACTTTGTTTGTCCCGGACTCCGGTGTAAAGGGAAAAATAAAAAAATATATTTCTGTTTGCGCACACTGCAGTGTGTCTGCGTGTTTGTGTGCTGTATGCGAAGGGCGCTAGGACCGCAGTTGACAGGACAGGCACAGTGCTCGCACGCGTGCTTGTGTGTGTGTGTGTGTGTGTGTGTGTGTGTGTGTGTGTGTGTGTGTGTGTGTGTGTGTGAGATTTTCTCCGGTGGGAACGGCATCATTGTTTGTGTGGCATGTCAGCCTGTTCCCAACCCTAACCCTAACCCTAAAACCGAAATAAAGTAACCAAAAAAGCCTATCTGTCTGTCTGTCTGTCTGTCTGTCTGTCTGTCTGTCTGTCTGTTTCTGTACCTTCCTCTCTCTCTCTCTCTCTCTCTCTCTCTCGCGCACGCACGCACGCACGCACGCGCACACACACACACACACACACACACACACACACACACACACACACACACACACACACACACACACACACACACACACACACACACACACACACACACACACACAGGGTGATTTAGGTTGGTTCTGCTTATAGTTGACACTTGTACTTTGAACCATGAAAAAAGAGCAGACTCCATATGAGACTGACAGAACACTAATAACATGTTTGTGAATGATTTGTGTAGCAAGGTTAGCCTCTGTATACATTTTCCATTCGTTTTGTATTTGTTTGTTTTGACTTCACTTACTGTAAATTGTTTTATTGCAGGTTTGCTAGTTTAGTTATGTTTTTAAGTTTTATTTTCAGTTCAGTTTCCATTAGAGCTTGTTTTAGTTTGGGTTTTTTATTGTAATATATGGGGTAGTCAGGGGTGAGAATAAAACTCTCAAAAAATACTGTCTACTTGTCTCATTGGTGGGCAGTGGACAGTTAATACAAACTACCTCTCTCTTTTCCTGGAAAGCTATAAATGAAGCCATTGTTCTTGCACCACCACTATGACGATGATGATCATAATACTAATACTACTACTACTACTAATACTACTACTACTACTACTACTACTAATAATAATAATAATAATAATAATAATAATAATAATAATGATAATGATAATAATTTGTTTCAGAGTGTGAAGATCTTAACCTACCATGAGCCTGATGTTCCAGAATATCTGCAGTTTGTCCAA
Organism: Gymnoscopelus microlampas; assembly: GCF_963454915.1. NCBI lineage: Eukaryota > Metazoa > Chordata > Actinopteri > Myctophiformes > Myctophidae > Gymnoscopelus > Gymnoscopelus microlampas. The sequence goes on from NC_139952.1 coordinate 4,372,491, forward strand.
AACCTGAAGACTGATGCCAAGAACATGTTTAACTTCACTGTAACAGACACTATGGTAAATATACACAACACTACACAACACTACATAATGCCAAGAACACGTTTAACTTCACTCTAACAGACACTATGATAAATATACACAACACTACACAAAACTACGCAATGCCAAGGATATGTTCACTGTATTCACTGTAACAGACACTATGGTAAATATACACAACACTACACAACACTACACAAGGCCAAGAACATGTTTAACTTCACTGTAACAGACACTATGATGAATAGACATACACAACACTACACGATGCTCAGAACATGTTTAACTTTACTTACAAGGCTCATTGGTAAACATACACTACACATGAAGCCTGCATTTATACATTAGTTAAGTGGTTATCTATACAAATGTATGAACTAGTTAAATGGATCTTGAAAACCATTCTACTACCATGATATTTATAACAGTTGTGATCCATAGTGCACTAGTCTTGCGTAGCCAGACAACTATTCCACAATCTCCGAATGTTATATAGAGTCTGGAACTACAATTCCCAACTGCTATATAGAGTCTGGAACTACACCTCCTGAATGTTATATAGAGTCTGGAACTACACCTCCTGAATGTTATATAGAGTCTGGAACTACACCTCCTGAATGTTATATAGAGTCTGGAACTACAACTCCTGAATGTTATATAGAGTCTGGAACTACACCTCCTGAATGTTATGTCTGGAACTACAGCTCCTGAATGTTATATAGAGTCTGGAACTACACCTCCTGAATGTTATATAGAGTCTGGAACTACACCTCCTGAATGTTATATAGAGTCTGGAACTACACCTCCTGAATGTTATGTCTGGAACTACAGCTCCTGAATGTTATATAGAGTCTGGAACTACACCTTCTGAATGTTATATAGAGTCTGGAACTACACATCCTGAATGTTATGTCTGGAACTACAGCTCCTGAATGTTATATAGAGTCTGGAACTACACCTCCTGAATGTTATATAAAGTCTGGAACTACACATCCTGAATGTTATATAGAGTCTGGAACTACACCTCCTGAATGTTATATAGAGTCTGGAACTACACATCCTGAATGTAATGTCTGGAACTACAGCTCCTGAATGTTATATAAAGTCTGGAACTACACCTCCTGAATGTTATATAGAGTCTGGAACTACACATCCTGAATGTTATATAGAGTCTGGAACTACACATCCTGAATGTAATGTCTGGAACTACACCTCCTGAATGTTATATAGAGTCTGGAACTACACATCCTGAATGTAATGTCTGGAACTATACCTCCCAAATGCTACAGTATATAGAGTCTGGAACTACACCTCCCGAAATCCGAGACAGGAGGCTGTTATCTGTTCGTCATTTCCGTTCACGAAAATATATTTTAAAATATCTTCACATTTTATTTTTAAATGTCAATTTCTGCTAAGCAGCTATAAAGAAAAACATCACATGGATGCACCTGGGATGTATCATCAGTGTTGTAGCCTGGGGTCATAGGGTGTTTCGGGTCTCGCAACATACAACATACTGTACACCCTTGCCCAGGTGACCCAGCCGGGGTTGATCAAGCCCCAATTTACATCCCAGGTAGCTACCCACGGTCAGTCCTATAGGGAAAGACAGGGCCACTCAGTACGCTTCTCCGGAAGTACTCTGCCTGAACACGGGGAGGCTCTGGCACGTGGAGGGACTAGGCTCTGTGGGTTGTCTCCTGGCCGGGCTCCTCCTTCGTCTCACCAGGTCCAGGACCTGAGCGCTGCGCCAGATCCGGTGCACCGCCCCGATCCAAACATTTCCTTCTGGCGTGATGGTTCCTTGGGTCGATACCACTAGATTGGGCCGTCTAATGGTATTAGCTCCACTTGCTGTTTGCTGGAATGGCCCTCCTAAAGGCCTCACCGCGGGTTTGTTGGGCTTCTTCCTCACGGAAAACACAGCCTGGGGGCGCTAACCCATACTGCTCCCGGTATGCCGTCTACATTCTGGCTGTCACCAGTCTCTCCGGTGGTCACCAAACTATTCCTGGTTGTCAGCAAGCTACATGCTTCGATGAATTTGGTTTATATTAGGATACATTTACGCGACTGTAAAGACAAAACGGAAGTGGGGAGGAGGCTTCACATCCACTTTATCCTCGTAGCGTTTTCACAGCTCCTGTTGCTCCAGACTGTATGACGGAAGCGTTTGAAAAATGTGGGAGGCAACAGTCTGGCTCGCGAGACCAATAGTGCACGCATTGTTTATTGTTCTGTGTTTTGAAGAGGAGAGTACCAGCGCGTCTTTACCATACATGTATGTCAGACTGGTGCTGCCAGCTCAAAAGGCACTCTCTGTGGACAATAGACTCTATGCACAGCAGCCATTTTGGAGAAAAATTGGGCCTCTTCTTACTTCCTTCACAGGTGTTACCAATGATACTAATGAAGGCTCTGTTCCATTCTGGTCAAACAGAGTCAGGGTGCTGATAGTGTGCATGTTGGCTCACTAGAAACACTAGTGGGTCTCAAAGTGTGGCCTAGGGACCCTCATGGTTCCTTGAGAGGGTGTAACTCTGAGAGTTATGGGGGTCCTTGAAATTAAAAGGTTTGAGAACCACTGTGCTACACTAAATGGAACAGAGCCTTCATTAGTGTCATTGGTAACACCTGTGAAGGAAGCAAGGAAGGGGCCCAATTTCTGTCCAATATGGCTGCTGTGCATAGAGCCTATAAGATCAACTCGCTATAAAATAGACATTGATTTATTATAATTTAATGACATGCCTCTCTCTCTCTCTCTCTCTCTCTCTCTCTCTCTCTCTCTCTCTCTCTCTCTGTCTCTCTCTCTCTCTCTCTCTCTCTCTCTCTCTCTCTCTCTCTCTCTCTCTCTCTCTCTCCTCCTCCCCCCCCCAGTACAACCTGATAGCAGGTGGGTTCCATGACAGTGTGCTGCTGTACTCTCAGGCCCTCAACGAGACTCTGGCTGAGGAGAGAGAGAAGGGAGGAGCCATGAGGAGGCCCAGAGGAGATCTGGTGACAAGGAGGATGTGGAACCGATCGTTTCATGGTGAGAAAACCAGCAGTACTAGAGGTCCTGGTAGGAGATAAAACCAGCAGTACTAGAGGTCCTGGTAGGAGATAAAACCAGCTGTACTAGAGGTCCTGGTAGGAGATAGAACCAGCTGTACTAGATGTCGTGGTATGGTGGTAGAGTAGGGTCAAGAGAAAAAATGATTTGTGTCACTACTCAAGTACATTGAGGACTCCCTTGTTCATGGCTCTGACATTCATTGATTGATTCTCTGAGCTTTGAAACACCTCTAGCGCTTGTTAATCCTCATCGTCACATACAGGTTGGTGCCTGTCTTTCATAATCAGTTTGCTCTCCTCAAGTGGTGTTTACTCAAGTACCATACTTGAGTATAGCTTTGAGGTTCTTTTACTTTACTAGAGAATGTTCCATTTTATTCTACTCCACTACTTCTCAGAGGCAGATATTGTAATTTTTACTCCACTACAATTATTATTACATCTTTAGTAAAGTTACTTTGCAGATTCGCACTATTAATATAAAATATAGTAAATGAACCACTTAAGACCTTTTTTATACTTCCGCCGCGTCACAAACTTCTATTGCTGATGTATCTCCCACTTCAGGTGGTTCAACTATTATGGTTCTATTTCTAGTTGATACTATAATAGTAGCGGTTCTGGAAAGCGTGTAGATCTGCTATTTTCACTATATCGGTAATAGGGCATACGTGGTTCATTCAGAATGTACTGTTTTCCCTTCCTAGAAATGTTAGTGGAGTCAAAAATAGTTTTCTTTGAAATATGGAGTGAAAGTCATAAGTATCCAAAAGTAATACTCAAATGAAGTGCACAAAAATGTACTTAAGTATTAGTTACTGTCCACCACTAATGATCCTCTCCTTAGAGGTCCTGGTAGGATAGAAAATATTCCCATTCTTTTCCTTCCCCTGTGTTTCACATCACTTCCTGTTTGGGCCCCCCTTTGTGTGTGTGTGTGTGTGTGTGTGTGTGTGTGTGTGTGTGTGTGTGTGTGTGTGTGTGTGTGTGTGTGTGTGTGTGTGTGTGTGTGTGTGTGTGTGTGTGTGTGTGTGTGTGTGTGTGTGTGTGTGAACCAGGTTTCAGTGGTTTTGTTTCCATCATTAGAATCATCTGAGAGACAATCCTCCATCTGGTTCACACACACACACACACACACACACACACACACACACACACACACACACACACACACACACACACACACACACACACACACACACACACACACACACACACACACACACACACACACACACATTATTCTTGGTCATTTGTTCTCATGGGTTTATATTTTACATTATTATTTTCTGTGGTGGAAAAAGTACCCAAATGTTTACTCAAGTAAAGTACTGCAATGTAGAAGTACTCTGTTACAAGTAAAAGTCCTGAATGAAAAATGTACTAGAGTAAAAGTACAAAAGTATTGGTATCAAAATATGCGTAAAGTACCAAAAGCAAAAGTACTAAAATGTTTGAAAATAGCAGATCTACAAGCTCACAACGTGTCGCAATGCGACACGTTGTGAGCTTGTAGATCGGCTATTTTCAAATAGCCTAGGTATAAAATAGGGCTAAAGTGGTTAATGTATGTTTTATAATTAATTATAATTATAATTTGTATAAATAATATTTAATGTAATAATTTAAATCTAAAGTAACTAGTAACTAAAGTTTTCAAATAATTGTAGTGGAGTAAAAGTACAATATTTGCCTCTGAGATGTAGTGGAGTAGAAGTAAAAGAACTGAAAATTCGAAATACTCCAGTAAAGTAAAAATACCTCAAAATTGTACTTAAGTACAGTACTTGAGTAAATATACGTAGTTACTTTACACCACTGATTGTTTTTCTTTTTCAATCCTGTCCTGTGTATTAATTATTCTGAGAATGTCAGATTCCATATCTATGTTGAAGGGAGTACAGCTGCAACTTCTATCATATGGTCTGATCACAGCAACAAACAAACACAATCTGACATACTGGAAAAAGAAGGCTCCTACATTTAAACAGTGGCTCAATGAATTGACCATACGCTAGACCTCGATTAATTAAGACCAGGGTTGAGCTGTAGGGGGTACGGGGGGGTACGGCGTACCCTTAGTTCTGACACTGTGGGGGCTGGGGACTCGCGCGTGCACATGCACGAGCAGCTCCACATGCACTCGCGAGCACACACGTCAGCCGCCCGCGAGAAGTCAATCATTAATACAACAACGCACCTTCAGGGGCGAGCCGTTTTTAACACCTTAAACAATGGACTCAACGACCTGGCTGCTTTGCATAACAAGAGCTGGTAGCCTACCAGACACTCACAAAGGTATCCTTATCTAGCTCTGGTCCATAGCGTTAGAAGGAGTTCTCCTTAACGCTATGGTACTTTAGATTCTTTCCCCTCGCACCGCGGTAGAGCAGCCTCTCGTCTGTAGTTAAATAAAATAAAAACGCTTTTGGTACTCACCAAAACAAAGACGGTTTAATGGAGTTGAAAGCCTATTCTATTAAGTGGGAACACTCTGAGCCCCCACCTCACGTATAAAATACACTTTTTGGCCAGAAAAGAAAATATTTCACCTGAAGGAAGAATCTGGTCAATAGGAAAATTCCATTGACCAGATCTGTAGAGGGCACGTGGAGCAACCAAAAACAGGTTTTAATTCCGGTGAAATATTTTCTTTTCTGGCCAAAAAGTGTATTTTAGACATGAGGTGGGGGCTCACAGTGTTCCCATTTAGTAAAGTAGGCTTTGAACTCCATAACACCGTCTTTGTTTTGGTGAGTAGCAAAAGGGTATTTTTTTTAACTTGTTTTAAAAAACACTGTTTTGAAAGCAATGTAAGTCTTAAAAAAAGTAATTAAAGTAAAGACAAGTTGACTGATTATTTTAAGTACTTATGTGTGGGTGAATCTATGTAAAGGGCTTTTATATAAATCAAAAGGAAAATAAAATAATTAATTAATTGAAACAAAAATAAAAACAACAAATTAACAATGCAACAAAATAATAAGAAATATAAATACATTAATAATCACATGTTGAATACAGTATTTCAACTAGCACTGAGCTGAGTGGCTATGTGCACATGCTTACGACGTCATAAAATAGAGTACCCATAGTTCAAAAATCCACAGCTCACCACTGATTAAGACCTGAGGCTGATTCTACAAAATGTCTTCTAAATCCCAACAGTATTCTGAAAAAAAACACATGTTTCTATATCAGTGGTGCTCAATCTTTTTCATGTCAAGGACCCCCAAAATGATATGTATTTGGCCGCCAACCCCCATCTCAAAATATGTTGTTCCAGGGACCCCCCAGAAGCAAAGATTTGAGTAAAAAATGTTTGCTTTAAACAATATATATTCAAAGATTTGCACGCATTTTCACGTTTTTTCAAAAATAGCAGATATACAAGCTCGTAGCGCGGCACTCGGTGCCGCGCTACGAGCTTGTATATCTGCTATTTTTTTTAGAGCCAAAGTGTAAAATAATGCTTTTTAGCTCAAATGAAAATGTGACACAGATGCTTCTTCAGGTCTTAATGGGTTAAAATATCGGTCAATTATCCATTATCATCTTTACGTTTTTGTTTTCCATAGCAACGTTACACTGTGTCATGTAATATACAATGGTCCTCATTTATCAACGCAGCGTATAAACCGGCGTATATTTTTCCATATATTCGGCCGTACACCAACGTCGAAGTCACATTTATCAACGAATCCTACACAGCCGATCTGAGCGGACATTTGGTCCCAGCCTTGATAAATCTCACGTCTGAAAACGAGCGTCATTTAAATAACACGGCCTTAAATATTCACAAAACGCCCGACTTCACGACATGAAGAACCAGAATACGACCCAAAAAAAGCATGTTTCCCCGCTCGCCCCGCCTCGCCACACACGCACACGCACACGCCACTCTCTCTCTCTCTCGCTCTCTCTCTCTCTCACTCTCTCTCGCTCTCTCGCTCTCTCTCTCTCACACACACACACACACACACACACACACACACACACACACACACACACACACACACACACACACACACACACACACACACACACACATGCGCCCGCCCAACTTCGTCTTTCCGTAGCGTAGCGGTACATGAGACTCGGGCGGAATGCAGTGATTCCGTGCCGCCACGTTAATATTGGAGCGTCGGGTTTATATCCTTAACCCAGCCAGGTTGTGTAGCCTACATAACTCTCTATGACATAACTCCATAACATAGGACAAGCTACTGTAAGTTTGTAGACCTCACTGTCCATGAAAAGGTGGCCGGGAGTCCCGACCGCGGGACTCCCGGCGCAAAAGCGCTCGTATATTTTTGAAAATAGCAGATCTACAAGCTCACAACGCGTCGCGATGCAACGCTGGCTTGTGAGCTTGTAGATCTGCTATTTTCAATACAGACAGATCTACAATCTTATCTGAATGACTGTTAAAGCAGTTTGTTTAAATTACTTTATAAAATGATATATTTTCACAGCGATTATTTATTAGTGTAGATATACACATTTAGGAGTGGATTATGTGTCCAGATGCTTGTCAGACAGTCAGACAATGGTGCTCCGCAGGTCTAGAATGGAATAAACGGGCGCAGCCAACGTCAACAACTGGTCTCGACCAGACGTGAGATTTCAGCCTACGGTAGGATGAAGCCCACGTCAGGATATATTGATAAATGCCGAAAGGTGTGGTGATCTCGCCGTACGCTCATTATTCGGGCTGCACCGCGTTGATAAATGAGGGCCACTGAGAGCAGTAAGGGTGGGAGGGAATGCGGGTGTGAGGTGTAGGCCTATTGGCTATTTTGTATTATTTTTCTTTCCTTTTTCTTTTCTTTTGCCCTCTTTTTTTTTTTTCTATTTGTGTTGTATTGTTGGGGGAAAAAAGTATATTACAGTACGTTCCTTATCCTACATTTTGTAATCTTTTGTTCTTAATAAAACCAGGGCGGCCTTAAAGGACGATTTCACCCATTTTCAACCTATCTTCATATAAGTGATCCCCATTAATGCTCATTAAAATATGGAGCCATTTTTTTCTGCTCCGTCTGTGTCTCAGAGGAGGGCTGTGGACGGTTCAGAAACCTGCCTACCAGTGACATCATCGTTGGGGAATCCAAGCTGATAGAAACTGCAGGCTTTCTATTCCTGGAAAGTTAGCATGCTATGGAAGCCATTTTTCTCACGTTAATAAAAATCAAAATAAAACATTTGAAATCTTGTTCGAAAAAAAACCTGCCTGACGATGATGTCACTGGTAGGTGGGTTTCTGAACTGTCCACAGCCCTCCTATGAGACACAGAGTGAGTAGCAAAACATGGTGCCATTTTATCATGAGCATTAGTGAGGACCAATTATAAGAAGATAGGTTGAAAATGGGTGAAGTCGTCCTTTAAGGATCTGGGGGCCCGTTTCAAGAACTACCCGAGGGCCCGACTGCCGGTCAGTCGGGGGCCCCCTGAGGGCCGGGCCTGTTTCAATTGAAACGGTTGAAACATCTTGAATAAAACGGACACACGGTGCAAATGATCAGTATAGACTGCTGCCAACATGCCTACATCCACCAGTTCACCACCCAAACACTAGAGGTCACTGTTGTCTTCGGCACATCCATGAAGACACTGAGAGAGACTGAGCCTGCCTGAGTGTTCTTTATGACATGCACATGCACGCGCGCACACGCACACGCACACAGGTTGATTACATTAGTTTGGCCATCTGCAGCTGAGACCAGTATGACATCATGTTCCTCCTGAACATGATGTCTATACACACTTTTATACACACTCTGTACCTGTATATGTACTGTATGAACATACAGTATCATGTTCTGTATATACATGCATATACACACTGTATGATTATCATACATGTTTTGATTATCATGGTCATTGTCATTATCTGTATGGATTCTCATTATCATAATATCATATCCAAACAAGGGGTGTATGGAGGGTGTTGTTTTAACCACTTGAACCCTAGCATCCCTCTCTCTCTCGCACACACACACACACACACACACACACACACACACACACACACACACACACACACACACACACACACACACACACACACACACACACACAGCGTTTAAAGGGCTAGTTCACCCCCAAAATGACCTTTTTTCCATCGATTAGTCACCCCATGGGGACTTGAATTCATGGATATTCTTTTTATTTTTGTCACATTCCTAAGCCAATATTGTACTGGCACTGGAGTGCGGAGAAAATTGTTTTGTTCGTGTGAAATGTTGTATCTCTGCTGTTGGGCAGAAACCAGCTAACTCCAAAATGTTAATTTTTCAGGAAATGAAAAAAGAAAATATTATTTTTTCAGGAAAAGAATAAAACCTTACATTTTTTTAAACAAAGCAATACTGCCTCATCAAAGTTGGTATTGTGACTTTATATATTGTCAGATACTTGCATTGTGTCATTATATTATCACCACTTTACCCCAATCCAGCTCAAGTGGAGTTAGGAGGTTTCGTCCATCATTGATAAGAACAGCTGACAATGGATCTCCAAGCTCACAATGCATCACAACGTGTTAATTAATGCTTATATAGGCCTACAATAATAAGCAGGACTTCAAATATTACGATAACTTCTGCAAAGAGGGTTTCACAGAGTTGCAGTTTCAGTAGAACTAGCGAGAGAAATGCTATATGAACTAATTTCTTGTCACATTGCTCTCCTCAGAAAACACTACATAGATTTTGGAAATAGAATGAATTGCTTTCATAACATAAAACAATTGCTACGTTTGATAAGCAGGTGGCCTGGTTACAGATGAATCTGCCTTTGCAAAATTGCAGTGTATTTTGCCCACGCAGTGTGATATTGTATGGCCACGCGAGGCTAATAAACAGGTACACTGCATAGTTACTTTTAACAGACTACAGGGGGGAACTTGTTAAAGTGTGTTTATCTTCTGCTCTGCAGCATCTCTGTGTGTGGCATGCAGGGGAGAGGGGGTGGAGTTAGCTGGTTTTGCTGACAGTTTGACGAACAAATGGAGTTAGCTGGTTTTGTCAGAAGCGCTTTTTAATGCTTTTCATTGGTTCAATATTTTTTAACCCACACACAGACATAAAGGGTGTTCAATAGGGTTGATTTATGGAAAAAAGAAAACAATTGTGAGAAAAATGTAGTTAGCTTGTTTCTGCCCGACAGTGACGATACACACTGTGAGTGTTTCTGTGTAGATTATATATTTATTCTGCTTATGTATTTAGTCCTTTTATTATTATTTGTGTGTGTGTGTGTGTGTGTGTGTGTGTGTGTGTGTGTGTGTGTGTGTGTGTGTGTGTGTGTGTGTGTGTGTGTGTGTGTGCGTGCGTGTGCGTGTAGGGGTGACAGGTCTCATACAGTTAGATGAGATGGGGGACAGAGAAGTGGACTTTGCTTTGTGGGACATGACGGACTTGGACACCGGACTCTACAAGGTAATTAACATCAACTAGCAAACGCAGGTCTTGATTCGCCAGGCCGGGCAGCCTACCCAAGGCTGTGTCAGTCTCGGCCACGAATCGTTGAAGGCAATTACAGGCACACGGTATGGAATAACAAAACCCTGTTTGACGGTCATTGTCACATGAGTCACAAGACCATTTGTACTCAATGTGGTGCATTAGGCTCTATTCACAGCAGCCATATTATGAAGACATTCACAGGTGTTACCAATGATACTAATGAAGGCTCTGTTCCATTCTGGTCAAACCGAGTCAGGGTGCTGATATCGTGCATGTTGGCTCACTGGAAACACTGCTACACCAGTGGGTCTACAGTTGGGGTCCAGGGACCCTCATGGGCTTCCAAATGGCCCCTTACAGGTGTGTAACTCTGAGAGTGTACAAATGGAACCAAATGGACCCGTAAGGGTCCATTTGGTTCCATTTGTACACTCTCAGAGTTATGGGGGTCGTGGAAACCACTGTGCTACACTAAATGGAACAGAGCCTTCATTAGTATCATTGGTAACACCTGGGAAGGAAGTGATAATATGGCTGCTGTGCATAGAGCCTATACACATTGGCTTCAGAGCATATGAGTGGAGCTGAGCGGGGGGAAATGCCGCTCCACACTCCAAGGAGCTGTTGTCACGTCCGCTCTCCGCTCATGTTGATTCCCCCCCCCCCGCGCTACGTCGCGGGGGGGGGGGCGAGTTCCACTCTGAACCTTTTATAACCCCCCCCCCCCCCCCCCCCCCCCCACTACTTTCAAAATCGCCCAGCTCCACTCTGCTCACATGCTCTCTTTGACATTTGTAGCATTTGTGGTTCCCCCAATGGGTGGTGTAATGGCTAATGTGGTGTAATTGGTGTCATTTTCTGTTGTTTTGAGGCCTCTTAAAGGGATAGTTCACCCCCAAAATTACCTTTTTTCTATCGATTAGTTACTTGAATTCATGGATATATATATATTTTTTGTCGCATTCCTAAGCCAATAATTTGATGACCAGCGGACAGGTAGGCAGCGGTTCCGTTAGGAGACACAAAGGCGACTCTTTGTGTCTCCTACCGGAACCGCTGCCGGTCATCAAATTATTGGCTTAGGAATGCGAAAAAAAAAAAAATCCAGTCTCCATGTTTTTTTTTGGGGTGAACTATCCCTTTAATGTGTGATATTTTTTTTTATATTTTAGCGCCACTGTGAGACCGATTTGAAATATTTGGGGCAGAGGTTTTTTTTGGCCTTCTGGGAGTGTGTACAAAGTTTCACACCGATCGGATCACCGGTGCCTGAGAGGAACAGTTTACAGACACGGAGACTTCGCCTCCCGGCCATTCAGGCCTGGCGAAGACAACAATGTATCATGTTTTTTCTATTTTCTACGTGTGTGTGTGTGTGTATGCACGTGTGAAGGTGGTGTGTGTGTATAACAGCAGTGTTAAAGAGTTGACCTTGGTTCCTGGTTTGGAGTTCCAGTGGGCGGGGGGTGCACCCCCCCCTGATATACCGGAGTGTGGCTTTAAGAACGATGAACCCGCCTGCCTGGCACGTACGTGCACACACACGCACACACCCGCACACACGCACACACACGCACACACGCACACACACACACGCACACGCACACGCACACGCACACACACACACACACACACACACACACACACACACACACACACACACACACACACACACACACACACACACACCCTCGCATGCATGCACACAAGCATGCACGCATGCGCACGCACACACAATCACAGACTCTGCCATTGCTATGGCCAGTGGTGGGAAGTTATTGTACTATTGTCACAGTACTGTACTTAGTGTGACTTTACTTGAGTATTTAAAATGTTCTATAATTTATACTTTTTAGATATTAGTTACTTCAGATATTGATTATTATTAACAAAACATTAACCACTTAAGCACTATTTTATTATTCTGCAATTCAAAAATAGCTGATCTAGCTTGTAGATCTGCTTATTGAAAGAAGTTTTATTTTAAATTGGAAAATTTATAATGAGTAGTTTTACTTTATTACTTTAGGTATGTTTTGATTTTTGTACTTTTGTACTTTTACTCAAGTAAAATGTTGAATACAAGACTTTTACTTGTAACAGAGTATTTCTGCATTGTGGAAGTAAAACTAAATCTGAGAACTTTTTCCACCGCTGGCAATGTACAGGGTAAAAACACAACTATTATTAATATTGTGTTTCTATTCTATTTGATTTGATTCTATTCTAATGTCATGTTTCTAACCATCCCATCCCATGTAGGTACAGTGACAATGCACCAGATGGTTGCCATAGTGATATCCTTCATCTCTGTCATCATCGTCACGGTTACCATCTTTGTCTACAGGTATTGCACATACACACGCATACGCATACGCATACACACACACACACACACACACACACACACACACACACACACACACACACACACACACACACACACACACACACACACACACACACACATACACACATACATAGGCACAACACATGCACACATGCGTTGCGTGTGTCCAGGATACGTTCATGCCACCTTCTGGTCTATTGAGGACATACTGTCTGTCTGTCTGTCTGTCTGTCTGTCTGTCTGTCTGTCTGTCTGTCTGTCTGTCTGTCTGTCTGTCTGTCTGTCTGTCTGTCTGTCTGTCTGTCTGTCTGTCTGTGTAACTTTCTGTGTCTTTCTGTCTCTTTCTCACACACACACACACACACGCACACACACGCACGCACACACACAGGAAGTTGCGTTTAGAGAGTGAGTTGTCGGCAGAGTTGTGGAGGATCCAGTGGGACGACATTCAGATGAACAACCTGGAGAAAACCCTGAGGAAGACCTGCAGCAGACTGACACTGTCCATGGTAACACACGCACGCACGCGCGCACGCGCGCACGCACGCACGCACGCGTAAACCAGTACAGACAGGTTTACGTAGTCATCAGGGTTTTAGGCTGCGCTGCACTCCAAGGTGGCTTGCACTGTGGGGACCGGTGAGAATGGGAAACGTCACACAGAAGCCCCTTAGGGCTGCGTGCTGAGCCTTCTCCTCTATTCCCTGTACACACCAGTGGAGGAAAAAGTACTCAAATGTTTTACTTAGAAGTACGTAGTACTTAGTACTTAGTAGAAATACTCTGTAAAAGTCAGAAATTCTGAATTTACTTGAGTAAAAGTACAAAATTATTGGCATCAAAATGCCAAGTACCAAAGTAGAAAATACTCTTTATGTAGAATGTCCCATTCCACAAGTTTTCAAATGAATAAAATGTATACAAATCTTTTGAAAATAGCCGATCTACAAGCTCACAATGTGTCGCATCATGACGCATTGTGAGCTTGTAGATCGGCTTTTTTCAAATGGCAGAAATGTATATAGGGCTGACGTGGTTAATGTATCTTTTGTAATAATGTATCAATAAATATCATTGCATTCATCTTATGGTGTGAAGTCTCTCTTAAGTTGAACTGTGTTTTAATGGACTCTCTTCACACATACATGACTCTTCTTTTATCATGCACTTTAGATGCATAGAATGCGTCCCCTTTAATTTATTATGCAGATTAGTTATGTTTCATGCACTTTATGTGTCTCCTCTTCCCCTGTATGCTCTTATTCTCTATATTTTAACTGCAATGATGGTTCTGCACAATCAAGAATTTCACCCATATTACTTGTAATGGGACAATAAAGATTGATTTGATTTGATTTGAAACCCCAATGGATTTCATCGCCTAAAACTCTCAGCCATGATGACTACCAGAGGTCAATTTAGCCACGGCTGATGAGCAATAGGCTCTATGCAGAGCAGCCATATTGGGAATGAATTGGGCCCCTTCCTTACTTCCTTCACAGGTGTTACCAATAATACTAATTAACGCTCTGTTCCATTTAGTGTGGCATAGTGGTTGTCTTATTTTAAAAGGCCCCCATAACTCCGAGAGTGTACAAATGGAGTGTTTCTAGTGAGCCAACATGCACAATATCAGCACCCTGACCAGAATGGAACAGAGCCTTCATTAGTATCATTGGTAACACCTGTGAAGGAAGTAAGAAGAGGCCCAATTTCTTTCCAATATGGCTGCTGTGCATAGAGCCTATTCTTTGCGAAGCCGAAGTGGGACTTATACCCCCAAACAACATTTCAGTGTGACTGATGGGTGAAATGTATCCTCCTATCTCCATTACCTTTTATATCTCTGACACGCACGCATATACTATTCACATACATTCGGTAGCAGGGTAAAGCTGACTGTCAAGTTTTATTACTTAATCTGCTGTTCAATAATATCTTTGTCTGTCTGTCTGTCTGTCTGTCTGTCTGTCTGTCTGTCTGTCTGTCTGTCTGTCTGTCCATCAGAGAGGGTCCAACTGTGGTTCGTTGTTCACCCTGGGAGGAAACGTCCAGATTTACACCAGGACTGGCTACTACAAGGTCTGTGTGTGTTACCATGGTAACGTGTGCTAAACAAGCTAATACACAGTAGCACCTAGCATGGACAATGCAAGTAAACACAGGTTTACTAGCATTGTTGCCTGGTGGTGGCTAGTAAAGGCTATTGCCTATAGTCCCCACCTAGTTAACTCTATACACAACCTAGTAAACTTTATACAGAACAGCACATTGACATCGCCTGGAATCCAGACTCATTCGCTACGTTCGTTTTTTCCTCACTTCGCTAATCAGTCTGTCCTATTTGACTCGTAGGCCTACTTCCAAACGTCAACAATTACGTAGGCGAGTCAGGAAGTGACTTGAGTTTTACATTGGAAAACACTGCCCCCCCCTCCTTACCAGACTGAGAAGCGAAGTGAGAAAAACGGTCGGGTCTATAATACGTTATAATGCATCATAATGCACTTAAAATACTTTATAACACTCGTTATGAATGTATTAATGTAATTATTTGTATACTTATGCATAACAACTTCTAACAAAGACACTTTATAACTAGTTAAGTTAAGGTAATTATAATATGCTGTTCCACTGAGCTTGTAAGGCATTATGACCAGCACTTATAATACGTTATAAACGTTGTTATAAGTTGACATACATGATTATGAACATTTATAACGAGTGTTATGATGCCTTAGAAGCGCATTATAATGCATTATAAATGCGATTACAATGCACTATAGACTCGACCAATTAAGTAAAGCGTTACCAAAGCAAAGCAAAGTTTGTTGTTTACCCAGGGTGTCGGACTAAGCACGAAGCTTGTTTCCAGCCGGACCCTGCATGGAAGCCTTGCTCAAGGGCTATTCAGCGGTGATTCATGATTGATGTGATGAATTGGGGAATCGAACTAGGGACCTTCCGGTATCAAGGCCGCCCCTCTAACCACTAGGCCACCGCTGCCACCGTAACCTCTATACACCCCCTAAGCTCTATACCAAATGCATATTTGTAATGTTGTTATTTCTGTTGTGAATATGGTTATAATGATAGTTATTGTTTGGATTATTTCTGCAGGGGAACATTGCTGCTATTAAATACATCAACAACAAGAAACGCATTGAACTGACAAGAAATGTCCTGTTTGAACTAAAGCATGCAAGTATCAATCTATCAATCTATCAATCTATCAATCTATCAATCTATCAATCTATCAATCTATCAATAGACAGATAGATCAATCTGTCTATCTGTCTATCTATCTGTCTGTCTGTCTGTCTGTCTGTCTGTCTGTCTGTCTGTCTGTCTGTCTGTCTGTCTGTCTGTCTGTCTGTCTGTCTGTTTGTCTGTATTCTAACCTGTGTGTCTGTACAGATGCGTGATGTTCAGAATGAATACCTGACCAGGTTCATCGGAGCGTGTGTCGATCCTCCCAACATGGTTATCATCACCGAATACTGTCCTAGAGGCAGCCTGCAGGTACACACACACGCATACGCGCGCACACACACACACACACACACACACACACACGCACACGCACACACACACATTCTCAAGATGTGAAAAAAGGTGTTTGTTTGTTGGTTTTCTTTATGTTTTGTTATAGATCACTACCATTTGAAAAAAAAAGACAAGATATTGGTGTATATATACAATTACACTGCCAGCAAAACACAGTTGATTAATATTATTGATTGCAACATGGCCTCCTTGACACCCCTGCTCTGGGATGGGAGTTTCCACACAGATGCACATGTTAACATAACAACACAAATATGAAATATACACAAATACACAAATATACGTGTGTGCGTGTGCGTGTAGGATCTGATGGAGAGTGACAGCATCACGTTGGATTGGATGTTTCGTTACTCGCTCATCAACGACCTTGTTAAGGTAATTAACCACACCCATCATTAATGACCTCGGACCACCCAGGATTTGCATGTTTTATGAGCTCTTAACATGAATAAATATAAAAGTAGTCAAGGTGCTCTAGATAACACTTTTATTTTTATTTATTTGTATGTGTGTGTGTGTGTGTGTGTGTGTGTGTGTGTGTGTGTGTGTGTGTGTGTGTGTGTGTGTGTGTGTGTGTGTGTGTTTGTGCGCGCGCAGGGCTTGTCATTCCTCCATAACAGTGTCATTGGTTCCCATGGCAACCTGAAGTCGTCTAACTGCGTGGTGGACAGTCGTTTCGTGTTGAAAATCACAGACTACGGCCTGGCCTCTCTGCGCTGCAACGAATACATGGAGGAAACACACGCCTACTACGCACGTATGTACACATACGCACACACACACACACACACACACACACACACACACACACACACACACACACACACACACACTGTTCACCATGGTCAGAGGTAGAATAAAATATAAATAAAATTAAAATAGTTCACCCGAAACGTGTGCCATCCGTTCCATAGTTGTGGGCAGTTGAAGGCTGTTTTTGCCAAAAAGCAGCAGAAACAGAGAAAAGGCCATTTACCAAGTGAATCATGACCATAAAATATTTGTAACTGTAGCTCTATTGTGCACCACCAGGGCATTGATTTTTTAAATCAAAAGTTTTCAAAACAAATTCAAGCCATTTTCAAAAGAATTTCAAAAATACAAATTCCATAAAAAATGTCTGTCTGTCTGTCTGTCTGTCTGTCTGTCTGTCTGTCTGTCTGTCTGTCTGTCTGTCTGTCTGTCTGTCTGTCTGTCTGTGTGTGTGTGTGTCTGTAGGGAAGTTATGGACGGCTCCAGAGTTGTTGCGTTGCGAGGCCCCGCCCCCCTGTGGCACGCAGAAAGGAGATGTTTACAGTTTCGGTATCATTCTACAGGAAGTGGCTCTGATGAGGGGCGTGTTCTACCTGGAGCACGAAACACTGAGCCCTAAAGGTACACACACACACACACACACACACACACACACACACACACACACACACACACACACACACACACACACACACACACACACACGTTGCGAGCTTGTAGATCTGCTGATTTCTTTAGGCTATATTTGAATGCGTTCTCAACGCAATGCAATGAGGTGAGCTTTTACATCTACAGAAATTGAATTAGATAGACAACAGTGGTTAAGCTGAGCTTCATCAATTTAAACAATGCTGCTAGCTTGACATACTACTCACCTCAACATGCACCTTTTACAGTCATTTGGACAACCGCAGGCAACAGACAAATGTATCGTTATTCTTTACACGGCTATTGCTTCGAATATTCCATAAGGAGGGTTTTATATTCCTTTTTACACACACGCACTGTAATCAAGAAGATGCGACCGCTTCCTCTTTCAAACAGACTTTTTTTTCTCCTCTCCTCGATCTCCTCTCCGCCTCTGAGACCATTACGGTTGGTTACAAAATAGATGGACAGTCACAGTTCAGCGACAAATGAGATCCAAACATGGGGAGGTAAAAAGGGCATCGCAGGTTGCAGATCTTAGAGCGGATTAAATGGTCTGTGTGCCTGAATGTGTGGAAACTACCGAGCCGGTAGGCAGGCTTTAGACTGGATCTGAGCACTGAGCAGTAAATAGAAACCATTCTCCTGCAAACCCCTATAAGGTAGACATTTGTGGGAGATCTATGACCGCTTGCGGGTGTCCGGGAGCTGACACACATTTTTGGGAGACTCCCGGAAGTTCTGGGAGAGGTGAGGTGTATATAACATAACTTCCTTCATGCTTTCAGATTATTTTTCTTTTAAAACCCACGTTTCATCCCTGATAAATGTACATGTACTGTAGATAATCTTACTATTGTCTGTCTGTCTGTCTGTCTGTCTGTCTGTCTGTCTGTCTGTCCGTATGCCTGTCTGTCTCTCTGTCCATGCAGAGATCATAGAGTGTTTGTGTGCAGGCGGTCCTGTC
This sequence comes from Gymnoscopelus microlampas, assembly GCF_963454915.1. NCBI lineage: Eukaryota > Metazoa > Chordata > Actinopteri > Myctophiformes > Myctophidae > Gymnoscopelus > Gymnoscopelus microlampas. Next base: position 4,391,349 of record NC_139952.1, read on the forward strand.
TGTCTGCGTCCATCCGTCTGTCCTCAGAGTCACAGTGAGGATCTGGCCGTTCTGATGGAGAGATGCTGGAGTGAAGACCCGCCTGACAGACCCGACTTCCACACTGTCAAAGTACTGCTGAGGAAGTACAACAGGTACTAAACTACTGATCCACACTGTTAAAGTACTGTTGAGGAAGTACAACAGGTACTAAACTACTGATCCACACTGTTAAAGTACTGTTGAGGAAGTACAACAGGTACTAAACTACTGATCCACACTGTTAAAGTACTGCTGAGGAAGTACAACAGGTACTAAACTACTGATCCACACTGTTAAAGTGCTGCTGAGAAGTACAACAGGTACTAAACTACTGATCCACACTGTTAAAGGACTGCTGAGGAAGTACATCAGGTACTAAACTACTGACCCACACTGTTAAAGGACTGCTGAGGAAGTACAACAGGTACTAAACTACTGATCCACACTGTTAAAGGACTGCTGTCTGTCTGTCTGTCTGTCTGTCTGTCTGTCTGTCTGTCTGTCTGTCTGTCTGTCTGTCTGTCTGTCTGTCTGTCTGTCTGTCTGTCTGTCTCTCTAGGGGTTATGGTGGTAACATATTGGATAACTTGTTATCTCGTATGGAGCAGTATGCTAATAACCTGGAGGAATTGGTTGAGGAGAGAACTCAGGCTTATCATGAAGAGAAACGCAAGGCTGAGACACTGCTGTACCAAATACTGCCACAGTAAGTACTACTACTACTACTACTATTGTACCTTGATCTTAAACTGGTATATGTTTTTAAAGCTGGGCTGGGTTCCTCGCTATCTTGCTGAACTCATAAACTGTCACAATCCAGTCTAAACTAAAAAAATCAATCCAAAAGTGGAATAGTCTTTTATTTGTGTCATGTTCTGTCATTTTATGCTGTTTGGATTTTTTAAATGTTTTACTTGCACAGAACTTTCACTTTGGTGAAACCGCGGTTGTTTCAAATGTGCTTCACAAATAAAGTATGATTTGATTTGATAGTACTACTACACTACTCAGTAATTGCTACTACAATATACTGTGCACGTGCACACACACACACACACACACACACACACACACACACACACACACACACACACACACACACACACACACACACACACACACACACACACACGCACGCACAAATGGTAATACGGTAGTAATGCACACACGCATGTGTGTGTGTGTGTGTGTGTGTGTGTGTGTGTGTGTGTGTGTGTGTGTGTGTGTGTGCGTGCGTAGTTCCGTAGCAGAACAGCTGAAGAGAGGGGAGAGTGTTCAGGCGGAGGCTTTCGACTGTGTCACCATTTACTTCAGTGACATCGTTGGGTTCACCTCCATTTCAGCACAGAGCACGCCCATGGAGGTAACTTCACATGCTATATCCAATATCAAAATGTCACTGACCGAAAATAGCTGATATACAAGCTCACAACGCGTTGCAGTGCGACGCGGTGTGAGCTTGTAGATCTGTTATTTTCGGCATGCAGCTAAGTGTAAATCAGCCATTTCGATGGCATCAAAAAAAGAAATGTCGACTAAATCAACTGTAGATTTAGTCAACTAAAATCTTCTGATATTCAGTCAACTAAAACTTGACTAAAAGCAAAACATTTCAGGTGACTTAAATATGACTAAAACTAAACAGAGTTTTATTCAAAAGACTAAAACTAAAACTAAATCAAACTCTGCTGTCAAAATCAACACTGCGTCAGGCGAGCGAGTCGCCATGCAGAACGTTGCAAAGTTCGCTTCAGCCTACTCAGCGTCGTTCGAGTTATGTCCCCATAGGGACAAAATGTAACTCATATCCCCCCCTAGTCAACATGTGCCGTCGTGGGTATACGCCGAACAGACAGACAGACAGACAGACAGACAGACAGACAGACAGACAGACAGACAGACAGGCAAGTGAATGTGTGTTGTTGTGTGTCTGCAGGTGGTGGCCATGTTAAATGACCTCTACACCAGTTTTGATGCCATCATCGATAACTTTGATGTGTACAAGGTAAACACGCATGCACGCACTTTACTTTACTCGACACTTTCTCATAAATATTGCTATCAGTCAGTGGTGTAAAGTAACTAAGTTAATTTACTCAAATACTGTACTTAAGTAAACATTTTTTGTTCCAATTTTAAGTACTTTTACTTATGCGTGCGTGCGTGCGTTTGTGTATAGGTGGAGACGATAGGTGACGCGTACATGGTGGTGTCAGGGCTCCCAGTGCGTAACGGGCGTCACCACGCCGGCCACATCGCCAGGATGTCTCTCTCTCTGCTCCACAACGTCCTGACCTTCAGAATGAGGCACCGCCCCGCACAGCAACTGCAGCTCCGCATCGGAATACACAGCGGTTAGAGCGCTCACTGTGTGTGCGTGAGCGTGCGTGTGCGTGTGCGTGTGCGTACGTGTGCGTGTGCGTGCGTGCATATGTGTGTCTGCGTGTTGTGGAGTATCGCCACAATGCCGCCTGTCAGGTAAGCACCACACCAGGGAGAGGCCATGGGACAGAGACAGAGGGAGACCTCGCAGGGAGCGCACCAGCCTGGGCAGCGTCATAGAAGGGCGTTACCTGCCACTCACCATCATGAATCAGCCCCAACTGAGCGCAGCTGCGACGACAGGTTAGGTGTGGCACCAATCTACAAAAGTGGCTACTCTGTCTCAGTCTGGCATTGGCTCTCCTGGTGAATGGACGGGTGCTACAGGCGGTAAGGCAATTCTCCACTATTCCTGCACATTACTGAATGTTTATGAATTGTAGTGTTAAAGGACGCTCTCTGTTTACTCCTAGGCAACCTGTGGGAGTTAATCACACATACCTGAGCACAATGCATGGATACTGAGCAATGACGCTGTGGCGCACGGATCCAAACAAAGAGACATTGTGATGCATGAAAATACCCCGACCCGGGGTGAATTTTGAGTTGGACTTTATTATTTGAAGTTTTATAAAACGTAATACCAAGGGCCTGCGGGTCATATATCTGAAAAGGTGTCAAATAAAAACCCTTAAGTGGGCTTGTACCCTGCATTTTGTGTTTGGCTTTGATCAGTTCCCCACATTTGGTGGAGAATACGGGTATTCTGATCCACGCCAAACCCAAAAAACCATGGAGCAGGCCAACACACTTACGGCCCTGTTGAGGAGCCAAACAGATTTGCAGACAGCGGTACAAAAATTAATTGACAGAATTAGCCGTGATGTGGCTAGCACACGCGCCCCTAGAGAAGTACTCACTAAATTGACACCAGAAGATGATATTGAAGCGTACCTGGAGGTGTTTGAGCGCACCGCAGCCCGAGAGAGGTGGCCAGTCGGAGACTGGGCCTCACTCTTGGCCCCATTCCTCACCGGCGAGGCCCAGCGTGTGTGCCGGGACTTAACCCTCGCCGATGCCAGAGATTACAGGAAACTGAAGGACGCCATCCTCGCCACCCAGGGCTACAGCCTCCCAGCTCGAGCGCAGCGCTACCACAGCTGGGCCTACAACTCGGCCTTTCCACCCTGACCGCAGGTGGCGGCTCTACTGCGCAGCGCCCATAGCTGGCTTACCACCGGGGGAGATCCACCTATCATCGACCGCTTAGTGATCGACCGATGTATACGTTCGTTGCCGCCTGACGCCCGGAGATACGCCTCCCAAGTGAGTCCGAGTTCACTGGAGGCACTCGTGGCCCTCTTGGAGAACCACCAAGTGAGCGTGGACATGATGAGGACCACGCGCACCGAAGCCGCCAAGGGCCCTGGAGAGGAGAAGCCCGGCCGCGACCGTCGAAGATCGACGCCACCGAACCCACCTGCCGCCCGGACCGAGGCCGCGGTGGCCGAAGGGCCCACCCGAGGCCCACATCAACGCCGCTGCTATGTCTGTGGACAGGCGGACCACATATCCTGGTCGTGTCCCGAGAGAGAGCGCGACGTTTCCATGGGGACAGCAGCCAGCTCCGACAGCGCGCGGCCCTGTTTGCACACCGGTACCAGCCCTCACCGCCAGACGCGCCTGCCCGTGAAGATTGGCCGAACCGACACGCACGCCCTGCTCGATTCCGGCAGCGCGGTGACTCTCGTACGAGCAGACCTGGCCGGAAAGCTCAGCTCCACCACCGTTCCAGTAACCTGTGTCCATGGCGATGTGCGTCACTATCCGGTGACACAGCTCCGCGTCCAGACGCCCCGGGGGGACGCAGTGGTGCCAGCCGGGGTCGTGCCCAACCTGCCCGTGCCACTGCTGATCGGCGCCGACTGCGTCCTCTTCGCCCGGTACTGGGACCCCGGCCTACTACGCGGCACAGCCCGCCACCGTCGCCGACGCGCCCCGCGCCCGGCGCCTCCAGGCGCGCTCCACGCCTGCCCCGCGTTCCGCGCCACCACGCCGGCCGGCCTGAGTGACAGCTCCCCGGCAGGGGATGGGGGAGACGAGAGAGACGCGAGAGATGAGAGAGACGAGAGAGGTGAGAGAGACGAGAGAGACGAGAGAGACGAGAGAGATGAGAGGAGAGGAAAAGACCAGAGACGGGAGGCGGAGGACACACAGGCCACGTCAAGCCAGGGGGCCGCGGGCCCCGCTGATGTTGCGGACCCCTTCGCCGAATTTCCCGGCGCCGAAACTCTCGAACCACCCCGGGCTGGGGGGTTCGCCACGGCGCAGTGGACCGACCCGAATCTGGACATGGCGCGCCGGAACGTGGCCGCCATCGACGGAAAGAAATGTGAGGGGGTGAGTGCATTGAATCCCCCATTCTTCCTTGTAAAAAAAGACTTGTTATATCGGGGTGTGTTGGACAAGGGGGGGGACCTAGTCGAGCAACTACTGGTACCAAAAGAATATGTGTCACGGGTGTTATATTTAGGACACACGCACCAACTAGGAGCGCACTTAGGAATACAGAAGACATACGAGCGCATATTGGCCCGCTTCTACTGGCCCGGGGTCAAGCGGGCAGTAGAAGACTTTTGCAAGGGTTGCTCTGAATGTCAAAAGACCGCTCCACGGCCCACGTTTCATAATCCTCTGGTACCAATGCCGATAATCGAAGTGCCATTTCCACGCCTTGCCATGGACATTGTGGGCCCATTGCCAAAATCCAGTCGCGGTCACCGCTATATCTTAGTGATACTAGACTATGCCACTCGATATCCCGAGGCCATTCCCCTGCCGGCGGCCTCGGCTAAAGCGGTGGCCCACGAGTTGTTGATGCTGTTTAGTCGGGTGGGCATAGCAGAGGAAGTACTAACGGATCAAGGCACCTGTTTCATGTCCCGAGTAATGTCCCAACTGTATAAATGGCTGAAAGTGAAGCACATTCGCACCTCCGTCTACCACCCACAGACGGACGGCTTAGTCGAGAGGTTTAATCAAACTTAAAAAAAAATGCTGAAAAAACTAACTGATGTGGACGGGAAAGACTGGGACCAGTTGATTCCGTATGTGCTTTTTGCCATCAGAGAGGTACCACAATCGTCCACGGGGTTCTCACCATTTGAGCTGGTGTATGGCCGGAGGCCCCGTGGCCTATTGGACATCGCCAAGGAAACCTGGGAGCGCCAGCCTTCTCCCCACCGCAGTGTGGTGGAACACGTGGAGCGTCTCCAGGCCTGGGCGAAGACCATATGGCCCCTGGTACGAGAGCATATGGAAAAAGCGCAACGGGACCAGGCTCGCATATACAATCGAGGCGCCACGCTCCGCGAGTTCCAGGTGGGAGAGAAGGTCCTGGTGTTGGTCCCTAGCTCTGAGTGCAAATTCCTGGCGAAGTGGCAGGGACCATACGAGGTCGTGGAGAAGATGGGGCCCGTGGACTATCGGGTGAGCCAGCCCGGCAGACGAAAAGGCTACCAAATCTACCATGTCAACATCTTGAAGAAGTGGATCTCAGCCCCCCGACTACCGCTGCCAGCGCTGATGACCACCGTGCCCGCGCAGACGTTGCCCCCGGTGCCCATAGGAGAAGACCTCGTCCCAGCCCAGACACAGGACATCAAGGACCTGCTGGGGCGGAACCGGGACATCTTCTCCGAACTCCCCGGCCGAACCACGCTCATCAGGCACGATATACGCACGGACCCTGGGAAAATAGTGCGCCAGCGGCCGTATCGAATCCCTGAAGCCAGACGAATTGCCATTAAAGAAGAGGTGGCCAAGATGCTAGAGTTGGGAGTTATCGAGGAGTCCTACAGTCCATGGTCCAGCCCGATCGTGATAGTGCCGAAGCCAGACGGGACGCTGCGCTTCTGTAATGACTTTCGAAAATTGAATGACGTCTCCGCCTTTGACGCATACCCGATGCCCCGAGTGGATGAACTGATCGAGCGCCTGGGCCCGGCCCGGTTCGTCAGCACGCTGGACCTGACCAAGGGCTACTGGCAGGTGCCGCTGACGGACCGGGCCAAGGCGAAGACAGCGTTCTCCACGCCCGACGGGCTGTTCCAATACACGGTGCTGCCGTTCGGAGTCCATGGCGCGCCCGCCACTTTCCAACGGCTGATGGACCGTGTACTCCGCCCCCACCGAGACTACGCTGCCGCTTACCTGGACGACATCGTGATCCACAGCCCGAGCTGGAGCCTCCATCTGCAGCACCTCCACGCCATCCTCGGGGCGCTCAGACGAGCCGGGCTGACGGCCAACGCCAAAAAGTGCCGCATCGGCCTGACGGAGACCGACTACTTGGGTTTCACAATCGGACGAGGGTGTGTGCGGCCCCAGACGCGTAAAGTGGAGCGGATTCGGGAATGGCCCCAGCCCATAACAAAAAAGCAAGTAAAATCATTCCTTGGCCTCATGGCTTATTATCAAAAATTTGTAAAAAACTACTCTACTATTGCAGCCCCACTGTATGATCTGACATGTCAAAAGCGCCCCAACCACATTGTCTGGACGGCCGAGACGGAGGCCGCGTTCCAGACCTTGAAGAGCGCGCTGTGAGGAGCCAGTGTTAAAAGCCCCCGAAAGGCCCTTCGTCCTCCACACAGACGCGTCGGGCACCGGGTTGGGGGCGGTCCTCGCACAGGTATTTGATGGCGAGGAGCATCCAATTACCTACGTGAGCAGAAAGTTACTAGACCATGAGAAAAATTATGCAACAGTAGAAAAAGAGTGTTTAGCGGTGAAATGGGCTATTCACCACCTACGTTATTACCTGTGGGGCCGTACCTTTACCCTCATTACAGATCATGCACCCCTAAAATGGATGGCCACCAACAAGGACCGGAACGCCAGAGTGACGCGGTGGTTCCTGGAGCTACAAGACTATTGTTTCAAGGTGGAGCACCGGCCCGGGAAGGACATTCCACACGCAGACGCCCTGTCCCGCATGTATGAAGTAGAGGAGCTGGAAGCCCCCGGACCAAGCGGCGGGCTTAGGGGGGGGATATGTGGAGTATCGCCACAATGCCGCCTGTCAGGTAAGCACCACACCAGGGAGAGGCCATGGGACAGAGACAGAGGGAGACCTCGCAGGGAGCGCACCAGCCTGGGCAGCGTCATAGAAGGGCGTTACCTGCCACTCACCATCATGAATCAGCCCCAACTGAGCGCAGCTGCGACGACAGGTTAGGTGTGGCACCAATCTACAAAAGTGGCTACTCTGTCTCAGTCTGGCATTGGCTCTCCTGGTGAATGGACGGGTGCTACAGGCGGTAAGGCAATTCTCCACTATTCCTGCACATTACTGAATGTTTATGAATTGTAGTGTTAAAGGACGCTCTCTGTTTACTCCTAGGCAACCTGTGGGAGTTAATCACACATACCTGAGCACAATGCATGGATACTGAGCGATGACGCTGTGGCGCACGGATCCAAACAAAGAGACATTGTGATGCATGAAAATACCCCGACCCGGGGTGAATTTTGAGTTGGACTTTATTATTTGAAGTTTTATAAAACGTAATACCAAGGGCCTGCGGGTCATATATCTGAAAAGGTGTCAAATAAAAACCCTTAAGTGGGCTTGTACCCTGCATTTTGTGTTTGGCTTTGATCAGTTCCCCACAGTGTGTACACGTGTTTGTGTGTGGACGTGCACACACACACACACACACACACACACACACGCGTATGTGCGTGCATAGTGCATACAACTGTGATGTTTCTGTCATATTGTCAAGGAAGCTACAAGGTCTGTATAGCTTCCTTTTAAGGATTCCCAAACAGTGAGAAGAAACAGGTTACAATCACAGGCTGACTTTATGTGATTAATTAATGAATTAATGAATTACATCAGGGGTCTAAAACGTTTTCAGGCCAAGGACCCCCTAGCTGAGAGAAAGATGAAGCAGGGACCTCCTACTCTATATTGTATAAAATTGTGTTTCAGATTAAAGTTTTTCTTTTACTTAGTCTGCTCTTTTTTCCCTCTACACCTCGGCTAATGTTCCCCTCAGAAAAGGAATTGTAGGGTTCAAGTGGTTAATGTAAAAGAAACGAAATCCCATCACACAAAGATTTGGTGGACCCCCCTATAGTAGCTCTGAGGACCCCCTAGGGGTCCCGGACCCCCTGTTGAAGACCCCTGAATTACATGATAATTTTATAATCACAGGCTGACTTCAAGTCATTATCATTTAGTAAGAAGAAAAGAGGATGAATATGATTAAATCAATTCTGTGTGTGCGTGAGCGTGTTTGTGTGTGTGTGTGCGACTGTGTGTGTGCGTGCGCGTGTGCGTGTGTGTGTGTGTGTACTGTAGGTCCAGTGTGTGCAGGTGTGGTGGGGTTGAAGATGCCCAGATACTGTCTGTTTGGAGACACGGTGAACACAGCTTCACGGATGGAGTCTACAGGAGAGGGTGAGAGACACGCACGCACGCACGCACGCACGCACGCACGCACGCACGCACGCACGCACGCACGCACACACACACACACACACACACACACACACACACACACACACACACACACACACACACACACACACACACACACACACACACACACACACACACACACACACACACACTCCACACATCCTAGACTCATCTCCCTCCTAGCTCCCATAATAATAATGTTGTATGTTCGGTAGCTCTGAAGATCCACGTCTCTGAGGCCACTTGTCTGGTCTTAGAAGAGCTGAACAGTTTCCTGCTGGAGGAACGAGGAGACGTGGCGGTCAAGGGAAAAGGAACCATGAAGACCTACTGGCTACTGGGACTGAAAACCTACTGAAACCCTACTGCTTCCTGGCACTATAGTTAAAGGACCAGTTCACCCACTCTCACCAACCTATCTTCATATAATTGGTGGGCTGTGTGGACAGTTCAGAAGCCTGACTACCAGTGACATCATCGGTAAGCAGGTTTTTTAATTTCAAATACATATATAAACTTTTTTTATGCGAGAACATGATTTGATTTTTTTCTTTATTCAAGTGTCATGATTCCAAGGAAGCCCAGCCCATATGGACTTACAGGACACTTCTACATTTCATTTGACATATACAATGAACCAACATAATAATTCACAAACGAATAACAAACTAAAACACTCAAGCTTCATAGTTCATAATGCACATGGCAGATTACATAAATACAACATTGGGCCTGTTACCTCACATCTAGAACACCGGACATGAACCTATTTGAAAAGCTGAGATTGTCTTCTACTCCAGGCTCTAGAAACAAAATGTGGCGTTATTAAATACCTCATAATTAAACAACCACTCCAACTTCTGATCATCATCCTCCCAGAATAGCTCAGGTTTTTGTTTTTGCATTACATCAAATGAAGAACAATGGCTTATGTTTCAACATGCTAACTAGTTTACAGGAAGGGAAAGGCTGTAGTTTCTATGAGCTTGGATTCCCCATCGATGATGTCACTGGTAGGCAGGTTTCTGAACTGTCCACATCCCACCAATGAGACACAGAGTGAGTAGACAGCAATGGTGCCATCGTATACTGAGCATTAGTGAGGACCAATTATGAAGATAAGGTTGAACATGGGTGAAGTGCTTCTTTATACTTACTAACTTACTGACCTACAGTGTTGCACACCGGAAATACCCGATCTACAAGCTCAACAGCGTGTAGATCTGCTATTGTTGCTGTGCGGCACCGTGTGCAAAGAAGTATGTCAAGCCCTTAACAGTCAATATGTCATTTCAAGCTTTCCCCTCACACATAATATTTAAAAATAAAATAATTATGATTTATGATTATTTAAATATATTTTTATATATTTAACAAAGGTACAATATATATATTTTTAACATTAAAATATATTTTCCCACTGACCACCTTTAATTAAGCATGGACCACCTTTAATTATGCATTGGACCACTATGGTTCGTCAACCACTGGTTGAGAAACAGTGATTTGAAGTATCTCGACTCCAGATGAACTTGTTTATGACTTAAATCTTTCTTTTAATTATCTTCTCTAATCTAAGAAACGTAATGAATATTTATCACATAGCCATTTCTTCACAAACCAGGAGGGAACGTTGCATTTAATCGACACTTTTATTGAAGGAATAGAATAACACTGTTGTTGTTCCGACTGGGATTCACTATCAGAACGGTGATGGAGTTGACTGAGAACCAGACAGGTGTTACTGGCTGTCAAGCCTCACCGTTACACAGTCGTTCTGTCAAACACGAAAGAACCTAATTTTCAGTGTTAATCGTGACAACACTTTTTTATTTAGTTTTAGTCATAGTCTTTTGAATACATTTTTATTTGGTTTTAGTCATATTTTAGTAATCTGAAATGTTTTAGTTTTAGTCTAGATTTTCGCTGGCCTTGATGGCGTCGTAATGCCTGATTTCACACTTGGTTGCATGCTGAAAATAGTCGATCTACAAGCTCACAACGCTTCGCGCTGCAACGCGTTGTGAGCTTGTAGATCGGCTATTTCCCCGAGCTCAACCAAACATAAAATTACTTGTCTTTTAGTTCTACTGGATCTCTTCTCCACTATTCCCTCCATAACATTTTAGTCTAGTTTTTATTTGTTGACAAAATTGTCAATATATTTAGTCTTTAGTTTTAGTCATTATAGCTTAGGTTTTATTTATTTGTGTGAAAAAAGGTAGTTGACGAGTGTGTTTCGGTTCCTTTGCACCGAGATTGACGTTTACCTCCATGTTTGACATCATGCAGCGAGGTTGCTCACAGTGAAGGCTCTGATTTGTGCTTCTGCGTCGTGCTGTTTTAGCAGTGTTTATAGTGTAGCACAGTGTTTCCCAACCCGGGGTCCAGGCCCCCTTGGTGGGACGCCAAAAGATCACAGCGGGGACGCGAGATCTTGTTCGTTTGGAGCTAGTCCAACATTTTAAACGTGTTGCACAAAATCAGAAGTCTGCCTGCATGTCCTCAATGTCATATCACTACAACTTATCATACTGTACACAGTCTATTATCCTCTACGCTTCAAGACGGGGTGCCGTAATTTCCCCCCCCCCCCCCCTAAAACATAATCATCAGGTATTATGGTTATACTAGGAGGAAGATTTTTTTCAAAAAAGTGTACAGAAATTGTTAAAATTATGTTTTTATGTGGACACGCCTCCAGTTCATTAAGTATACCTGGTTCTCACCTCCTCCACCACCTTAGCACCACCCACCTGTCCTAGTCCCTCCTCCTCCTCATGCCCACACCTGTTGTGTTATGATAATGAGGGGGAGGGTATGTTTTTACTATGTCACTAAAGCGCTGTTTCTCTATTGGCACGTTTGACCCTCAAGGTTTCAGCCTCCAGGTAGAAACTCAAAATAGTCAGAGAAGACATAAAACACCATAAAAACACCACCAGGTGGCTTAATGAAGTTCTATCAACCTCATAGACACATGAAAAACAGAAAAAGTGGGGGCACGGTGGCGCAGTCGGTAGCGCTGTCGCCTCACAGCTAGAAGGTCCTGGGTTCGATTCCCGCCAGGGACGCTGTGGGCGCTGGGGGCGTGTTCTCTCCTCCACGTCATCGGCGCCCATACCCTAGGTGGGGTTGGTGAAAGGGCCTACTCTGTGTGGAGTTTGCATGTTCTCCCCGTGTCTCCTAGGGTAGTTAATATCCTCACAAAAACATGTAGTAATCCTGGTCACTATACTGCCTCCCCCTGGTCAGCCGGGGCGCCTGATGGAGGAGAAGGGAACTGGTTGGAATAACGTGTTCCTTCCACGCGCTATGTCCAACCAGGGAAACCCCCCCCTGTCGGGTGATAAGAAGCGGCCTGCTTGCTCCTCATGCATTGAAGGAGGCATGAGCTTCAGCTTGGGCTCTCCCTAGGCTGGCAGAGGGTAGGTAGTGCCCAGGATTACATAGGCAATTGGCACTGGGTGAAAAAAATGTGGGTTACAAAAATCGTGGGATAAAAATTATTAAAAAAAAAAAAAACAGAAAAAGTGCAAGAAACATGGCACCACCTCTTTAACATAGATAACTGTCACGTGTAACATCATTGCGAAACACAGTAATAACAGTGTTCAAAATGTTTAAAAGGATCACTGGCTATAATACATTATAATTGCCCTATATAACAAAATAATTAAATCAAAACCACCTTAAATATTGTATTTATTTTAGAAATAGTTTGTCTTTCACTCAATCGGGACCGCTCCCGTCGCAAGTTGATGATGTCATATGTCCATGTGTAGTCCAACGCATATGGGCGTCGCAAGCGTAGCTCAACCGCGGCCATCTTGCGACAGTCATTCATAACATTATGTCTATGGTGCATGTACTATTGAAATAACCATAGCGTGCTCAATTTTCATCCGATTTTCAAACGGTTTGGTGTGTTGTAAACACCAAAGATGTAGTTATGATACTGCATACTAATTATAATCATGTTCTTATTTTATTTTTTAATAACATTAAGTATGCAGTATCATAACTACACCTTTTGAAAATCGGATGAAAATTGAGCACGCTATGGTTATTTCGATAGTACATGCACCATAGACATAATGTTATGAATGACCGTCGCAAGATGGCCGCCATGTGGCAACGTCGTACTCCATTGGGCAGCAGCGCGGGTGAGTCATGTAATTTCAGTTACAGAGGGCAATTATAATGTATTAAGGCATAAGGAGGATTATTAGCCAGGGATCCTTTTAAACACCTTCAACCTGGCATCCCTATTGTGGGTCTTTCCCGCCCATATTGTGCAAGAGGTATATAGGGCTTTAGTGGTTGGAAAATGTCTAAAAATGATGTGCCTGTGCGTGCAAGTGTGTCAGATGAAATGGGTGTGGCTCCAAGCAAAATAAATTGAGAACCAAATGTTATAGCATAGCAGGAACCGTAGTTACCTGACTCCGCCAGATGGGGGCGGTAGCCTGTGAAACAAATGTGACGCAGGCTTCTTCCTTTTGGCAGAGTCAGGTCAGAACCTTAGTGCTTTTCACATATAAAATATGTTGTTTTATTATTCCGTCATGATAAATATAACTGTGTGCTTGTGTGTTTTATCTCACTCCATAAATAACATCTTAATTTCATGTATGAACTTGTACTCATTCAAATAATATGTACACTCCATCCCCTAGTGATGTCATCTATGTTGCTGTAATGTTGTAAATAACCAATATTCTGTTCTATTATTTTCATGTGTGTAGATTGAGTGGTAAATAAAGTGTATTCAGTTTAATTATGTTGATGTGTTTATAATGATGTTGTGAGCTAGTGTGTGTGTGTGTGTGTGTGTGTGTGTGTGTGTGTGTGTGTGTGTGTGTGTGTGTGTGTGTGTGTGTGTGTGTGTGTGTGTGTAGGCCTATGTGTGTCACTTCCTGTCTCTTGTTGGGGTCATTTGAGTGTTTCATTATACAAATCAATGAAGGATACCCACTTCCTGTCTTGCTTGTTTTTGAAATATTAAAATCTGTTCTTCTGCGTGGGGCTGAGACATGGACGCTTACAGCAGGCAGTGGTGGCTTATCCAACAGGCTTGACGTGCTGAAGCACAGGGCACCAACCTTGTGGGGGGGCACGACGCTCCCGGGGGGCACCGAACCGGGTCCAAGCACCGGCCCCACGAAGGGTTAATCCACCCCTGACAGCAGGTAAAGGATGCAGTGTTGATTTCGTTGACTAAAACTATGACGAACATTTTTCGTCGACTACCTTTTTTCACTGACAAAAACTAAATAAAAACTAAGCTACGATGACTAAAACCAAGACTAAATATGTTGACAATTCGTCAACAAAGACAAAATTGTTAGTGAGGGACTAGTGGAGAAGAGATCCAGTAGAGCTAAAAGACAAGTCATTTTATGCTTGGTCTCGCTTGGGTGTTCGCTTGGGGGCTCTGAAAATAGCAGATCTACAAGCTCGCGTTGTGAGCTTGTAGATTGGCTATTTTTGGCATGCAACCAAGTGTAAAATCAGGCATTACGACGCCATCAAGGCCCACCAACATTTTAGTCGATTAAATCAACTGTAGATTTAGTCGACTATAATCTTATGATATTTAGTTGACTAAAACATTTCAGATGACTAAAATATGACTAAAACTAAATGGAATGTTATTTAAAAAGACTATGACTAAAACTAAATGGAATGTTATTTAAAAAGACTATGACTAAAACTAAATAAAAAATTGCTGTCAAAATCAACACTGGCTGGATGGCATCTACACAAGAATGCTTCAAATGGCTTGGTGTCAGGGTGGACCAAATCAGAAAGGTGGACCTCTATGGAGGCCTCCTGGGGGTCACGGACAAGGTCAGAGAGCGAAAGATGAGGCTGGCTGGTCACTGCGCCAGGAACTGATGGCGAGCAAACCACAGGCACAGGAGGGAAAAGAGACAATAAAGTTGAGTTGAGCTATTATAATCATTTGATATCAATGCAAATATTAAAAAGTTGTCAGTAAACAGCTTAGCAATTTGTTTCTATTATTATTGTGTTACATAATGTTGAGGTATTATTGTTGTTATTTATGCTTTATTTGTGGTGTTCGTATTGAAGGACACATAGCAGGGTAATCTGATATTCCCCTTTGAGTTGTTTTGGCCGCTCTTGTCCTGCACATTACTTTGTTATTGTTTTCCCTTCCCCAATCGCTATTAGGCCTGTACTGTAAATGGTATTGAACTAACACGTATTTTATTGGTTATGTGAAATAAACTACTCTAAAGTAACTACCACAACTTACAACAACCTCACAATCTACACAGCTGTGTGGCTGCAATTGCATTATTACACTACATTACATTATAGTCATTTAGCAGATGCCTCCCCTTACAATAAGTGCATTCAACATAGGTAGGGAAGAAAACTACTAATCACCAGAAGTCATAAGTGCATTCTCTTCTAAAACAAGCAACTAAGAGTATACCTAGGCTAGCGTTGAGGTAAAAAGTGCAATATATCAGCTACTTTCTTAAACAGGTGAGACAAATAGGACAATCAAATAAACAAGATCGAATAAAACACGAGCTCATAGAACTAATTGTGTTTATGTTTATTTTATTACCCCAGCCACAAACTGTTGCAAAAATTCTGCCAATGAGTAGAGAGTGCCCAGTGATCAGCTTAATTTTGTATAGTGTTCCAGTTCCAATTTTGTCTGCTCATTTATTTGTGTCTCACTAGTGAGACACAAATAAAAAAATAAAAAAATATAATAATAATAATAAAATAAAATAATAAACAAGTGAAACAAGTACTTGTTTCACTTGTTTAATCTGTATGTTTACTGACTGAGTTCTCTAGCCTGATTGGATAAAATTGGTATCCTGACCTGAAAATGCATTTCCTGTTCAATATGACAAGGCCATGGAGACTTCTGTTACTGAACAAACCCTACAGCAACGAGTCCTATCAGAATACACTTATTTTAACCAAAGAAAATCACTTACCCTAACTTTAAAACCATCCTCTTGAACTTGGGGCAGTCCAGAAACGCCCCTGACGACCATCCGGCCAATCACAGCGCGACAAGCCCCCTCGACCAAGTCTCGGGCTATGGGACCGTCCCCCTGGGCTATGGGACGGCAGGAGCAACGCTTCCGCTTCCCCGCGGAAGTGTTTCAGTCAGCATCGCGCAGAGCCACGGGGAGGAGCGCAGCGTCGCAACAAGTTTTAAAAACCCACACAAAACAAAACCATTTAAATTAAAAATTTAAATTAAAAAAAAAACACAAACAATTAATTTTTAAAAATAATAATACTACATTCGTAACACGAACAGCCCGCCACGCGGACCGACAAGAAGCACAATAACAAGAGAAATAAAAGAACCGGAGCCCGCGGTTGCAGAGAGCCAGAGACCGAGGAGCCGGGCTCTGCTGAGGCCGGACGACATGGATCCTTCCCCGGCCAGCAAGGCCGGCCGCCCCGCGGGCCGGCTGCTGCTGAGCACCCCGCTGGACGCCAAGGACGAGATGGAGGAGGTACGTAGAGATCTAACTCAGTGGTTTGCAACCCTTTTTCATATCCAAGGACGGAAGGACCCCCTAAATTGACACTTAGTAGCCTGCGGACCCCCCATTTGTAAATATAGGACCCCCCCATAAGAGAATATTTCTTTTACGGCTCTAGCAGTGATTTTCAACCATTTTAATTTCAAGGACCCCCCCAGTTTGACATGCATTAGGCTACGGGACCCCCATTTAATGGCATTTCTATCTCTGGGACCCCAATTTACATTGTAAGAGCAATGTTAATGTAACTCTGTGAGTGTACAAATGTGGTTCAATTTGCACACTCTCTGAGTTAAAGACCCATAAGGTTCCATTTGTACACTCTCAGAGTTACAGACCCATAAGGTTCCATTTGTACACTCTCAGAGTTACAGACCCATAAGGGTCCATTTGGTTCCTTTTGTACACTCTGAGTTACAGACCCATAAGGGTCCATTTGATTCCTTTTGTACACTCTCTGAGTTACAGACCCATAAGGGTCCAAATTTGGTTCCTAACTATCCCATCATTTAGCTGGGGACCCCCTGGAACTCCCTTTTGGACCACTGGTGGTCCCCGGACCACTGGTTGAGAACCACTGATCTAAATAGAGGGTTTCCTCTGTGGAAGCTGTTTCTGACGGCCTGAAGAAAACACCCTGCAAACAACCCCACTGATGGGTGGGCACTTACAGGGACATCTGGGCACCTCGATGTGAAATGGGCTATTTTGTCCAAAATGTTGAAAAATAAAATATTTGGAAAATGGTGCAAGTAAAGTATACATGATTAGAACATGCTTAACACGCTTTCTAATGTTTCTACAATTGCTACAAAACCTGTATATCCAGTCATTTTGGGGCATAAACAAGAAGTTGAATGATACAATTAAGTCAGATAATGATGTACCATGCATGTTCACATCATGTATACTTTACATTACTTGAGACCATTTTTCAAATGTTTCATTTTTAAAAATCCTTTTGGACAAAATAGGCAATTTTTCATCGAGGTGCCCACATGTCCCTATAGTGCCCACCTATCCTGTATCCTTTAATACACCATATCCACTGCACATGACATATAGCCTAGTAATATTTCATACTGTCTGCTTTTTGGGGGGTTTAACTTTCTCAAAGGAAAATAAATGAACAATAGAAGTGATGTTGACTTTGTAATAGTTTGTATTTGTATTGAAATAGTATTGTTTTCACTATTCTCATTTCACTGAGTAACACACTGATCAGGTCATAACAGAGTCAGGGTGCTGATATTGTGCATGTTGGCTCACTGGAAACACTGTGCTACACCAGTGGGTCTCAAAGTGGTTCGCAGTGGTGTAAAGTAACTAAGTACCATTTTGAGGTATTTTTTACTTAACTGGAGTATTTCCAATTGTCTGCTGTACTTTTACTTCTACCCCACTACACCTCAGAGGCAAATGTGGTACTTTTACTCCACTGCAATTATTTGAAATCTTTAGTTACTTTGCAGATATAAATGATTTTATTATAACACATACATTAACCACTTCAGCCCTATTTCATATTTGAAAATAGCTGATCTACAAGCTCGCAACGTGTTGTGAGCTTGTAGATCTGCTATTTTCAAACATTTTAATACTTTTAAGTTTATTTTGATGCCAATACTTTTGTACTTTTGCTCAAGTAACATTTTTGAACTCAGGCCTTTTACTTGTAACAGTCTTTTTTTTTTAAATATATATTGTGGTATTGATACTTTTACATTAGTAAAATATCTGAGTACTCCTTCCACCACTGCTTAAGGGGGTTCCAAATGGACCCTTACGACTGTGTAACTTTGAGAGTGTACAAATGGAACCAAATGGACCCTTTTGGTTCCATTTGTACACTCTCAGAGCTGGTCCTTTTAAATTAAAAGGTTTTGAGAAGCACTGTGCTGTAGACCATTGGTTCTCAAAGTGGGGTCCCCCAGGGGTCCTTGAGGGAGTTCCAGGGGGTCCCCAGCTAAATGATAGATTATGCACCAAATGGACCCTTATGGGTCTGTAACTCTGAGAGTGTACAAATGGAACCAAATGGATCCGTTAGGGTCCATTTGGTTCCATTTGTACACTCTCAGAGTTAAATTAACATTGATTTTACAATATGAATTGGGGTCCCAGAGGTATTAATGCCATTTATAAATGGGGGCCCGTAGCCTAATGCATGTCAAACTGGGGGTCCTTGAAATTGAAATGGTTGAGAATCACTGCTAGAGCCGTAAGAAAATCTTCTCTTATGGGGGTCCCTGGCATATCTTTTGAAATGGGGGTCCCTGGGCTAATGTGTGTCAATTTGGGGGTCCTTGACGCAAAAAGGTTGAAAACCACTGCTGTAGACACTAAATGGAACAGAGCCTAGATATTATTAGTAATTGGTAAATGTCCTGTGAAGGAAGTAAGGAAGAGGCCCCCCAATTTCTTTCCAACATGGCTGCTGTGCATAGAGCCTATTGCACACACACACACACACACACACACACACACTAATCAAAACAAAAGAGAACCCCATATTATCCTTATCTCCCGTGTAGTAGGGTTAGCCACGCTAGCATGCTAGCTAGCACGGTGTATAGGGCTATAATGAGCGTCGGTAGCACGGTGGCTAATAGCTAAAATGCTAACGCGCACGACGTTATGCACGCAAATAACCGCTGGGTGTTGTGTCGCTTGTTTTTTTTTTTACGTGTGAGGTTTGTTTATTTTGAGACTGTTCATGATGAAGTGACACTGGCTAGCGTTAGCATGCTAGCACTACGTAAACAACATGGGTCGGTCGCACACAGTGAGCGTGTGTGACTGACTGTGGGTGGCGCGCATGCGCAGTCTGCGCGCATCCCTTCACATGTCAACTGTCATTGTTTTTGTTTCAGTGGTGGGAAAAAAGTACCAGAAGTACTCAAATGCAGTGGTGGAAAAAGTACTGAAATGTTTTACTTAAGTAAAAGTATCAATACTGCAATGTAAAAGTACTCCGTTACAAGTAAAAGTACAGAATTAAAAATTAACTTGAGTAAAAGTACAAAAGTATTGGTATCAAAATGTACTTGAAGTACCAAAAGTAAAAGTAATAAAATATTTGAAAATAGCCGATCTACAAGCTCACAACGCGTCACATTGCGACGCGTTGTGAGCTTGTAGATCTGCTATTTTCAAATAGCCTAGGTATAAAATAGGGCTAAAGTGGTTAATGTGTGTTTCATAATGTAATCATTTATATCTGCAAAGTAACTAGTAACTAAAGTTTTCAAATAATTGTAGTGGAGTAAAAGTACAATATTTGCCCCTGAGACGTAGTGGAGTAGAAGTAAAACTACTGAAAATTGGAAACGCTCCAGTAAAGTAAAAATACCTCAAAATTGTACAGTACTTGAGTAAATGTACTTAGTTACTGTACACCACTGGTTTTGCCACTGATCTGGAGTCTGGCTTTACAGCAGGTGGTTTCACAAAGTGGTCCTGGAATATGAAAAACTAATTGTAAATGTAGCATCGAAATCAGTTCAACGACTTGAACCCTGTTTGATACTTTTGGCTGTTTGAAAATAGCTGATCCACAAGCTCAAGACATCTAGGAAGAGTTTTTTTTTTAACCCATTGAGACCTGAAGCCGATTCTACATGTCTCCTAAATCCCAACAGTTTTCTGAAAAACGTATGTTTCTATATCAGTGGTGCTCAATCTTTTTCATGTCAAGGACCCCCAAAATGATATGTATTTGGCCGCCGACCCCCATCAAAATATGTTGTTCCAGGGACCCCCAGAAGCAAAGATTTGAGTTAAAAATGTTCGCTTTAAAAATATATATATTCAGAAGATTTGCACAAATTTTTACGATTTTTCAAAAATAGCAAATCTACAAGCTCGTAGCGCGGCATTCGGTGCCGCGCTATGAGCTTGTATATCTGCTATTTTTGAATAGCCAAAGTGTAAAATAATGCTTTTTAGCTCAAATCAAAAAATGACACAGTTCCAGGTCTTAATGGGTTAACAATGTGGAATCATTTTTGACTGCATTTACACCACTTCTCTTTTGGGTCCCTGGCACTAAATGTTTTCAGATGGGGGGTCCACGGCCATGAAAATGTTTGAGAAGCACTGTCTTCAGCATGTTTTATATTCATTATGAACAGAGTGGCATTGTGGTTCTTCTGTCTCATTAAACCATTAAGACCGGGAACACATGTGTGTCATTTTTAGATTTCTTTGGCTATTCAAAAATAGCAGATCTAAGCTTGTAGATCTGCTCTTTTTTTTATCGTGAAAATCTTTGAATATATATATTTTTCAAATCAAACATTTTGAACTCAAACCTTTGCTTCTGGGGGATTCTACAAATGTCTTCTAAATCAGTTTTTTTAACGTATGTTGCTATGATATCAGTGGTGCTCAAACTTTTTCATGTCAAGGACCTCCCAAAATTATATGTATTTGGCCGCAGACCCCCATCTGAAAATATTTTGTTCCAGGGACCCCCAGGTTTGAGTTAAAAATGTATATAAACCGCTCACAAAATGTAAGGAAACTTGAATTTGGGCCATGATATCTCCCCTTTACTAATACCAATCAGTAAAGTGTTATATATCATTTTTATCGTTGATTAGTCACCTTTACAACGAGGTACAGCTTGTAAGCATCGGGCATTCATGGAATGAGCAACACAAGCAAACGTGTGGGTAGCGCCGAGCAAAAATGTGCCAAAATGGCCTGTTAGACTTTTCTGCTGACATTCAATGTTGTGACATTCAATGGGCTTCAGGTGTGTGCCAGTCACAGGTGTGTGACTGTCTCACAGGTGAGTGACTGGCACCTGAACATGGGTTCTGCAACTGTTGAGTTTGTGTATGCTCCAAGCAGCAACACTGCCCCCATGGAAAGATGCCACTTTTGTCAGGATAAGGCCCGTGCAACAGGGCAAGTGAAGCTGGTGTTCCGTTAAGCAGTGTGACAGCATTATTTGGTGTTAGCCCTGGTACCATTTCCAAACTTAGGACTAAGTTCTGTGAGACTGGTGAAGTCAACAAGGAAGACAACAACCCAGACCCCTTGCTTCACTGAGGAACCATAGATTTACAGGCAAGATTTGCACAACGGTACCAAAGACAGATGTCAAAGTTGCAGGGCCCATGCTCAGGTGCCAGACACACACCTTTGACTGGCACACACCGGCCTGCAATGCTACCAGGGATGACATCAAATAATGCGTAATCTGCGTAACGGAACACCAGCTTCACTTGCCCTGTTGCACGGGCCTTATCCTGAAGGGACAAAGTGGCATCTTTCCATGGGGGCAGTGTTGCTGCTTGGAGCATACACAAACTCAACAAAGTTCCAGGGGCAGTGTTGCTGCTTGGAGCATACACAAACTCAACAAAGTTCCAGAACCCATGTTGCAGAACGCAAAGTTGCAGAACCCACCTCTCAGCAGGTGTGTGCTGGCAGGTCGCTCAAAACAAGAGCGATTACCAGCAAAAGCATATTGGGTGATTTTGGCACATTTTTGCTCGGCGCTACCCACACGTTTGCCTGTGTTGCTCATTCCATGAATGCCCGATGCTTACAAGCTGTACCTCGTTGTAAAGGTGACTAATCACCGATACAAATGATATAGATAACACTTTACTCATTGGTATTAGTAAAGGGGAGATATAATGGCCCAAATTCAAGTTTCCTTACATTTTGTGAGCAGTTTATGTGTTCAAAGATTTGCAAACATTTTCACGATTTCTTAAAAAAAATAGCAGATCTATATATATATTTGCTATTTTTGAATAGCTCAAAGACATCTTAAAAATGACACACAGATGCGTTCGCGGTCTTAACGGGTTAAAGGGATATTTCACTTTAAAAAAAACTGGGTCATTTTATCGTCTACCCAGGCAGGTTGTGAGCCCCCCAGACGGTTTTTAAGTTGCTTGATTCATTATTTAGATATTTAATATTCATTTTATCAGACACGCCCCCTTCCTATACAAACCCATTAGGGGCCCGTGTTTTTTCAATCACTTTTTTCATTTATTTTTAATGTATGTTTTTGAAAATTAAAAAAATTAAATACGATAAAAAAATAAAATAAAATAAATGAAAAAAGTGATTGAAAAAACACGGGCCCCTCGCGTATTAGGAGGGCAGGGTGAGTCACCAGAACCAAGGACGGGTGTTTTTGATGAATCTAACATGTTAAAAATTGAGTTTTAAGTTATAATGGGTTTGTATAGGAAGGGGGCGTGTCTGATAAAATGAATATCAAATATCTAAATAATGAATCAAGCAACTTAAAAACGGTCTGGAGGGCTCACAAAAGCCTGAGTAGAAGATAAAATGACCCAAAGTTTTTTTGAAAGTGAAATATCCCTTTAAGGTCTTAAGCACTGATTTAGTTCAACAACCAAAAATAGTTTCTGATGGGCGAGAAATGGAGCAGACTGTTGCACTGTATCGATTCAGTTCACATCAAAGCATGCCGTGTGGGAGGAGGTCATTTTAGTTCTACCCCGCTGTCAAAGTAATAGGCTACGTCATTGGTTCTCAAACTGGGGTCCAGGGGTAAAAATGGACCCCAGTCCAAGGGTACCAGGGGTAAAAATCTTGAAAATGTGTGCAAATCTTTTTTTTTTTTTTTTGTGTGTGGTGCCGAAGGCAACCACTCCTATACATGACTTTGTCCGTATGTATGTATGTATGTATGTATGTATGTATGTATGTATGTATGTATGTATGTATGTATGTATGTATGTATGTATGTATATATGTATGTATGTATGTATGTATGTATGTATGTATGTCTACAAACATTGATGACAACATCAATACGGGGGTCAATACGGGGCTCATCAAAGGCACCACTCACTTCACACAGGGTGTGATTTTTTTTTACATTTTTAACACAAATCTTTACTTCTGGGGGTCCCTGGCACGACACATCTTCAGGTGGGGGTCCGCGGCCACATACATATCAATTTGGGGGGGTCCTTGGCACGAAAAAGTATGAGAACCACCGGCGTACTGTACTGTAGCTCAGTTTAGCCGGTAGCCATTGGAAATGAATGGCCGACGCTCGCTTTGTTGCTTGTTGTCTCTTTTGGTGCGAGTCCTCCTTCAGTAAGCTCTGTGTGTGTGTGGTGTGTGTGTGTGTGTGTGTGCGCACGCTGTGCAATTAGACGTTGTGAAGACCATTTTACTGGTCCTCAAGAGATAAATGGTTGTTTTACTGTTTAAAAATAGCTGTGGGCCCCCGGCTTGTTGATCTGCTGCTTTCTTGAAAAGTAACAGTTTTTGACATCGAGGTTTCCACCTGACAGACGATTTGTAGAATCGGCCTCAGGTTGTTAGTTAGGCTTAAATTAGTTTTTTTTATTTTTAGAATGTATTTGCACGCAGTTGTATTTTGTATTTTCTGTTTTTGTCATGATGATGATGTGATGCTTTTATATGTGGGACTACGGGTGGAAATGAGCTGCTAGCTAAATCCAGCATGTTTACGGGAGATCATGTTCAATTGATTGAATTCTTGTATGTATGCACGTATTGAATGTTCATTAAAGGTATGGTAAGTGATATTTCTTGGTTAAAATGTTAAAGCACCATATTCTGCTATAGAGTGTTTGTTCAGTAACAGGGGTTCTACATTTTCAGCTAGGTGACAACATTTCAGCCAATCAGAAGAGAGTACCAATTTATCAGCTTTTACTGTGTTCCAGTTCCAATTTTGTTCAGCTCATTTCTTTGTGTCACCACTTCCAATTTCACTTGTTTAATCAGTATCCTGACTGAGTTCTCTATCCTGACTGGATACAATTTGTATCCTGACCTGAAAATGCATTTTCTGTTTAATAAAGAGCTGGAGAGGCATGGAGACTCCTGTTACTGAACAAACACTCTATAATAGCAATGAGTAGCAATGAGTACTATCAGAATATAGAGCTATTTAACACTTATTTAAACCAAAGGAAATCACTTACTCTACCTTTTAACGTGAAGTGTTAAGTATTGGACAGGCTTGTGCGCACTGCATTCTAATGAGCGTGTTTCCTCTCTCCTGTATAGCGATTGGAGAGGTGCTTTGCCATCGTCCAGTCGTTGACCAATGGGCTTTCAGAACGAGAGGCCAACGACGCACTCACTGCCAACGTAAGTTACTCACCGTTGCTGTCGGGCAGAAACCTCATATCTCCATGTTTCAACTTTTTTTATGTTTTACGGAATGCCCCTCCGATACTCTGGACTCTGGAGGGTTGATTCCGACACAAAATCACCTCGATTTATCTTTTTAGTCTGAGACCAGCTAAAGGTGTCTTAAGCCTAATTTATGGTGGTCATACACTGAGAATAGCCCCAACTTTTTAATGCCCTACTACTTCATGCAAGAGTGTCGCACAAAATCATTTTGCGATGCGTGGTGAGCTTGTTGATCTGCTATTTTCACTATTTAAAAAATGTTTTAAAAATAATAAAAAAAGAAGAACTGTTTTGGTCTTGGACATACAAGGTTTCCACCCGGCAAAGTACTGTTGTTGTAGTAGTAATAGTCATATTACTAGAAGTAATTGTAATAGCAGTAGTAGTATTAAGGCTAGTAATAATAGTGTAGTAGTAGTAACAAGTGTAGTGGTATTAGTAGTAATACAAGTGTTGTGTACTCTGTTATCTAGGACATTTTTAACCTATTGTCGTGGAATTCTGATCAACCAGTAATCAATAAGGAACATGGGAGTCGAGACAATATTCTAGGTGGTGGTGGTTATGCTTTATGTACATGATATCATGGTCAGAAGTACATTAACACTCATGTCAGTGGTACTGTAGTTCTGCCCCGAGCACAAGGCAGAGATCATAGTTATACTCTAGCAGCCTGAAGGACAAACTGAACCATAACAAGATAGGACAGTGGTTCTCAACCTGGGGGTCGCGACCCCCAGGGGGGTCGCCAAATCATTTGGGGGGGTCGCCAGATTTTTTGGTGAATTTGAAAAAAAAAAAACTTTTTTTTTTTTTTTTTTTTAACAAAATATTGTTTTATGTTATCATTAATTCATGTTTTATCAGTTAATTTACTCAATTTACCCACTTTTTGCAAAAATGTTTTGATAATAAACAATTATCAAATAACCTATTATAATTAAATAACCTTTGCGCGCGCGAACGGGTGCACGTGGGGGGTCGCGGGAAATAATATCATTATTTTGGGGGTCGCGGCCTGAAAAGGTTGAGAACCCCTGAGATAGGATGTACCAAAACAATAGATATTAGGCTTAGTGGAGACATCTAGGCTCTTACAAGCTGACACATATCATAATGTATTGTAGAAGTATTATAAGGGATGGTATAATATAAAGGTTAGATATAAGCAGCCATATAACTTCTTCCTCAATTCCATCCTTTTTTTTTTTTTTCTTTTTGTTTTTGTTACATATTACACATCACATTATAATAGAAAGAAAAAAATGTTGGTACATGAAATGATCACATGATGAAAAATAATAGAATGTCAATTGATTATGGTCAATAATGATAGATACGATTGCGGATAGTGTCGAAAAACCTACGTGTAGGAAAAGATCACTATCGTTCTCAACTATTTGCACCACCACCTTGATGTAATTTCTTGTTTTTCTTTTGAACAACGGCCGTAGCCCTCAACCGGGTATATCATTAATATGATCAGTATCAATTGACAATTCATACACAAAAAAAAATCTTCAGGTCTTCTGTTCCAAAAAAAAAAAAAAAAAAAAAAAATGTCCTTTTTGGCTTCAGTGTATGCACGTGTGTGTGTGTGTGTGTGTGTGTGTGTGTGTGTGTGTGTGTGTGTGTGTGTGTGTGTGTAAAGGTTGTTGGGGGTTGTGGAGAGGGCTTGTGTGTCTGAAAGGGAGTTGTTGATTGGGGAGAGGGCTTGTGGAAAAGGGGCTTGTGTGTGTGTGTGTGTGTGTGTGTGTGTGTGTGTGTGTGTGTGTGTGTGTGTGTGTGTGTGTGTGTTTTGGACGAGGGGAGAGGTCACTAGTGCTGATCACCCTCACTTTGAACAAGATTCGCGCTTGCTCATAGGTCAAGTGTTTCCTCTTCATCCTCAAACAAGCCTTCAAAATCAAAGTCCCATGAAGGCTCGTCATGCACATCGGAAAGAGCAATGACAGGCAACATAGTGGCTGGTTTGTTACACAAGAATACAGAGGCAATCATAGATTTTATACATTGGATTCCCACACACAACAGTATCAAGAGTAAAAAGAATGGCATTGCAGCTTTAAAAAATTGTGGAAATGCCTGGTAAGGCCCATGAGTCTAACCAAGAAAAGAAATCCCATTTAGTGTCTACACTGTCTTGTGATGTCATTAGGGACATTTGGGTCCCAGGGCCCTCCCTTCAGTTGTGAACAAGGTGATAAAAGAACGAGCACACAGCGCATACCTTTTTGTATGCATCTATAATTATTCAATGAACTTGTTATTGGGTTGATTAATAAGGTTAGTGAGTTAGTTAATTAGTTTTCATTCACTTTGATTGACATACACAAAACACATACTCAAAATGTAATTGGAAACGCAACAAAACAACTTTCCTGTGCCTTTTTCACAGGTCAATTGACATTATTCTCGGGCTGTACAAAATTGTACAACTGTCTTCTGTAACCAGTCGACCTATTTCAGAGAAATGTAAGGTTAATGACAGCAAAATTGTACAAGTGTCTTCCGTAGCCAGTCGACCTATTTCAGAGAAATGGAAGGTTAACGACAACAAAAACAAACTTAATCCACCCTATCAGTGGTACCATGGTAATAGAAATAAAAGTTAGGTCAATGATTAGCAAAATATTGTGATATATTTTGCAGCATGGTCGATGATGTGAAGTATGGACTCCTTTGAAGTAGTGTTTTCAGCCACTCCACCGCAACTGGCAACATAAAACTACAAAGAAAATGTTAGCAATGTCTGAAATTACTTGAGTCTCTCTACTTATGGATCTGAAATCATTCAACTAAAAATGCTATAATGTCTATTCATTTTAAAAACAACAAAATATGTGGAATGTTGAGTATCAGGAACACGCAAAATATTCACTTCCTAAATTACTATAATGTACAGCACTTGAAAATATCAATAGCTAAAATTATGTTTGCAACAAAAGTACACTACTACCACGAAATACGCAAAGAAGAAGTTAGGTATTCAATACTATATCAGTGATAGGAGCCATATGGGCTACATGTTATCTGAAACGTAATAGTTAATGTACTTATCTTATTGAAATGGTCAAATGGCGTTTTATAGTTTTGCCTGCTTGGAACGTCCTTGCTGGCTGGCACTCCAGATTATGTTCTTGTGCTGTAAAGCATAATACACTGACATATTTTCAGTTAGTATCAACAATACAGACTCTCTACATTATGTTTACATTCACCTTAATGCATTGCATATAGTTTCTCGACTGGTACTTCTAAGAAAATAAAATGTTACTCGGTGCACACTATATTCAAATATAATTACACAATAGTTGAACCATAGTTGGGATTATTCGGAATATTTGACATACTAATAATTGCTTGAGCTGTCGCAGTTGGTGTGCATAACTTGTCACTTTCAACATAGTTTAGTGTAAAATTTGGGTTTACAGATCATAGTTACAACATATTTGCAGACTGGTCATGAAATTTAACAAAAATAGCAGATCTACAAGCCGATACAAGTATAAAGGATCTCGCCTGTTTTGGGCACAGTGCATTATTTATGTATTTATCTATTTATTTTATAGAGAAGTTAGCTGATCTACAAGCTCACAACAAAAGTATTAAGAATATTGTTCACTACACTTAGTTATGTATTTTTAGAAAAGCTTCAGATTTCACCAAGATTTAGTTGTCAATGTTTCACTTCTGCATCATTTTACATTTTACAATTACTGTATTTGTACGCCGTGAGTCCTCTATTAAAATATCATAATTAACATCACATCAGTGAACTGACGTCTCCTTGCAATGGCCTTGCTGTTAGTGCGTCCGCCCTGAGATTGGGAGGGCAGAGTTTGATCCCCGGCTAGGGCATACCAAAAAAAAAAAAAAAAAAAAACTCTAAGCATGGGACCCAATGCCTCCCTACTTGGCACATCAAGGGTTTTGGGGTAAGTCCCTGAGACATACTAGCGTCATGTCCAGGGGGTGTATTTGTACATCAAAACTGGCTCACACTAAGGAAACAGGCTCCTACCCTATGGGCCTCATATTGTAGTTGGGCAAGGCTTACTTAACAACTTACTATATTTAAAAAAATAATGTAGTGGAAAATACTTCCCACACTGTCACTGATTTACTTCAAACTTGGCATGCTTGGTGCATCAAAATGTATGTTATAGTGCATCTTGTATATTCTGGAATTGTCTCACTTAACTTCAAACTAAAGGTTTTCTTAACGGGTCTCTTATCTCTTATCTCTTCCTGCACAACAGCTCTGTATCTCTCTGTCTCACTATTTGACTACTGGGAAAGTGTTGGGTCCTAACCAGCTGTGTTGGCCATGTTGAAACTAAATATTTCATTGTTTAATACGACAGATTCAATTAACTCTTACAGTGATGTTGCTAGGTTTTCAATGTAATGGGTCCTGGGATGCAAGGGTGGTCTTTTAGATGGGTCCCAGGGACATTTTATGGGTCCCCAATTACACGTCCCCCCCCCTATCGTTTTCTTTGATCTCCAATCTCCATATCTTCTATGCGTGTGTGACTGTGTACATTATATCCTGATGCAGTGGATCTCAACCTTTTCAGGCAGCGACCCCCCAAAATAATCATATTTTAACTGGGGACCCCCCACCCTGAGGAATTAGGAGTTGAGGCACTTAATTTAGTTTGATTCAGTTCCACAGATACATATTGTGAAAATAGCAGATCTAGATCAGTGCGACCCGTTCCTGCTTTTCAAGACCGATACCGATATATATACATATATTAAAAAATCATAAATATATTTTTTAAAATGTATATGATTCTGTAGTATTAGCACACCTTATGGTAAGAAATACTAGTAGTGGGCAACAGGTGGATTTAACATACCTTTGACCAATAGAATACATTTAATCATAGAACCTTTTAATCATTATTATTATTTTATTTTGTATTATTTATGAATGTAGAATTTATTTTTACTATTTATTGTGTAGACTGAAAACACTGGCTTACAGTGGAAGTATTGGCAAATAAAGAAATAGGAATTCAAGAAATAATGAAGACAAATACTGACAATGCCTATGAACATTGGCTTGCAGTTATTGCACATAGTCAACATGCAATAATACTATTAGGCTTGTCATTGAGAAAGGAAAATAAAGTTGTCTTTTTGAGGAGAAGTGGAACCTTATAAGTCACTTTAAGTTTAGCATGAGGGAGAGGGTCTACCCTCTTCAGGGAATTAATTGTTATGATATCTCTAAGCTACAGAAAACATCCAGTTGCCTATTAAACATACACAAGACACAGACGATAGACAACCGGTTACTTACAGCTGCCATTAATTAGTGCTTTTGTTTGCCTTTGTGGTCAAATCAGGGTCAAATGCATAGGATCAACGAGCCATCGTTAACCTGCTAATGTTACACAGCTGATTGGCAACATGCGTTAATCCACCACTCACTCTGATCTCCAAGCAAGTGGGAGAACACTCTAAAATCGGGGATTTTACTTTGGCTGGTCAATTTAAGATGACAACAGCAACAAAGATTAGTAGTAGACCTGTATGTATGATGATCAGTTATTATTCCAGACAGTGGTCTATCCAAGACGTTTTAACACGTTTAAGAGCAGGTCCTCATGCCGTCTCTCTCTCTCTCTCTCTGTGTGTGTAGCGTAGACTAACAGCGAGGGGCTGTGCTGCTGCTTCTGCCACACAACGCCGTTTAACCGAGTTATACTTCTCCAGTACAACGGTGTCTAACCGGAGAGTTATACTTCTCCACCAACGGTGCCTAACCGAGAGAGTCCATGTAGATCACAGCTGACAAATATTATATATTATCGGAGCTAATCGGAGCTGCGTCCCATGGACGCACTAGAGTTGTCATGAATGCGTCCTTTCGCAATATGGTGCGTCAGCGACGCAGGACGCAGGCCTACGAGCATCTCTGCTCTTACTTCAAACTACAAGATTTATTTCAAACACTTTTCAATGATAACTATTTTCTTCCACCAATACTTAAGATTAGATCACCATCGGACAATTACTATAATGATTTAACAATTGTTCTTACTTCAAATATAAGTCTTACTTCAAACACTTATTCAATAATAACTATTCACTTAAACAATGCTTAAGATAAGATCACACTTGTTTAAAATTGAACAACTCTTTAACATTGAGTATTTCTTAAAATCATAATATCAAACAACAAAAGGGCTATTTAACGGTAATGAATGATTACGGAAAAGTCTTGTCTCAACAGAACTACAATGGTAAAACTAATCACACCTCTCTCTTTCTGTCTCTCAATTCAATTCATTACAAATAGCTTCATTGGCATGAATGTAAATATTGCCATATACTGCAGCACTTGATCTCTCTCATCATCAATTTCTCTCTCTTTCTCTCTCTCTCTCTGTCTCATTCAAACATCACTGCCTCACATGTCATGGTGCACCACGACATGGAGAATTGTATAAAACACATAGAGTCTTATGATCGACAACGAAAATTAACAAAATTACTGCATCTATCTACTTCAACTTCATACATACACATTTGCATCCACACAGAGACACTCACATTCACTGGGACCTACACAGAAACTCTGCAGTAGTGGGGCATTCACACAGATCACTACTCACACTCATAGATTCACAAATAATTTCCTATAATGATTCACACAGAATTCCTCAGGTAGTCACAAAGATCTCACCTGCACATATATTTAGGTACATACTTCAATTAGGAACCACATAGACTCTACCATAAGCCTATTTAGGTACACACTTCAATAAAGAACCACACGGACTCTACCTATTGAAAGATATACTAAATCTACCTTAAACCTGGGAGCCACATACTCTACTGTACCTATTGAAAAATATACTAAATATACCTATTTCAGTACTTCAGGTAGTTCATACAGAATCTCACACCTTTCACTATTTCAGTACTTCAGGTAGTCACAAAAGATCTCACCTTTCACTATTTCAGTACTTCAGGTAGTCACAAAGATCTCACCTTTCACAGAATCTTTCAGGTAGCTAACCTGATTCACCTAAAAACTGGCAAGAAGAAGTATGCCTGGGAGCCCCATAGACTCTACCTAAAAACCTGGGAGCATAAACTCTACCAGCACACCTATTTAGGTACTTACTTCTATAAGGAACCACATAGACTCTACCACAAAAGATCTCACCTTTCACTATTTCAGTACTTCAGGTAGTCAAAAGATCTCACCTTTCACTATTTCAGTACTTCAGGTAGTCACATGTAGGTACATATACTTCAATATAGGGATCTACAAAGGATTCAGGGATCCACAAGGATTCCCCCCAAGAAGGATCTTACACCTGCTCACTATATTTAGGTACACACGTCTATAAAGAACCACACAGAATTTCACCTCTAGGCAATAACAACAACAACAACAACAAACCACAGACAACAACAATAACAACGACAACAATGATGACAAAAATTACTGAAAAGATATACTGAACAACTATCTGTTAATTGATAAACTGTATTCCTCACTCTTTATCTTTCTCTGCTGTAGCACCCTTCCTTAATCTGTAATGTCACTAGAACATTACCCGAAGTAACAATTGTGAATGACAATCCATTTAACAACAATTAAAGGCAGCATTTTATCAAATCGACATGAAAGTTGCTAAAAGTATGAATTCAGTGGAGTATTGTAGTACAAATTATTTACTACACTTACATTTTGGGTACGTAGGCTCTAATTTATTCCTTGTACATTATTGCGTATTTTGTAGAACTCTATCTCACAGGCTTTTAATCTAATTTTCTATTTACGCAGGCTTCACTGATTGTCCTGCTTACTGGGTACTTTTAATCAGGTCCTAACACTTTTGTTACCTGTACTAAAGTGTATCATCTAGCCTTAGGGATACAATCCTGAATTTAGTGAACCTTGTATACTCTCAAGATCCCGGGTCCTCGCTTATTATTACTATAACAATTTAACAATGATTAGACATAATGATAAGAATATTAATAATAGATATTCTCTTACTCTTATAGGCCTTAGCTTCACACTTCCTTTAAACAAATGAAAACGTGTTCTTCTTACTACAATACTCTCTTACTCATGAAACGATTAACACTTATAAAACAACAACACACATTTAAAACAATATTTAGCAACACACAATAACTCCTTAGACTATTGTTTGACTCTTCTATCAATAATAAATTTGGAAAAGTTTAGAATTCCTTCATTTATGACAGTATAATTTAAATAAATGATTCCATACCGTGTACAGACTCCAAACAAAACAGAGAGAGGAGGGAAGGCCAAACCTTACCTTGATTTGCAGCTGCGGACTCCTTCTCTGTTTGTTGGAGGATCTGCCAAACGGGTTAGGAATCCTGTTCGTGATGCAAAGAACTGTCGTGGAATTCTGATCAATCAGTAATCAATAAGGAACATGGGAGTCGAGACAATATTCTAGGTGGTGGTGGTTATGCTTTATGTACATGATATCATGGTCAGAAGTACATTAACACTCATGTCTGCCCCGAGCACAAGGCAGAGATCATAGTTATACTCTAGCAGCCTGAAGGACAAACTGAACCATAACAAGATAGGATGTACCAAAACAATAGATATTAGGCTTAGTGGAGACATCTAGGCTCTTACAAGCTGACACATATCATAATGTATTGTAGAAGTATTATAAGGGATGGTATAATATAAAGGTTAGATATAAGCAGCCATATAACTTCTTCCTCACTATTAAGAGCGAGCTTGTAGATCTGCTATTTTTGAAAAATCGTGAAAAAATATTTTTTTGATTTTTTTTTCAAAAAACTGTTAGGATTTAGAAAATGCTTAGAAGCGGCCTCAGGTCTTAAATAATGCTTGGTTCTTCTCCTCTCTTCCTCTCTTCCTCTCCTCCCCTCTTCCTCTCCTCTCCTCTCCTCTCCTCTCTCTAGGTGTGTAAGGGCTCACAGAACCACGAGGAGGTGTGTTTGGGTTTATTCTTTTTGATCCTGACAGAACCGACCCAAGCACAGAGGGTAAGACTAAGACACACACACACACACACACACACACACACACACACACACACACACACACACACACACACACACATTAACTACTGTCGCTGTGCACTGCGTTAAAACCCACACTAAAGGTGTGTGTGTGTGTGTGTGTGTGCAGTGTTACAGAGACCTGGCCCTGCTCAGTAGAGATGGGATGAGTGTGATTCTGGTGAAACTCAACCAGATCATGATGGAGAAATATCTGAAACTACAAGATGTACCCAGAACACAGGTAGGATGGATGGATTATAGATGCATGGATGGATGATCGATGGATTATGGATGGATGGATTATAGATGAATGGATGGATTTAGGCTGGGCGACCGACATGACCCAAAAAAACATCACTATTGTTTCCCCATATTGATCGATATTTACCACTATATATAATTTGGATAATGCTGCCAGTTTGAAGAGTATCCTGATGATGCCTAAGACCGGGAACGCATCTGTGTCATTTTAGATTTTCAGCGATGTTCTACTATTCAAAAATAGTAGATCTTTGAATATATATATTTTTGGAAACAACATTTTTAACTCTAACCTTTACTTCTGGGGGTCCCTGGTACAAAACTTTTTCATGTCAAGGTCAAGGACCCCCAAAATGATATGTATTTGGCTGTGGATCCTCCCATCTAAAACTATTTTGTTCCAGGGACACCCAGAAGTAAAGATTTGAGTTAAAAATGTTTGCTCTAAAAATATATATATTCAAAAATGTGCACATATTTTCACGATTTCTCAAAAATAGCAGATCTAGGCGAAAGGGCCTACTCTGTGTGGAGTTTGCATGTTCTCCCCGTGTCTCCCAGGGTAGTTAATACCCTCACAAAAACATGTAGTAATCCTGGTCACTATACCGCCTCCCCCATGACAGCCGGGGCGCCTGATGGAGGGGAAGGGAACTGGTTGGAATAACGTGTTCCTTCCACGCGCTACGTCCTATCAGGGAAACTCCCCCCTGTCAGGACGAGGTGACAAGAAGGTCAGTTGGCTCTCATGCACTGAAGGAAGCATGAGCTCGGCCCTGGCCTCCCCAGGCTGTGGGGGACTGGTGTAGCGCTGGTGTAGCGCCCAGGATCACTTAGGAAATTGGCACCGGGTGAAAAAATGGGTTACGCGGGATAAAAATTTTAGAAAAAAAAAAAAAAGCAGATCTACAAGCTCACAGCGCGACACTCAGTGCCGCGCTGTGAGCTTGTAGATCTGCTATTTTTGAATAGTCAAAGTATAAAATAATGGTTTAAGTGCTTACACAGATGCGTTCCCGGTTTTTAATGGGTTAAGAAACCAGTGGGTTCATCGGATAAACCACTGCTTCTGAAAGTGAGGGGTTTTTGAGGGCGTTCCAGGCTAAATGTTTGATAATTGTGAACCAAATGGACCCGTGCCATTTGTAAGGGTCCATCTCTGCTCCTGGATAATGTCTTCTGTTAAAAACGATGAAACTGCGCTTGTTACATACTTGTAATGTTATGTAGTTACTTCATCTAATACGTTCTCCATCGGTCTGTCTTCCTCTTTGTCTGTCCTCCTGTCTGACTACCTGTCTGTCTTGCTACCTGTCTGCCTCTCTACCTGACTGTCTTTCTACCTGTCTGTGTGCAGATGGTGTGGTTGGTCAAAGAACTAGTAAAGACGGGTGTGATCGGAGCTGATGGAGTTCTGATGACTCTAATGAAACAAATAGCAGGTTAGAGACACACACACACACACACTCACACTCACACTCACACACAAATACACACACACTGGTGACGCTGGCCACTTTATGCGCTGAGCGTGGTGAAGAATGTCTTTCTGCCAGAACGTGTGCTAGAATACTGTCTGGTAGGCCTAACACTCAATCGCCTAATCGCAATATTTCAATAATGGTTTTCATGTTGATATATTTTCATACATTTTCAAAAATAGCTGAAGTAGCAGATCTACATCCTCAGATTCTGCTATTTCCACTTTTATTTTGAAAGTATAAAATTATTTAACACATCGGGTGCCAAACACGGTCTGAACCGTGTGTTTACATAGTGGCGGTTCCGAAGCTTCGGTGCCGAACACGGTCTGAACCGTGATTTCAGTCTTTTTGTTTTTTTCGTTTTTCTCCGCGCGGGCGGGGCTAGAGCAGCTCTGGGAGCACCCATTGTAATCCTGCGAAGGAAGTGCCAGATCGCTCACCGGAAACACTTTTTTTCCCCCCCATCCGCTTCCTGTCTATTTCCTACTTTGAAACGCCTATATCTCCAAATCTGTTTCCTGTGGGGAAAAATCTGTTTCCTGTGGGGAAAAACGGTCATGCGCGATGCGCGATCCCCCCCCCGTTGTAACCCGCGAGTGGAATGTTATGGTTCCAGCCTGTAGCCAGGCTCATGGCAGAACATGAATCGATGCTTTTTTTTGCGTGGATTTGCTTGTAACGCACGTGGAAACTTTAAGCAGCAAAGCGCAGTCAATGGGGAGAATGCTGGCACCCACGGTAAGTTGTTATGAAAAAATGCTGGCACCCGATGTGTTAATATGGCCTATTTTGGCCATAGTACATTATTTATTTTGATTATTGGTACCGATCATTGTAAATAATTTCTTTGTATATTTCAGTTATTTGTCATATCTGCCCTGTGGAATTTGTGATTACAACAAAGCCAAAAAGAAATGTCATTTTTATGTTTCCGACGTTGAATGCCAAAAACACAATGAAATCATTCGTCACAATTATTTTTACGATAATTAACTCATTTTCTGCCAATCACGCATATATGCGTTCTATTGAATCCATCACTTGCCTGCCAATAACGCATAAATGCGTTTTTAGAAAGAAAAAAAAATACATTTTTTTTTATTTGACCCAAAGACCAAGGAGCTATGATTTTTCGAAGATCTAGACTCCCATCCACTTCCTTGTTAACTTAAAACTTAAAAATTCTGTATCTCGGCTCCTGAGTACTTTTTTAATTTCAATGAAAAATCTCTGGCAGACAGCTGCAAAAAATCTGAAATAATTCAGGCAGGTTAAGTGTTAATTGTCAAGTAAAACGTCATTATCGTGACAGCCCTGCTGCCGAGTGACATATTGTAACGTCAAACATACTGCGTCTTTCTCTAGATTAAACTTAAAGGGGCTACACCATGAATTTCATTTTTTTTTAGGTTTTTAGTATTTTTTGGGCTCCCCAGTGTCTCTTGTACCCCAAAAAATATTTTTTTCTAACATTCAGTCATTCATGCTCATTTCATGGATTTCCTGAATGGGCGTGTCTGAACAGGCCATTTCAGAATGGCTGTGCAAGTGATGTCACTTGCACTGATTTTGCATTGACGATGGCCAGACAGAATTGCTCAGTAGCTCCCCCCTGCCCAATAGGACGTTTTGGTATTGCAGCTGAAAAAGCTTGGAATGACAGACAGTCAGATTGTGATAAAAAATATCTGGATGTTTTTTAGGCTTACAACCTGTTTAAAACGTATTAGGGGGCAATATTTATATATAATATATATATTTTTAATTCATGGTGTAGCCCCTTTAAACGTTTTCAGGCCAAAGACCCCTTAGCTGAGAGAGAGAGATGAAGCAGGGACCCCCACTACATATTGGATAACATTATGTTGCAGATTACACTTTTTGATAGATTTCATAAACTTTAGTGTTGTGTAAATTCATGTTTTCTTTGTTATACTTATCTTTTCTATTAATATGTTGTATTTTCAGACCTTTAATCACTTAAACCCTCAATACTAAGTAAACTTGACCGCTGACTCTGTACTCTTTTTTTCCCCCCCTCCACCCCAAACCTCTTTGCAGAAAATAGCCGATCTACGAGCACACAACGGTGTGCTTGACTTGTAAACACAGTTTTGTTGCCATTGAGACCAAATGGACCCGTAAGGGTCCATTTGGTTCCATTTGGTTCCATTTGTACACTCTCAGAGTTATGGGGGTAGTGGAAACCACTGTGCTAGACTAAATGGAACAGAGCCTTCATTAGTATCATTGGTAACACCTGTGAAGGAAGTGATAATATGGCTGCTGTGCATAGAGCCTATGTTGGTATAACTAGGAGACTGATATCTAGAGCAGGAGTCTTCAACAGGGTCCCCTGTTCCCCTTTCTCTCACGTGCACTCTCTCCCTCTCTTTACCTCTCGCTCGTTCCCAACAGACGCTGCGTGCCTGTAAATCTCCACAATGGCAACAAAACTGTGTTTACAAGTCAATGCACCCTATGCACAGCAGCCATATTGTGAAGACATTGACAGGTGTTGCCTATGATACTAATGAAGGCTCTGTTCCATTCTGGTCAAACAGAGTCAGGGTGCTGATGTTGTGCATGTTGGCTCACTGGAAACACTCCGCTACACCAGTGAGTCTAAAGTTGGGGTCCAGGGAAGCCTCATGGGCTTCCAAATGGCCCCTTTTGGGTGTGTAACTCTGAGAGTGTACAAATGGAACCAAATGGACCCGTAAGGGTCCATTTGGTTCCATTTGTACACTCTCACAGTTATGGGGGTCGTGGAAACCACTGTGCTAGACTAAATGGAACAGAGCCTTCATTAGTATCATTGGTAACAGCTGTGAAGGAAGTGATAATATGGCTGCTGTGAGAGCCTATGTTGGTATAACTAGGAGGTTCGCCATGAAATCTGTGTTTTACATGTTTATAATTATCAACTAGGATCATGCAATATAGTTGCATGCTTGCAGCTGCCACTGCGCTATATGCTATAGTACTTGTAACGTAGCTCTCATGCACTGGGTTAACAACACAACCATTTTAGATCTGGAAAGCATCTGTGTCATTTTAAATCTTAGCTACATACTGTATATTGCAACATAGGTTTTTCAGAAAAGTGTTAGGATTTAGAAGGCTATTTTGTTGCTGTTTTCGGGCAGAAACCTCTTGTCTCCATTTTCTAACCTTTTGTGTTTTTTTTTGGTAAATTAACGCCCTGCTTGATCACACCACAGCGTCACGCAAAAGTACCTAAAGTAGCAGATCTACAAGCTCGAAACGCGGCGCAAAGCGATGCATTTTGACCTTGTTGATCTGCTGCTTTCCTGAAAAGTAACAGTTTTGAACATATGAGGTTTCCACCTGACAGAGACGATTTGTAGAATCGTCCACAGGTCTAAATGGGTTAAGCTACTTGTGTTTCTTTCATACTTATGTATCTTTTTACTTTTGTGTGTGTGTGTGTGTGTGTGTGTGTGTGCGCGTGTGTCCGTCCGTCCAGGAGGAGACATCTCCAATAAGAACCTGTGGTTGGCTGAGGGTGTTCTGGACATCCTGGTCGAACAGAAGTAGGTTTCAAACCGGCAACCTTCATTGTGTGTCCTTGTTGATCAGCTGTTGTCTTTAGTTATTATGGTGTCTCTTCAACATGCTATTGTTGGCTAATGCCAGTGGTGGACAAAGTATAACGGTGCGTTCACACGGGCAGATTCAAAGATACAAAAATACACTGCATCTTTGTTGCTGTGGTGCTTTGTGTCTGTGTTGCTCAACGCGGTCGCTGGCGTCATCAAACGTGCGGACATCGGAGCCACAGTTGTAGTTTTGTATCTTTGTAGCTGGAAGTTGAACCCAGATCAACTTGAATGTATAGCTTTGTATTTTTGTCGCTAGAGCTACAGCTACAAACGTCGGATGTATCTTTGTATCTTCATGTCGCTGGTTTCCAATTTCCATTGAAAATGAATGGTAGCATGTATCTTTTAATCTGCAATTATACTCACGTAAATGTTCAAGTATTCAAAAGTACAAATTATGAAGTACATTTGCTTTTTAAGTACAATATGATATTAAACGAGTAACAGCTGTCTACATGTGTCAGAGGGGTTTAGCTGGTCTCCTGAACCATCTAAAAACCATCTACTTGTGGGCTAAATACAAATATTAATACCGTGTGTGTTTGTGTGTGTGTGTGTGTGTGTGTGTGTCAGAGAGTGGCTGTTGAAGAACTCCATGCTCATAGCCATGTCAGTCTACACGTACCTCAGGCTAATCGTGGACCACGGAACGCCACAGTTATTAACACTGAGACAGAGAGAGGTGGACTTCTGCATCACACTGCTACGAGAGAGGGTGAGACATCTTTAATACCTGTCTGTCTGTCTGTGTGCCACAAGAGAGGTAGAAGCCTGATTCATACTATGTCCAAGAATAGCCGACCTACAAGCTCACAACGTGTCGCATCCGCGACACGTTGTGAGCTTGTAGGACGGCTATTCTCGGCGCGTGACACCATCGCGCGACGGAGCATAAATTAGGCCTGAAGCACCTTATTAAGCTGGTCTCAGACTAAAAGATAATTGAGGTGATTTTGGGTCGGAAACTAACCTCCAGAGTATCTGAGGGGCGTTCCGTATCCCAGCCTATACCGGGAGTGAATCTCGGGCATGATTATAATCTATTCTAGTGTGAGCGGTTCAACTATCCAATCGTAAGCCTCCCGAGTTGGTCACAGGATGATCGGGGACGCTCCGACAATTTCAAACACGTTTGATATTGATTATCCGGATCCGACCGCTACTGTCTGAGCGGAACGGCACAGGCACGACGGGACAGACAGACCAGAGAAATTCAGTCAACAAGGAGACAGACGTTGGAAGTGAATAAGTGGACTTTTGGCACCTGAGACCGGTTCAAAGAACTGGTGGTGCAAGCTGGACAGCTGAGGCTTGTAGATAATATGGGAAGAACGCCTTCTATAACGTGTCCTCTCAGACATATCCTGTTACTCACCGCTGCAAATTAAACGGTCTCCGTTGATTATTTACATCAGCTACTGCTGCTGCTTCCCCACGTGATAACATGAGATCGGTGCTGATTTTATAGCCGGTCATACACCATTTTAATGACCTCCCGTGCACGAATACGTGCACACACGCACACACGCACACAATCCCAAATGCGCACATACAGTAGACACTCTGGCCAGACAGAATGGAACAGAGCCTTCATTGGTATCATTGTTAACTCTCTCAGTGCCAATGAAATAAAAACAGATGTTCTCTAAACTGCCAGCAATTTTCTTTTCTTTTTCAAAGTAAAAAAAATAAGTGCTTAGGAAGCGAGATACAACCTTTTTCAGTTATAAGTTAAACAAAGAGTGGACGGAGCTGCAAATCTTCAGATAATGATATCTTGGGTTCTGAACATTTTTTTCCAAAAACTCTGGATTTTTAGTTCAGGCACTGAGGGCATTCAGAAAAAACTCGGGATAACTTGGGGCTTGGCATTGAGAGAGTTAAGACCTGTGAAGGAAGTAAGGAAGAGGCCCAATTTCTTTCTAATATATTGGCTGCTGTGCATAGAGCCTATTAATAATAATGATTTGGTCCCTACTCCTTTTGCGGTATTTGTCACTGTATATTTCGTATCTACAGTGAAATGTGATCTCTGCCTTGGCGAGCAGTTAGGGGTTAAGTGTCTTGTGTCTTGCTCAAGGACACTTCGACATTATAGACCGGAGCCGGGACTCGAACCAGGGACCTTCTGTGTCCCAGGCTGCCTCTCTACCCACTCAGCTATGGTCTGGACCACGTCTGTCTCCTTGTAGTTGTTTCTCTCAGCTGTGCTCCTGCTCCTGTCGTCCCGCCAGGACAGCAGTGATGTCATCATCCAGATCAATATCAAACATGTTTATTAATTATGGGGGCGGCCCCCGATCGTCTGTGAGCAAGTCAGGTGGTTTACGATTGGATCTTTGGACCCTTCACACTACAGGATCATCTTGACAGATAATAGCAGTGGTGGAAAAGCTGGCACTCAAATGTTTTACTTAAGTACAAGTATCAATACTGCAATGGAGAAGTACTCTGTTACAAGTAGAAGTCCGGAAATTCAAAATTGACTTGAGTAAAAGTACAAAAGTATTGGTATCAAAATGTACTTAAAGTACCAGAAGTAAAAGTATTAACATTTTGAAAATAGCTGATCTACAAGCTCACAATGCGTCGCGATGCGTTGAGCTTGTAGATCTGCTATTTTCAAATAGCCTAGGTTTAAACTAGGGCTAAAGTGGTTAATGTATGTATTATAATGTAATATAATGATGTATATCTCCAAAGTAACTAGTAACTAAAGTTTTCAAATAATTGTAGTGGAGTAAAAGTACAATACCGTAAATTTCGGACATAAGCCGCGACTTTTTTCCCATTTTTCGACCCTGCGGCTTATATAACGGTGCGGCTTATCTATGGATTTTTATAGCTAACGGCCACTAGGGGACCTCCTAAATCTAGGGATTTTACACCCGCGGCTTATAGTCCAGTGCGGCTTATATATGTACAAATCATTCAATTTAGCTGCTGCGGCTTATATTCAGGTGCGGCTTATAGTGCGAAAATTACGGTATTTGCTTTTGAGATGTAGTGGAGTAGAAGTAAAAGTACTGAACATTTTTAGACAACTTTAATATCCGTGTGCTACAAGATAAGGTAACTACGTATGCCATAGGGCTGTCATGTAATATTAGTTGCTGATTAATTGTCATTGATCATGAATATTTAAGT
>NC_139952.1:4435990-4603490 GCF_963454915.1 Gymnoscopelus microlampas
TAAAATAACAGTAGAATTAGGGCTGGGTGATGCAACTTCAAATCAATATTACGATTATTCCAAACGTTCGCCATGTTTTGGTTAATTGCCCAGCCCTAAGTAGAATACAATACAACTATAATTGATAACATTAAACAATTTTCAAAAAATAACAGTATGTATTTAGTGTAAGTTAAATCTGGTTGAAATGTTAAGCAAGTTCATCGAGTTAATGTCTCTGCCTGTCTGTCTGCCTGTCTGTCTGTCTGTCTGTCTGTCTGTCTGTCTGTATGTCCAGTCTAACGTAGCAGCCTCTAATGCCAAACTGGCTCTCTTCTATGATTGGCTGTTCTTCAATCCTGAAAAAGACAGCATTATGAACATAGGTAACACACACACACACACACGCACACACACACACACACACACACACACACACACACACACACACACACACACACACACACACTGAATGACAGCAATGATTTTCATTGACTATCCAGTTTAAACTAACATTACTCCTCCGTCCGTTCAACTCTGTGTGTGTGTGTGTGTGTGTGTGTGTGTGTGTGTGTGTGTGTGTGTGTGTGTGTGTGTGTGTGTGTGTGTGTGTGTGTGTGTGTGTGTGTGTGTGTGTCTTTCAGAGCCTGCTATCTTAGTGATGCATCATTCTATGAAACCTCATCCTGCCATCACTGCAACACTGCTGGACTTCATGTGCCGGGTAACACACAACATACACAAACAAATGCACTCGCGCGCGCGCACACACACACACAAACACGAGTGTGCGCACACAGCATACACAAACACACACACACACACACACACACACACACACACACACACACACACACACACACACACACACACACACACACACACACACACACACACAGAAGGATTACAAAGGCAAGTAAAAACATGAAGGCTGGGTTGTACCGACATGGATTAAATGAATCCTGGTTTAGACTTAATCTAGGGTTATTAAATCAAGGACAACTTTGTTTTTTTA
Organism: Gymnoscopelus microlampas; assembly: GCF_963454915.1. Classification (NCBI taxonomy): domain Eukaryota; kingdom Metazoa; phylum Chordata; class Actinopteri; order Myctophiformes; family Myctophidae; genus Gymnoscopelus; species Gymnoscopelus microlampas. The sequence goes on from NC_139952.1 coordinate 4,436,985, forward strand.
CAACCAAGGTTTATATTTTAGCTTGTAATTAAAGTAAATACATGATGAGTGTTGTTTTTTATTTATTTACTGCTTTCTATAGTTTTAGCAATTTTCGCGATATTTTTTACAGTGGGCGGGGGCATTCTGTCCGGTGGCTAAATATGTATTTTTTACACAATAAAAAAGGTCCTGTGGTCTTTGATGGCCAGATGTGAGTTATTAGGGGCTAGAAGAGCTACTGTAAATAATAATAAAGAAAACACTGGGTTATTGTGTAAAACAAGACTTATTTAGCCACCGGACAGAATGCCCCCGCCCACTGTAAAAAAGATTGCGAAAATTGCTAAAACTGTAGAAAGCAGTAAATTAACACATCGGGTGCCAGCGTTTTTTCATAACAACTTACCGTGGGTGCCAGCATTCTCCCATTGACTGCGCTTTGCTGTTTGTTGTTTCCGCGTGCGTTACAAGCAAATCCACGCAAAAAAAAGCATCGATTCATGTTCTGCCATGAGCCTGGCTACAGGCTGGAACCATAACATTCCCCTCGCGGGTTACAACGGGGGGGGATCGCGCATCGCGCATGACCGTTTTTCCCCACAGGAAACAGATTCGGAGATATAGGCGTTTCAAAGTAGGAAATAGACAGGAACCGGATGGGGGGAAAAAAAGTGTTTCCGGTGAGCGATCTGGCACTTCCTTCGCAGGATTACAATGGGTGCTCCCAGAGCTGCTCTAGCCCCGCCCGCGCGGAGAAAAACGAAAAAAACAAAAAGACTGAAATCCCGGTTCAGACCGTGAACGGCACCGAAGCTTCGGAACCGCCACTATGTAAACACACGGTTCAGACCGTGTTTGGCACCCGATGTGTTAAAAAAATGTAACACTCATCGTTTATTTACTTTAATTACAATCTAAAACATAAACCTTGGTTGTAAAAAAACAAAGTTGTCCTTTAAACTGGCATTTATAGTTAATCAGAGATGTGTTGCACACATCACATACACAAAAGGTTTAGTCAGGTTCAACCCATGTCACTGGGAGATACCCATGTGAGGAAAGTTCAATGTACAGTAAAGATCATGAGTTTGTTTTACACATTATCTAATTCGCTCTCCTCTCCTCCCCAGATAATTCCTCATTTCTTTCCTCCATTGGAGACTCAGGTCAGACAGGGAGTCTTCAACTCTTTAAACTTCATCATGGAGAAGAGAGTCCTGGCGTGAGTTACACAACAACTGCACTTCTACACAACTACTACACGACCTCTACAGTGTTCCTCATAGTTAGGATGGTTCAGGTGCATGGAGGATAATTCACGTTTTTTTTTTCTTCCATTTCTCAGTCATCTGGCTCCATTGTTTGACAATCCTAAGCTGGACAGAGAACTTCGCTCCATGTTGAGGGAACGATTCCCTGAGTTCTGTAGTTCACCTTCTCCACCTACTGAAGGTACACACGCGCACACACACACACACACACACGAACGCACGCATGCACGTATGCTCACACACAACACACACACTGGCACTGCACTCATTTAGCATTCATGCAGAGAGTGAATGCAATGCACATTTTGTGGGTGGCGCTACCCACAAGGTTAGATGTGTTGCTCATTCCCGGAATGCACAAATCCTTACATGTTGTACCGGTGACTAATCAGGCTTTCCAATGATATAAAAAACAATACCAATTGGTATTATTGAAGGGTAGAGCCATATGAAATCCGTTTTATTTTTTTCCCAATTCCGTTTTATTTTTTCCCAAATTCTGTTTTTTCCATTTTAATATTTCTGAATTCTGTATTTTGCTTTTTATGCTCATTTTTACCATAAAAAAAGTGTCTGGTAAGTGGAAATGAATAAATGTTCAAGATATAACAGTCCATACATGGCCCTTGTTGTGTTATACGCAAAAATGTTTATTATACAGTGGCATCCAAAAGTCTTGGTTCACCACGAAGATTGTTTTCATTCATTGAAAACAAATAGGGGTGTGCCATTGATTTCACGATATGATACACGATATTGGGCTCACGATATCGATACGATACGATATATGCCACTTTTGTATTATGAAAATATATGGGGGGGGGGCAAATGCAAACAAATACTCCTGTTTTTGCATTATTATTATTGCAAAAAGAAAGTAATAAATAATCAAAAACGATACATATGTCACGAAAACGTAGTGCAATATATTGCGGGACGATATATCGGCACACACCTAAAAACCCTACAAAACTGACTTTGAGTGCTTGTGTGTGTGCCTGTGTGCTTGTGTGTGTAGTTAAAATGGAGGAGTCGTCGATGGAGATGGACAACCACGTGCTGGACAAGGAGGAGGGTTGCTATGACAACACAGAGGCCGCCTTCAGTGACGACGAGGATGAATTCAACAGCAAAGGTCACACCATGTTTATTAATGAATTTATATGAATATTCATGTTTATCATCATGTTTATTAATCATTTATACTGTATGGTTAATATGTAATCAACACTTGATATTAAAGTTATCTACACTTACTACTTTACATTCATGTTATCAACACGTTATCAATACTTTTTCATTTGCATTATAATAACGCTCTTTTTTTTATTTCTGCAGGGAAAAAGCGAGAGTTTAGGTTCCACCCAATCAAAGAGGCCATTATTGAGGAACCTGCTGACATCACACCCTACCTGGACCAATTAGATGACACGATGAAAGAGAAAGTGCTACAGTTGCAGAAAACAAGGTTAATTATGAATTCTTTAATTGGTTAATTATATTAATAATATTAATACTTTTTTAAATATGTATTCTTAAATTGGTTAACAGATAATACACACATACATGAACAAACATTACACAACCTACTCAAAACATGTCTTGTATGTCGCGAATCCCTGTTTGTGTTACCACCGCGCTCTGACTCTGCTGGTGCGTTGTCCTCATAAAACATACCAAGAAATTGACAAGCGAGGGGTCACATTTTATTTCTCCATATGCCTTAGAATACAACCGTTTTGGCTATCCAGCCTTCGTCAGTGTGTGGAATTGAAAGTGGTTGCTTCCTTAACTCATTCAGTGCCACTGGACGTCTAAAACGTCCGTTGATATAAGCCCTCAGTGCCACTGGACGTCTAAAACGTCCGTTGATATAAGCCCTCAGTGCCACTGGACGTTTTTTTTTTTCTGAACATGGAAAAATATGTTCAGAACCCAAGATATGACGATTTGAAGATTTGCTGCTCCATTCACTCTTTGTTTAACTTCCTGAAAAAGGCTGTATCTCGGCTCCTGAGCACTTTTTTTTACGATGAATTTTGGCTGTGGCACTCAGAGCCAAAATTCCATAAATAAGCTGGGCACTGAATGAGTTAAGGAGGGAGGTGACAATGTTCGGGTGACAATCATGTCAAACATTTCATGAATTTCTACAGTCATCTCAAGCGCTCGGGTGGCACAGTTGTAAAGTGCCTGCCCACCACCAAGGATGTTGTGGGTTCAAAATAAATCCACCGTGGTGCATCCGGCTTTGTCGAGTGTCTACACATGAACACAATTTGGCCCGTGTTCAGGGGAGGGAAGCCGGGCGGGGAGGGTGATATTTGTCACTGCACGTACTCCTGAGGCTGCACCTGTCAGCAGGGAGTGTTGGGCGGGAGGAGTAAGACGAAGGCTCTATGTCCTCCCGGTGGGGGCGCCTCACTGGTAGGTGACTTTGTGTAGGATGCAACAGCAGTGACAATACAGAAATGTCTGTGGGGAGGAATCAATAGGCTCTATGCACAGCAGCCATATTATCAATTCCTTCACAGGTGTTACCAATGATACTAATGAAGGCTCTGTTCCATTTAGTGTAGCACAGTGGTTCTCAGATTTTTCAATTTCCACGACCCCCATAACTCTGAGAGTGTACAAATGGAACCAAATGGACCCTTACGGGTCCATTTGGTTCCATTTGTACACTCTCAGAGTTACACACCCGCAAGGGGCCATTTGGAAACCCCTTAAGGAACCTTGAGGGTCCCTGGACCACACATTTTAGACCCACTGGTGTAGCAGAGTGTTTCCAGTGAGCCAACATGCTCAATATCAGCACCCTGACTCTGTTTGACCAGAATGGAACAGAGCCTTCATTAGTATCATTGGTAACACCTGTGAATGTCTTCACAATATGGCTGCTGTGAATAGAGCTTATTGGCATAACATCTAAATTGTGGAGTAAAACAAAAGAAAAATAAAATCGTGTCATCTCATTCCTATTCCTTGTTGACGCTGTTACTATAGAAGCCCAACACGTGTTGACAGTGGCAGAAAAGTTAGCAGAGCTTTATTATAAACTATTATTATTCTAATCCTCAGTGATTCAGAGATGCAGTGTGTAGTGATGCAGGAGATTGTGGATCTGATCCTGGAGGTGAGTTAGATGTTCTGTGTTATTAATATTATTATTATTATTATTTAATTGTATTCTAATGCCATTCTACTGTATTCTACTGTTCTACTTTGACTATTGTGTTCTACTGTTTTGTAACATTAGAATGTCATAGGAGGACTTTGAGACAGAGTAGATATCCACTGTGTTAATGTGTGTTAATGTCTTTTACTATGTTTAGGAGGACTTTGAGACAGAGTAGATATCCACTGTGTTAATGTCTTTAACTATTATATTGTATTCTAATGCCATTCTACTGTCTTCTACTGTTCTTTGACTATTGTGTTCTACTGTATTGTAACATTAGAATGTCTTTTACTATGTTTAGGAGGACTTTGAGACAGAGTAGATATCCACTGTGTTAATGTGTGTTAATGTCTTTTACTATGTTTAGGAGGACTTTGAGACAGAGTAGATATCCACTATGTTAATGTGTGTTAATGTCTTTTACTATGTTTAGGAGGACTTTGAGACGGAGCAGATGTCCACTCTGGCTTCCTGTTTGGCTGAACTCTTTAAGAATCACTTCAGAGGAGACGTTCTGCCTGACGACATCACTGAAGAGTAATTCATTTATAATGAATACATAATTAATCATATTATTGTACCTGCTGACATCACAGAAGAGTATGTTATCAATAATGAAGAGCTGGGGAGAAGTGTAGACGTGTTACTGAACAAAACACTCTATAGCAATGATTACTATGAGTATATAGAGCTATAACACTAAAATATCACTTACCCTACCTCTAAGACATAAAAAAGTCCTGGTATGTAATTTCTTCCGCCTATTTTGCTTAGTGAGTGGCAAACACGTTCCACCAGTAATAGTGACCCCACCTCACACTCGCACGATTTTCTCGCAAGTCAACATGACCTTCGGGCAAGTAGAACGTGACCTGTACATGTGCGACACGCAAGTGCTCTTGAGACCTTAACACATTCCACGCCAGAGTTTAATATCATAATGTACTCACCAGTGCCAGCGATTTATTGTTGTGTTTTTGTTTTTTTCACGTCGCCACAGACCTCGCTAAATACCTTAAAATCGCGTGTTAAACTGTTTGTAAACACACAGGGTAGCTGTGTGAGACGCCCAGAGAAGACCGTTTCGATCGGCCATTTTGAAGTAGTCACCGTTTATGTTAAACAGTGATCAGCGAGGAGAAAAACAACAACCGAGAAAATGGAGGATTAGTGGGAGCTTTAGAATGGAGGCGGGTGGGAACGAAAATCTCCGGATATACGGATATTTCCGTTTCCGGTGGTGCTACAATGAAATGTGTCGTGGCAAACGAGGCCTACAATGAAATGTGAATCTGCGAGAAAAAAAAAAAAAAAAAGACCACTTCGCGTAGATCTACGCGACTGGCACGCTGCGCAATTATTTAGGTTCGCGTAGATCTACGCGATTGGCACGCAATGTGTTAAAGTCTACTTTATGCTCCGTCACACATCAATGTAGAGCAGTGGTTCTCAAACGTTTTTTGTCTTAGGTCACCCCTCTAAATAACATTTTCATCCACGGCACTCCTGAATAAATCACCCTTTTATGTCATATTACGGTACTTAAATGTGTAATTCTTTGCACCTAAGACAAAAACTTGAGACTTGAAACATCTGTTTCCATTTGGACATATTTGAAATAACTTTATACTTTTTAACCACTTGAACCCCAGCATCCCAATTTGGGGAGAATATTAACCAAAAACATCCGACGCGTTGTGAGCTTGTAGATCTGCTATTTTTGGCGAGGAGATTGAAAAAGAAAACACAAAGTACAGTGCAAATCAGGCCATTTGCATAAGTATTCTGCGGCACCCCTGGACTTCCATCACGGCACCCACTTTGAGAAACCCTGATGTAGAGCACCGAAAATAGCGGACCTACAAGCTCATAACGCACCGCATCTGCGACGCGTTAATAGCTTGTAGGTCTGCTTTTTTAGACGCGCGGCACTGACCTGAGACCAAGTATGAATTTTGTCAACCCCTATATAATAATACATTATTATTAATAATAACAATAATAATGATAATATTCTAACTGATGTTTGATGTCTGTTGAGAACATGTGTTCATCTGAGATACTGTAAACTCATCCTGATTCTCATTCCTGTGTGTGTGTGTGTGTGTGTGTGTGTGTGTGTGTGTGTGTGTGTGTGTGTGTGTGTGTGTGTGTGTGTGTGTGTGTGTGTGTGTGTGTGTGTGTGTGTGTGTGTGTGTGTGTGTGTGTGTGTGTGTGTGTGTGTGTGTGTGTAGGTCTCTGGAGGAGTCTGTGTGTAAGCCGGTGTGTTTGGTGTTCAGGAACCTGTGTACGATGCAGGAGGACAACGCTGGGTTCTCCGTCCTGTTGGACATGTTGGCTGAGCTGTACCAGAAACAACCCAAGATAGGATACCATCTACTGTACTACCTTAAAGCCAGGTAACAACCTATGATAGGACACCATCTACTGTACTACCTTAAAGCCAGGTAACAACCTAAGATAGGACACCATCTACTGTATTACCTTAAAGCTACGTAACAACCTAAGACTAGTTTTTTGACCACCACAGCTTGATTTTTATGAACATTTTATTTTTTTATATGCAACCCGCTGTGAGCTTGTACAGTACGTGCGACAAAGTATGAATTGGGCCGACAGTGTTCTCGTGCTCTCTTGGGTCTATGGGTCTCCTTTGAAACGGCTCCCCCAAGGGTAACAGCTTTCTATGGGTCACAAAGGCTTCCTCCTCATTCACATCACTATTTTCATCCCAAATGCCTGTTGCTGGGACGCATCTGACTGCTGAGTTTTTGAGCTAGAGAAAACCTTTGAGTCAGGACACATGACAAAGTCTTGTGACTTCAACATAAACATTTTTAGTTAATTTGTGCAACTTTTCTATGTGGTTAAATGTGCTGGTTTCTCAGCTGTTCAATAAGCCTAGTTAATACAAATAGTTGTGAAATAAACAGAACTAGATGCGTCGCAATTCTGGGAAATTGCAAAGTGTGGTTGCACCGACGCCGGTCGCGGGTCTCGGCCGCCGGGACTCGAGGAATACGCCGGGAGGAATACCGTCAGAGGCCATGCGACGTGCCATTCGAATCGGGTGCCGATCGGATCCTGCCTTCGTGATACGTGCCGTTTTGATTTTAGGAAAAAAGCCCCTCCCACTAAATAAATAGGCCCTTCCCACAAATGTAACGGGAAAGAAATTTCAAAATGGCGGAAAATCTATCCTGACGCAAATGGGCGTGGCCTATATGGGTAGTTGCGTCTTGACCCAAGGAATCTAGGGGAAAAATATATATATTTTACGACCTACGGTTCAAGAGTTAGAGGCCAAAACGTAAAGGGGGCTTTTATAGCGCCACCATAAGGCCGACTGGTGTAATTATTTTTTAAATCATTTTGCACTAAATTATGAATCTCCCTTCCAAGTCTTGTAACTCTAGCCCTTACAGTTTCTGAGAAAAAAATACTTGAAATCGAGTTCTTTCATTTTCCCATTAAAGTGGATGAGGAAATGTAATGCACTAATAAATGAATATCAATTAAACTATCCAACCAATCTCTTAGCAAAATACAAGCGCACGATTCCCGATCAAGCCGGTCATTTTGACATATGGCACGACTGTGGGAGGAGTAGCGGTTTGAAATAAAGTTTATCTTGAAGTGGAATAAAGTGGGAAGAGTACTATACTCTGGTTGCCCTGTTAGGGCAACCACACTAATTATCAATCATTCCTCCAGATTTGTAAAATTTTGTTTGGATTTATTTTAATGCCTTTTATCTTCAATTTCTGTTCCTGTGTTTTGCATGCATGCGTACGCGTGTGTGTGTGTGTGTGTGTGTGTGTGTGTGTGTGTGTGTGTGTGTGTGCGTGTGCGTGTGTGCGCAGTAAAGCAGCAGTAGGTAAGATGAGTCTATACGAGTCGTTTGCTCAGGCCACAGCGTTGGGAGATTTACACACCTGTCTGATGATGGACATGAAGGCCTGTCAGGAGGACGACGTACGGCTGCTGTGTTACCTCACTCCTTCTATATACTCTGAGGTACTACACATTATACACACTGTGTTACCTCACTCCTTCTATATGTATACTCTGAGGTACTACACATTATACACACTGTGTTACCTCACTCCTTCTATATACTCTGAGGTACCACACAATACACACACACCGCTGAGGTCCAGTGCATGTGTTGTTTTTAAAATGTTAGTCTCTTGTTTGTGTCTTTAGTTTCCTGATGAGACGTTACGAAGTGGAGAACTACTCAACATGATAGTAGCTGTCATCGACTCTACACAGGTAACTGAATACTCATAACATGATAGTACCTAATTGCTCAAACTACATTCATTAAATGATGTATTTCTTTGTGGTGTGTGTGTGGAGTTTGTGGTGCAATGTGCGAAAGAAGCAAGAAACATTTGAGCTTAGTTTTGTTTACATTAAAATAACAGTGTATTAACATGTTTTTCTTCTTTCTTTTTGTCTCTCTGTCTCTCAGCTTCAGGAGTTAATGTGTCATGTGATGATGGGGACCCTGGTGATGTTCAGAAAAGATTCAGTTCTCAACATACTGAGTTAGTAACACACACACACACACACACACACACACACACACACACACACACACACACACACAGTACCACCAGTAAGACTCCCTAATCGGGAGATAAGCGACCGTAGGTCACATGTATACAGAAGAGGGCTGTAACGGCGATTGGTTCCTAGTTGTGTGGGCAATGGATAGTTTTGTTTGGTGGTCTAAATGTGGGGTTAGCTGTGACATGGTGGCGTTTATGTGGGCAGAAAACGTGTAATGTGTAGCTGTTGCAAATGGGTAACAGTGAATGCTGAGAAATACGACTGGCACAGATTAACTCGGGGGCAAGCCCCCGAGTTACGGCATTTTATGTGAGCTGCAGTGGCAGGGGGTCCTCCACTGGGGGCGCCACCACTTTTGCATCCGTTCTGGAGCACCAGGAGTGGGTGGTCCCCGGGAATGCCCCGTGAGCAGCCCCGTTGGGGTGGTCATTTGGTAATTTGTCCACATGTGCTAATTTTTTACACTTGGGGGTCCCCGAGGCAGCTGGGGGTCCTTGGAGGGTGTAGTTTGGCAGGTAAGGAGTGTGTGTGCAAAATGTGGCATGGATCGGGGCAATGGGTGCGGAGATATGAGCAGGGCAAAAGTGTGACGTGTGTGACGGAGTGACGGAGTGACGGACGGACACCTGGAGCAGCTTTCTGTAGTAAGTGCGACCTGCGGTCGCAATGATGTGTGATATTAAAGTCCTGTGTCCATGTCAACAACAGACATTGATTTTAATTAGAATAATACTTTTAATAAGTTAAATTCTTCATATCTTTACACTGCCACATGTGCTGTAGTGTTTCCCCAATTAATTTAACAGTGGCGCTGCACTGCTGCAGAAATATGAGTGCCGCTGCTACATTTGTATGGGCTTCTTCTTCATGAACTAAAGTAGCTATGAATACGGACGCATCATTTCCACTTGCATACTTCTAAGGGGAGGAGAGCATGTGACTGACCACTAGAGTAGACCCACTGTTATATGACAATATTTCTCCACGGAACACTAACACCATTTCTCCCAAAGAACATGGATCGTTTTGGCTCCCGACAGATTCAGTAGCGCAGCTCTGAATCTGTTCTTGAGAGATTAGTACTTACCTGATCATCTCAGCATATTAAATGAAGTTATAACAGGCATCAGGTAGATGCCTGTTATAACAACATTGAAGCAAACCAACGTTGATCAGAACTATCATTTACCAAAGACAATAAAAGAAGAAGAAAAAGAGTTTTAGGCAACTTTTCCTACTGAAGTAAATTAGTATCAGGATATTATACTGTCAGCCTGCATATTATTTTTAAACTTTTTTCCAATCAAGAAGTAAGGAGTGGTCCTTGTTTTCAAAGCGTAAATATATCTATATTTGTGGGTACGTTTGGTAATCAATTTAATTTGAACAAGAACTATATTGAGAGAATGTCTTACATACTGAATGATGATACCTACATTTACAGGAACATTCAGGTGGTTTTGATTGATTGATTGATTGAATACTTTGTTAACAGTTGCAAAAGGTACAGCGGTGCAATTTTACAATGATTCTAAAAGGATGACACAAAGAGTTAAGAGGTTAAGAGTTTCCACAGCAGAGTCATCTACCTAGTCCTAGAAATTGATGCCGTTACCTCAGTTACCCATTCTATTTGATTTAAACCTTCCTCGAAAGAAAACATTGTGAAAAGGAAAAAGAAAAGCCTAAATCTCTACTTAGCTTGCTCACAAGTGGACGGGAATCTCTCCTACCTGTGCCTGAAATTCAGGCTGGAGTCCAGCCTGCACAAACACTAAGAAAAAAAAAGGTCCTTCATCCTCTGATGACAGGAGAAGGAAATGTACACGCAAATAGGGTCTATGAGGGCCAAGAATTCTTGGCTACACCAAAATCGAATGGATCGCAGACACTGAAGGGAAGTTGGCAAAGTCAAATAAAGACACTTGAATCTTTATATAATAATTCAATAATTCAGTTGGTCAATCTTCACTCTTGCAAAAATTTGGTAAAAAATCCTAGCGGTGAAAAGACACCCCTCAGCGGAAGTCTGCGCCCGTAGACATGACACCAAGGCTGATTTTGTAGTTTGTTTTCCAGTTCAGGTTAAAAACTACAGCAGATTAAAAACATGGCAGACTAATAAGCAACACAGCTGCACCAAACAAATTAATAATGAGTGGGTTAGATTTTCATAAGTGTGTGTCCAGAGCCAAGGGCCAATGTGCAAGCATCATAGACAGTATTGACACAGCTAAAATATAACACACCCATTATTAATTTGATTTGCTATAGCTGGTTTGCTTAGTACAGGGGGTGTAACACTGTGATGATTGTTTTTTAACCCATTAACTGCCAGAGGTATTTCTGAATATTTCTAGCCAGTGCCAGAGATTTTTCATTGAAAAAAAAAAAGTACTCAGGAGCCGAGATGAATCATTTTTAAGTTTTAAGTTAACAAGGAAGTGGATAGGAGTCTATATCTTCGATAAATCATATCTCCTTAGTCTTTGGGTCCAAAAAAAAAAAAAGAAAAAATTATTATTTTTTTTAGTTCGCGTAGATCTATGCGATTGGCACGTGGCGGCTATAAATAGGTTTGCGTAGATCTACGTGATTGGCATGCAATGTGTTAATGATAACATTGACAATAAACTGACATGTATTTTCTTTGTTTGCAGTCCAATCTTTAGACTGGGAAACGTTTGAACAATACAGCACCTGGCAACTGTTCCTGGCTCACAGCATTCCACTGGAAACCATTATACCAATTCTACAACACCTCAAATATAAAGGTATACAAGCATTATAGAATGTAACCTGTCAACTGTAATGTACTGCATGTAAATATTATAGTATGTTTTATCATGCATGAATGAATGAATGCCCCATTGTGTACTTCATTTTATGACAGTGTTGCACAAATGTAGTGGAAATAGCTGATCTACAAGCTCACAGGCTGCTAGTTAAGTTGTAGTAGGCGGGCGGCAGTGGCTCAGGGGTAGAGTGGCGGGGTAGAGTGAACTGGAAACCGCAAGGTACCCAGTTCGATCCCGGGCTGGGGCGCTCCCCCAGAGTTAGTGTCGAAGTGTCCTTGAGCAAGACGCTGAACCTCTAATTGCTCCTGATGATGGTGCCTTGCATGATTTCCTCCACCATCGGTGTATGAATGTGTGTGTGAATGGGTTAATGGCACAATCAATGTAAAGCGCTTTGGATAAAAGCGCTATATAAATGCACCATTTACCATTTTTTACCATTTTTAGTAATGATGTTAATGGAGTAAGTCTGTTCTGTGACTCATAGAAGTGTTTTTCACATTCAAGTGTTAATTTACAAATGTAACGGGTCCATTTGGCCACAGTGTTACGGGAATAGAAAAAAGAGTTTGGGTATTTTACTCATGGTTACAAAGCATAAACTGTCGGTGAAAAAGTACAAATTTATCCAAAGATTAAGAAAACAAAAGGCCGCTTACGAATGGACTACAATTCTCAGGCTTAGAAATTACCTAATGACTTCATCTCCCATTACACATGCCGCCACCTCCCTGCGCACAGCTCAATGGCTCAATGGCTCTGGGCGCCCAACTGGCCAAAATATGAGGCACAAATCTAATATTAAGTGTAAACTGAACATTTGCTTACAAAACTGAAAGTGCTTCAAAGCCAGACCCATGACGGAGTTTGGAGGCAATTGGAACACTGGTGTTGTGAACACACACGCAAAATCCATACTCTCATAATAATAACAATGTGTTTTTTGTTTTGTTTTGTTTTTTCAGAACATCCAGAGGCTCTGTCCTGCCTGCTCCTGCAGCTACGCAGAGAAAAGTATGATTCATTCACAATTATTATTTAAACCATCAAAACCGGGAAAAGCATCCGTGTCATTTTAGATTTTAGCGTCGGCTGTTCAAAAAAATAGCAGATGTACATTGTCTGATATTTTTTTAACATTTTCGAAAAATCTTGAAAGTGTGAGAACTACTGGTTTAGAAGGCATTTGTAGAATCGGCCTCAGGTCTTCTTTCTTTTTCCTTTATTTATTCAGGGAAGCCCATTGAGAGCAAGCTCGCTTTTTCAAGGACGCCCTGATAACAACATATAAAATACATACATAATGAGAAACAATAACAAACATTTGCATGTCATTACAATGTCACACATGCAACTAAACATAGTGTTACATGAAACAGGTGCAGTCACTATGTAGTGTCCTCAAGAAGCACCCTGAATGTCTCTATTAACACATTGACTGCCAGAGTTTATTCATAATGTACTCACCCCCTTGCCAGCGATTTGCGTGTTTTTTTGTTGTTGTTATTTTGTTATTTAAATGCATTTAAGTTTCTCAGGCCAACACATACGAGAATCGACCACCAGAGAGCAGCAAAATGACACCCTCGATGACTCGCTGACTCCCCCCCCCCCTTAGTCCTATTTTAGTCTTCTGAAAATTGTCTAGTCTTAGTCTAGTCGACTAAATATCAAAACCTTAAGTCTTTTAGTCTTAGTCTTAGTCAAAAACAATTACACTGCAGCATATTCTGATTTAGTCTTAGTCTTTTGAATAACACACCATTTAGTTTTAGTCCTATTTTAGTCTTCTGAAAATTGTTTAGTCTTAGTCTAGTCGACTAAATATCAAAAACCTTAGTCTTTTAGTCTTAGTCGACAAAATTAACACTGCCCCATAGTCAAATACAGACATTATTACAGATTGAACAATAGTCTTTCTGCTGGAAAAACAGCACCTTTTTCTGTAAAGGAAGCCAATTTGTCCTCTTAATTTTTTGATTAGGTTCTCCACCTTAAATGAGAGTTTGGCATCTAGCCAAATGCCTAGGTATTTGTAAGATGTGACCTGCTCAATTTGTTCACCTTTAAGAGTGTAAATACCAGTAAAGGGATTTATATTTGGAGACCTAGTAAATACCATGCATTTTGTTTTGTTGTTGAGTTTAAATGAGTAAGACTTTTATGATGGGATTGGTTAGAGACAGACGTATCACAATGACTGCTGTGTGTGTGTGTGTGTGTGTGTGTGTGTGTGTGTGTGTGTGTGTGTGTGTGTGTGTGTGTGTGTGTGTGTGTGTGTGTGTGTGTGTGTGTGTGTGTGTGTGTGTGTGTGTGTGTGTGTGCGCGTGTGTACACCCCAGGCCCACAGAGGACATGGTGCGCATGGTGCTGAGTCGTGCATGTCATCCTGATGACCAGTTCACCACCAGCCTGCTGAGGCACTGGGCCACCAAGCATGACGACCTGCTGTCTGAGCACATCAAAGCACAACTCATTAAGAACAACAACCAGCCACGCAAGAGACAGAGGTACTGTCTGTCTGTCTGTCTGTCTGTCTGCTTGCCTGCCTGACTTTTACACCCTTGTTGACATACTAGCGACACAACTGAGAAAATGTCATTATGTCTGACCATCAAATATTTGCTCGCTGTGTGTGTGTGTGTGTGTGTGTGTGTGGGCCTGTCCCCATGCCAAACTATTTTCATTGGTGGAGATCCCCGGACCCAAGGACCCAAACAAGTGAAAATAACTAGCTTTTTTTGTATTTTTTTAATTATTTTTTAATTTTTTTTGAAATTTCTGAAATTATTTTTAAATAAAAAAGAAAAGCTAAATCTAGGAAACAAATAAAGGGATATTTACTTGACCCACAAAAGTGAGTCCGTGACCCAAAAATGGGTCCCGACCCAGTGTTTGGGACACACTGATTTAGATTGTTACAAGTTGTATTAAAGAGTGAATGTTTAAATGGCACAGTGGGCAAACACAGTAGCTAGTCTCTAGCACACTTAGCTATTCAAAAATCATGAGAATTTGTGCAAATCTTTGAATATATATATTTTTAAAGCAAACATTTTTAAGTTTTTGAGATGGGGGGGTCATGCACGCATATGTATGGAGGACATATCTGAAAGAGACCGTCTGTGTGTGCGTGTGCGTGTGCGTGTGTGTGTGTGTGCGTAGTCTTCGTAGCTCCAGCAGTAAACTGGCTCAGCTGACCTTGGAACAGATCTTGGAACATCTGGACAACCTGCGGCTAAGCCTGAGCAACACCAAAAACAACTGTATGTACTACACACTATATGCACAACTAATAATAATAATAACAAACACACCATACAATATGCACACACTGAGCCTGAGCAACGCCACAAACAACTGTGTGTACACACAAACTGCACAACTAACACACTGTACACCTTGAACATGATTTCAACTGTGTGTGTGTGTGTGTGTGTGTGTGTGTGTATGTGTATGTGTGTGTGTGTGGGTGTGTGTGTGTGTGTGTGTGTAGTCTTCAGTCAGACTCCAATCCTTCAGGCACTACAACATGTCCAGGCCAGCTGTGATGAATCGCACAAGATGAGGTACGCACACACACACTCACTCACTCACTCATAATAATACCATATTGGTGACGTCTGGTGGACACCTTGTACTTTTTTAATAATTATTTTTAAATCAATTTCAAATGGTGCATATATCCAATCTACAAGCTCACAACACATCACAATTGTAGATCTGCTAACGGTATTTTCACTACTTTTGTGCGACACTCTTTTGTATGATGGGTCGCGGCACGAAGTGACACACTACAAGCTTGTATATCTGCTATTTTTGACTGGCCAAAGTATAAAATAATAGTTATAGTGCAATAGCTAAAATCTAAAATGACACAGATGCTTTCCCGGTTTTATTGGGTTATTTGAGCGACAATTAATCGTGAAGTAAAATGTCATAATGGTGACAGCCCTATATGAATCATGTCATTATTATTCCTATGAATATTTGCAGGTTCAGCGATCTATTTTCTCTGGCGGAGGAGTATGAAGACAGTCAGTCCAAGCCTCCAAAGTGTCGTCGTAAGGCCGTGGTCTCGTCCCCTCGCTCTAGGAAAGGAACGGCCCCTCCCCCCAACGAAGAGGAATCTGTCTCAAGCTCTGCATCGGTACCTACCTGTCTGTCTGTCTGTCTGTCTGTTCTGTCTGATTGACTGCTATACTATACTACTGTATGTTTGTGTTTAGTTTTTGTGCATGTACGCATTTTGTGTGTGTGTGTGTGTGTGTGTGTGCACTCGCCAGTGTTAAGGCTGTTGTGATTGTTTCAAACCTTACCTCGATTATGATTAATGAGTGAGATAACCCGCCTGCGGCTGATCGATAACCCGACATGAGGTGTCCGGCTAATCGATAAACCGACATGAGGTTACCCCTAATCGATAACCCGACATTAGGTGTCCGGCTGATCGATAAACCGACATGAGGTTACCCGGCTAATCGATAACCCGACATTAGGTGTCCGGCTGATCGATAAACCGACATGAGGTTACCCGGCTAATCGATAACCCGACATTAGGTGTCCGGCTGATCGATAAACCGACATGAGGTTACCCGGCTAATCGATGACCCGACATTAGGTGTCCGGCTGATCGATAAACCGACATGAGGTTACCCGGCTAATCGATAACCCGACATTAGGTGTCCGGCTGATCGATAAACTGACATGAGGTTACCCGGCTAATCGATAACCCGACATGAGGTGTCCGGCTGATCGATAACCTCAAATGAGGTTAACCGGCTGATCGATAACCCGACATTAGGTGTCCGGCTGATCGATAACCCGACATGAGGTGTCCGGCTAATCGATAAACCGACATGAGGTTACCCCTAATCGATAACCCGACATTAGGTGTCCGGCTGATCGATAAACCGACATGAGGTTACCCGGCTAATCGATAACCCGACATTAGGTGTCCAGCTGATCGATAAACCGACATGAGGTTACCCGGCTAATCGATAACCTGACATTAGGTGTCCGGCTGATCGATAAACCGACATGAGGTTACCCGGCTAATCGATAACCCGACATTAGGTGTCCGGCTGATCGATAAACCGACATGAGGTTACCCGGCTAATCGATAACCCGACATTAGGTGTCCGGCTGATCGATAAACCGACATGAGGTTACCCGGCTAATCGATAACCCGACATTAGGTGTCCGGCTGATCGATAAACTGACATGAGGTTACCCGGCTAATCGATAACCCGACATGAGGTGTCCGGCTGATCGATAACCTCAAATGAGGTTAACCGGCTGATCGATAACCCGACATGAGGTGTCCGGCTGATCGATAACCTCAAATGAGGTTACCCGCCTGATCGATAACCCGACATAAGGTGTCCGGCTGATCGATAACCTCAAATGAGGTTACCCGGCTGATAGATAACCCGACATGAGGTGTCCGGCTGATCGATAACCCGCCATGAGGTTACCCGGCTGATCGATAATCCAACATGAGGTTACCTGGCTGATCCCCGGCTGATCGATAACCTCAAATGAGGTTACCCACCTGATCGATAACCCAACATGAGGTTACCCGGCTGATCCCCGGCTGATCGATAACCTCAAATGAGGTTACCCGGCTGATCGATAACCTGACATGAGGTGTCCGGCTGATCGATAACCCGACATGAGGTTACCCGGCTGATCGATAACCCGACATGAGGTGTCCGGCTGATCAATAACCTCAAATGAGGTTACCCGGCTGATCGATAAACCGACATGAGGTTACCCGGCTGATCGATAACCCCAAATGAGGTTACCCGGCTGATCGATAACCTCAAATGAGGTTACCCGGCTGATCGATAACCTCAAATGAGGTTACCCGGCTGATCGATAAACCGACATGAGGTTACCCGGCTGATCGATAACCCGACATGAGGTTACCCGGCTGATCGATAACCTCAAATGAGGTTACCCGGCTGATCGATAACCTCAAATGAGGTTACCAGGCTGATGCCCGGCTGATCGATAACCTCAAATGAGGTTACCCGGCTGATCGATAACCCGACATGAGGTTACCCGGCTGATCCCCGGCTGATCGATAACCTCAAATGAGGTTACCCGCCTGATCGATAACCCGACATGAGGTTACCCGGCTGATCCCCGGCTGATCGATAACCTCAAATGAGGTTACCCGGCTGGTAGATAACCCGCCTGCGGGTTACCCGGCTGGTAGATAACCCGACTGGGTTTTATCTTTTATCTATCTCTTTAATCTTAAACTTTTATCTCTGAGAAAGATAATTATAAGCCATTTCTGTTGTACAGACGGTGGGAATGAAGATGAGACATAAGATGGCTTCCCAGGAGGAAAACATGCAAAGCTACACCCAGGAGATCACTCTGGATGACCAGCACATTTCCAGGTTCTCAGAAGAGAAGCCCCCCACTCTCTCACCACAAGTTCCCTGTGTAGATCTGCCCCAACCTAAGGGTGTAAACCCGCAGCCTGGATGGGGGGGTGTGAATCCAACTTGCTCAACGGTCCAGACCGTGGAAAAGCCACAACGCATTCAGTTTTACAACGAGAATGGTCGGAAATTTGATGATAAGAAACTCCTTGATCCAAGCAACTGGCAACAAATTGCCATGGTACGCAAAGGATACATGCCCAGAAATGGAGCCTACATGGCGTGGGATGCAAGTCATCGTATAGCCATGGAAAATTCCTCCAAGCTCATGGGAATCACCTCCATCAAAGTCGAGAACAAACCTGAAGGCAGAGAGGGTGTTAGGGTATCAGTCTACCGCTATGACCGAAGAATGTGGGCCAAGATGGAGGCAATAGGCGAGGGGAAATATGATCTGCCATGCATAGTGGCCATACTAGGAATTCAGGAATGTCCTGTACTCCCAACTCACAGTTCCAGGTTCTCCGAAGAGAAGCCCCCCACTCTCTCACCACAAGCTCCCTATGTAGATCTGCCCCAACCTAAGGGTGTGAAACCACAGCCTGGATGGGGGGGTGTGAATCCAACTTGCTCAACGGTTCAGGCCGTGGAAAAGCCACAACGCATTCAGTTTTACAACGAGAACGGTAGGCAATTCCATGACAAGGAACTCCTTGATCCAAGCAACTGGCAACAAATTGCCATGGTACGCAAAGGATACATGCCCAGAAATGGAGCCTACATGGCGTGGGATGCAAATGATCGTATAGCCATGGAAAATTCCTCCAAGCTCATGGGAATCACCTCCATCAAAGTCAAGAACAAACCTGAAGGCAGAGAGGGTGTTAGGGTATCAGTCTACCACTATGACCGAGGCCTGTGGGCCAAAATGGAGGCAATAGGTGAGGGGAAATATGATCTGCCATGCGTAGTGGCCATACTAGGAATTCAGGAATGTCCTGTACTCCCAACTCTCTGTCATGGGACCAGGACTGTGGAGGGAAAAGCAGGTGGATTTCCAAGACAGGGTGTTAAGAGGCAGGCTCCACGAGACAATCCCTGTCCTAAGAAGAAGGCCAAACAAGGTGTTGAAAGGGGGAGATTTGTGTACCAGAGAGAGTCAAATCAAAAGACGGCCGGGGGAAGGTCTTACGCCACTGGTCAGCGGGCAGGGCAGAGAATGTCACCCCCTTCGTTCCAAGGGCAGCATGCCTATCCCAGAGCTCTGCCACCACCGCAACAGAATGTGGATTCCCAAAGCCACGGACGTTATCCGGGTCCCCCTGGAAGACGCCATACCAGAAGGGAGGATTCAGCATGGCAATAATTTGCGAAGATGTCAACTTATCTCTGTATTTCTTCCTACCCTCCTCCCTCACCCTATTTTCCCTTCTCCCCTATCCATATGTGGTCCTGTCCCCCTTCCTCCTTTTTCCATTTGCGCTAAAGTAGACAGCAGGAGAAAACTAGAGTGTTCGGGCATATATTTTAAAAGCCTCATACTATGTAATGTAGCTACCTGATGGATATAATCGAGGGCGATATAGGCTATTGTGATTTCTTTATATTCTTTATATTCTTTTATATAGGAAAGGAAGTATATGCATAATCACTGCTACTGTATATAAGGCATAGTAATCCTGTTTACTTCCCCTCTTATCAAACCATATCTCAGCCCCCCTTAATCCACTGTTCCTTCTGTCTCTCTTTCTTGCTCTCTCAAGTTCTCTCTCTTGTTCTCTCTACCCCTATACCACTATACAAATGCTGGACGAAAAGTTAGGAGATAGGAGTTAAGAAGATACCCCCTGAAAACATGGCTGGAAACATAATGAACAACAACCCATATGACGCACCTGAAGAATATCCAATCATATTACCCTGTAAAGATCACCCTATACTTCCCTATTCACTGTCGATCTCTCTCTCCCTTCCTCTCTCTCCTGACCATCCGGCCCTTTGCCTATAAAGCCCTTGAATATTCTTGGGAGAGAGAGATTTTAGAAGATTCTACGGAGACGAAAGGGTTTTTCTACGGAAGTCTCCACAAAGATTTAGCGGAGATGTACAGCTTTTCATTAGACAGAACTTAAAGAAAACCGGACAACTTAGATTATTAAAGAATATACCACTGAAGTATTTTAGGATTTAGGAATAGATATATCATTGTGAATCTCCCAAAATCTACTGTACTCAAATATGTTCTATTTTCAGTTTTTAATAAACCTGATTTGTATTCTTCAAGAAGAACCTGTTTGCCCCTTTTCCTATTCAGCTTGTGATGTTTTTCATCTGAAAAGGTTATGGTGGGTAAGTATTCCACTTATAGCCAAATGTAAGTTAAAAAAAAGAAAATGATTGGCATATTGTAAGAGCCATTATCCGATATTCCTTTGAAATACGGCCTAATGACATTTTCCACAATGTGTCAAATCAATTATTGAGGATGCTGCTGGTTCGCCCAGTGGAGCTGGTAGCCAGACTGCTGAGACATTGATGATTCTCACCAGGACATGGCTGACATACAGCCCGGGTGGGTGACTGGTCTTCACCAGGACACTTGTTGGCTGGTCCTTGGTCTTCACCAGGACTTTTGGTGGCTGCTCCTTGGTCTTCACCTGGACACCAGTACACTCGCTGGCTGGTCTGCCATCTTCCCAGCCAATAGACCAGTATACCAGACTCAGTTGCAGGATATTTATGTTTATTTCATTTGACATGGACATCCCAATCACATTGGACGAACCAGATGCATTGTTTAAAGTGTTATAGCACGAGTGCTAATGTTTTTCTTTGTGTTTGTGCTAATGTTCAACACCTGTCCACAGGAAGCTTTT
This sequence comes from Gymnoscopelus microlampas, assembly GCF_963454915.1. NCBI lineage: Eukaryota > Metazoa > Chordata > Actinopteri > Myctophiformes > Myctophidae > Gymnoscopelus > Gymnoscopelus microlampas. Next base: position 4,458,069 of record NC_139952.1, read on the forward strand.
CTAAATAGAATAACACTAGTCTAAAACCCAATCAAATACAAATGATAATAATAGTAATAATGACAATATAATAATAATAACAATCAAAATCAGACCCAATACATTAACTTGTGAAACAAAAGTAGAGACTCATTCCAATAGCCAGTCAGAAACTATTCATGTGAGCTCTGTTGATTTGATTTCAACCATAATGTGAGTCCTCTGTTAGACACATTACCATCTGTCGGGACAGAGGACAGATGAGGTTTTGAGATCACAAAGTTTTCCGAGTAGCCGTACAGAACACAGAGTAAACGTGGTAAGTTGTGTCCATACTAGGGCTGTCACGGTTAAAACATTTAAGTTGACGATTAATTGTTGTCACACAAATAATTGCGATTAACGATTTAATAGTGTGTTTGGCATTGAACATCGGAACATATGAATTAAAGCTCAATTTCTGTTTGCCTTTTAGGCTTTGTAATCTAAAATTGCACAGGCCAGATATGACAAATTAGCCCAAAATGACACATTTTAATAATGTAATAATTGAGATTTGGCGTTTATGTAATAATTGTGACAGGCCTAGTCCAGACAGTATGTGTGGGTGACTGATTGCGAACGCGGAAGGAGGCGCGGCGAGCCGCCCAAGTGGAGCATACTATGAAACTCTGCTCGGCTTGTGTGTGTGTGTCTCTGTGTGCAATACTGTGCGTACACTGCCTGTGTGCAGCCACAGAGGGCGCCAGAGTGTAGCTACAGTCAAAACACACACACACGTCCTTAAATACACAATATTTTGGAGCTGCGTTCGCTTCCAGCGTTCGCGCGTCTTACTTGTTGATTGTGTGGAGTGACATAAGTTGAGATATAAGACCTTTTAGAAAGAGTACCGTAGATTACAGTAGGGTAAAACAGTGGTTCTCAAACTATTTTGTGCCAAGGACCCCCACATTGATATATGTTTGGCCATGGACCCCCATCTGAAAATAGTTTGTGGCAGGGACCCCCAGAAGAGAAGGTGTGTTAAAATATTCAAAATGATTCAACATTTTTCGCAATACTTTAAAGTTGTTGTTTTTTAAGTTAAAAATAGCAGATCTACAAGCTCGCAGCGTGGCACAAAGTGACACGCTGTGAGCTTGTAGATCTGCTGTTTTTGAATAGCCAACATATCAATGGATGAAATGGTTAAAATGATCGTGATGCTGTATTAACCCATTAAGACCTGGAACGCATCTGTGTCACTTTAGATTTCTTTGGCATTCAAAAATAGCAGATATACAAGCTATGAGCTTGTAGATCTGCTATTTTTCAAAAAACTTAGGATTTTTGAAAAATCCCCTCCCCTCCCCCAAGGACCCCAATTTGAGAACCAATGGGGTAAAAAAAACTAAAACAAAAAAAACATCACATTGTTGGCAAAATATAAAAGGCTAAATATACAATATACAACCCCATACACCCTCAACAGGTCTTGCATAGTGTAGGACAAGGGAAAAACAAGAGCACACACAGTAAGCATATCTGATCGTGCTCGTACTGTACAGAGCTGTTGTTTTGTTTGTTGCTTTACGTGTTAACCCATTAAGACCTGAGGCGATTCTTAAAAAAGTTTTTTGAAAAAAATCAAAAAGATTCTTTTTCAAGATTTTTCAAAAATAGCAGATCTACAAGAGTGCCGCGCTATGAGCTTGTATATCTGCCATTTTTGAATAGCCAAAGAAATCTAAAGTGACACAGATGCGTTCCAGGTCTTAATGGGTTAAGGTCTTTACACACCAGGAGCAACGCGAATAAACAATACGAAAAAGCAATTAATTCACATCAAACTTTTGTTTTGGAGATGCCTCATTCATACAGGTTGATGATTTCTTTAGCGCTGGAAAAAAAATGCTCTGTAGCAATGATTACTGTCAGAATATAGTAACCTTTTAACAAAAAACAAAAAAAATACCAAAAAACATCACTTACCCTACCTTTAATCGCACAAAATAATCGCTCCCCACCAATGCTGATAATAATATGGTACCATTACCATGTCTACTCACTCTGTGTCTAAGTGGAGGGCTGTGGACAGTTCAGAAACCGGCCTACCAGTGACATCGTTAGGCAGTTTCTTTTTTTTTCCTTTAAATAAGATTTGTTTTAGAACAATGGCTGCCTTCATATCATGCTAACTTTACAGGAGCAGACAGCCTGCAGTTTCTATTACCTTGGATTCCCCATCGATGATGTCACTGGTAGGCCGGTTCTATTTCTATATATCGCTTCGAGTCTCGCCTATGGTAGAGCGCCCTCTGGCGTGAACACAGAAGCATTACTTGATACACTTCCGGACAATACTCTGATTGGCTGGACTCTGATGCCTTTCCTGTCTAGAGGTACAAATACGGTACACGGTACAAATACCCAGGATGCATCAGTTTTCTCCTTTTTTGTTTTCTTCTCGCTTGGAGCAAGACGCATTCCCTCAGTCACCGCACAGGTCTAAAGGCCAGCATAGTCTTCTGTGACCGTGAGGCGCTATTAATCCAGGTGATTGTGATTTTATCCGTTAAGTATAAAATACACAGACTTTCTAAAAAGCCACCTAGCCTGAACTCCCAGCTCTCGCTTAGCCTCAAAGCTAGCGTCTGACTCCGAGCCTCGCTACTGCTAAAAAGCTAGCCTAGCCCAGCACTCGTTTAGCCTCAAAGCTAACGGTGACTCGGCCTTCGCTGCTTTCACCAGCCAAACGGCGCAGCACTTGCTAGCAAGCTAACAGGTGACTCCGCGCGTTGCTACTCGCTACGCTACCAAAGCTAGCCAACGGAGAAATCGACCGCGAGGATAGGATCCTTCACCGTGGCCTTCTCCCTGTCTCTCTGCTAGCCTAACAAAGCCTAAGCGGACGGGATGACACATGCTTGGATAGACTCTTCGCCACTGCTAAGCTACCAAAGCTAGCTCTCGAACAAACATTTGTGGATAGACTCCATTTTCATGTTTCTCCCGCCGTGAGTTGAGACCACCTCCTCACCCTCCCCCCCTACGCCTTCACGTGCCCACGGCCGAAAAAAGCATGGCTTCGGGGACCAGGCGACACACCAGATCCACCATCAACAGCACTCTGCAGAAGACGTGCGAGAGGTGCAGCCGCCTGATGTCCGGCCTGGATCGGAACACCCAGTGTGTGGCCTGCCTAGGCCGGGACCATGGGCTTAATGAGGGCGCGGACTTGTGTACAGTCTGTGGGGCCACAGACCTGAGGTACCTCCGCAAGCGGATTAAGAAGTTCCCCGCCGTAAGCTCGACACCACCACGACACACACAACTGATCCGACTTCCTCGAAGTACTGGATCTGTCAACATACATCCTCAGTCCCCTCACCGGGCAAAGATGGTGGTCAGGTGTGACTGCTGACATCAACCATCTCATATTATTCTAATAACAAATCCACATGAAGTTGAACTACTTGTCAGATTTAATCCTATTATTAATCAGTCTATAAAGTTATAACGAGCTTGAGATCAGAGCTGGGCTGGCCAGTTGGGGACTGTGTGTGTGTGTGTGTGTGTGTGTGTGTGTGTGTGTGTGTGTGTGTGTGTGTGTATGTGTGTGTGTGTGTGTGTGTGTGTGTGTGTGTGTGTGTGTGTGTGTGTGTGTGTGTGTGTGTGTGTTTGCACCCCTAACTCGGACAGGATACAGATTAAACAAGTGAAATTGGAAGTGATGACACATAGAAATGAGTAAGGAGCACACAAAATTGAAACTGGAACACTAAAAAGATGAAGCTGATAAATGGGTACTCTCTCCTGATTGGCTGAAACTCTGTCATCTACCTGAAAATGTATTGTAAGAGATGGAGAGTAAGGGAGACTCCTGTTCCTGAAAAAAACACTATAGCAATGAATACTATCAGAATATAGAGCTTCAACATTTAAAGAAAAACCTTTTTGTTTTAACAAAAAAATATCACTTAACCTACCTTTTAATGTGTGTATTCTAATGTGTGTATTTTGTATGTGTGTTTGATAGGATGAAGAGGATTCTAAACCTAAACCAACAAAGAGGAAGAGAAAAGGTTCGTCCGCCGTTGGCTCTGACAGCGACTGACTGACACACCGACTGGCCAATCACACGCCTGCTGCTCCCACAGACACAACTCCTCTCCTCCTTTTATGGACTCTGCGATTCCATTGGCTGGAGCCTTGGAAGCGCCCCTCCCTCCTCTGCCAGACATTTGATGGGACAGACAGTAGCCATGGTAACATCAGATCACACTCCCCTCTGATTGGCTGATCAGCTACAGAGTTGCTATGATGTCGCAATACTGGTTACCGGTGACAAGCCCCGCCCCTGTTAGAAACTCACCAGTGATTGGACGATACCCCTCCATCGCTCTCTCTGATTGGCCCAAATGTGACCACACCCCAAAACAAACACACTTTTTGAAGTGAGAAGAGAAGAACCGTTGAACTTTTTAACACAAAATGTCTTTATTTGAATATTTTCATAAACATGAGTCATGAATATGAAATGTTAATAAAAAAAGAAGGAAAAAAAATATTGGTCCTTGATGTTTTATAAAACCAGGATGTGATGTCACTAGCCAACAGGATGTGATGTCACTACCCGCTGGCCGGGTAGGGTACTAGACACCTCATTGGCCACTGGAGCCGCTCGTCAACGCCAACCCCATATTAAAGCTATGCTATGTAACCTTTTTAATGAATAAAACATTATTTTGTTTATGGTATTATGGTAGTATGTTAATACAATATAACTCATACAAGTGGTGTGGTTGTATTTGGTCTCCCTGCTCTTCTATTGAGACATTTAAATCCTGTGGTCTGGTTGGACCACTACTGGTGTTACTGCCTGAAGGTCAAAATGAATTGTCTCCCTTGAGCAAGCAGGCAGGCTCTATTAGCTCAGTGGTTGAAATTTCAGCCCGGGTTCAAATCCGGGGTAGAACATGAAAGTTCAGCTTTTAACTGCTTGAAAATCAGTTTAGAATGCAGTGAGTTATGATGATTCTAATAGTGGAGAGACCTCCTTCTCCAATAGACATAGATGCATTATGAGTTACGATGGTTTGAATAGTGGAGAGACCTGGTCAAGGCTTTTGCCATAACCAACATGATGGCCCCGTTTTACGCATTAATGAGCAACAGCGGCCAATGTGATATCTGTGTACTGATTTTATTCCACAGTATGTTGTTTTTAGAGGTTAAGTTTTATATTTTCAATATTTGGTGTTTAAGTACATTAGCGCCACCAACTGAACCAGAGTACAATAGCTCCGGTTAAATCTGGTAGAAACGTAAGCCGGTTCGTGGCCGGTTCGCTAGAAAGCACCAAGGTTCCAAGAATCTTGAACGGCACCGGTTCTAGAACCAAAGTTATTTTGGTGGAAAAGGGGCCCTACCTGAGTTTCAGTCCAAGTTTATATATATATATATATATATATATATATATATATATATATATATATATATATATATATATATATATATATATATATATATATATATAAATAAGTTATGAACAAAGTGTTATATGTCATTAAATAAAGCAAAAATCATTCATGGACTTTTATGCTTATGAACTTGATACTGTTCCATGTATGCTACGTATCATGGTTGACATTTCGCTTCTTAATTAATTGCACAATTAATTTAGAAACATTGAGTCAAATGAAATGTCTACCAAGTTCCCTTTAATCCCTGTCACTGCAGTTAGGGTTGGACGCAAAACACCCTTGAGTTTCAATATGGTACATATGGCTGAGATTTCAGTTCCTTCTGCCTTTTTTCTTATTTTTTCTCTGCTGTAAAAGTCTTGTCAAATCATTGTGGTGTTTTGAAAAAGGAAAAAAAAGTGTATTAATATTATTCCTGTCGATTCTGCTACTTCTGACTCTGGGTAGGCAACCTGGCCTGGCAGAGAGCTGCACTCAGAGGAGCGCTCATTTCTAGTATTTAGAATATACTGTAGGCCTTATAAATGTGATCATATTTTTTTGTTTTTTTGTTGTTGTAAACAAATAACAAAATGCACAGTGTGAATTAAGGTCAAGCTAAGTAGCCTAGTGCAGGAACCAAAAGCCCAAAAGTTGACTAGACCCCTATTCGGGGTAGAACAAAACGTTTTTTCATATCTTTAAGATTTCCCCTTCATGAAATGGTTTTGTTTATTAGTATGTCCCAAACTGGGCATCATCATCTTCATATTCCTGCCCAAACAAACAAACATTAAATATATTTTGTGACTGTGTACAATTACAAACTCACACCTGAATCAAGACAATGAAGAATCAACTTTATTGTCACTGGTGTACAGGTGTAAAGTTATTATTGGGTGAAATAATCTTTTGCATAAGCTCCATCAATTTGCTGTTATTCAGAAGGGGAGAAGAAGAAAAAAGGAGTTTGGACAGGGATAGCAGAGAGAAAAAAATCAACCATTAGAGAAGCATGTCAAAGAGAACCTCACATACAATATTATACTATACAATTTAAACTTCAACATGTTATTTTGGGATATTTTTCATCATTGTTTCAAGCTCGGAGAATGCACTGAGAAAAAAAAAGCCACATTCAAATCAATTCAAAGGTAACCCTAAACCTGTGTCTCAGACGAGGCAGTCTCTTGACGGGTGATGGCTGGGTTTGTGGAAGTGTTGGTCTGAGGCAGCTCTTCAGTGAAGGCTTTCTCCAGCACTTTTAGGACAGATCTGCGAACTTCATTCTTGGAATTCTGACCCATGAACATGTACAACAGTGGGTTCAGGCAGCTGTTGATATATGCCACGCTGAAAGCTATGATGATCGCTTCCAGTGTATCACTGTCACCTACCCCCATGACATTCATCAACCGAATTTGTTGCAAAATGTGATAGGGCGCCCAGCAGAGGAAAAATGCGGTGACAACAACTGCAATGATTTTGAAGGGGCGACCTGATTGGCTGGCCAGCAAGCGATTCCTCCTGATCCGGTGGACGATGACAGAATAGCAGGAGACGATGACGGTGAAAGGGACCACGAATCCCATGAGGAATCGAGTGAGGATCATGGCCCCAAGTCGAAACTTCACCAAGTCTTCACCAGGTATATCTGCGAATGTAATGAGGCCATCATCGGTGAGTGCAAAGTTGTTGCGGCACATAATGCCGACATGGGAGTAGGGCCGTGTGTCCTTAAAGATGAAGTAAGGGGAGCTGAGAGCCAAGGCCAGTACCCAGACACCCAGACTCACACAAGACGCCTTTCTGACACTGCGGTGGTTCTGGGCCCACACTGGCCGCACCACACATACACATCTGTCAACACTGATGACTATCAGAATGTAGATGCTGGCATACATGTTCAGGAAGATAACGGTGCTGTTCAGTTTACACATGAATTGGCCAAAAGGCCAGTGGCCGTTCAGAGCTCTTTCTGTGATTCTCAGGGGCAGGAGCGCTGTGAAGAGGAAGTCGGCCACAGCGAGGTTGAGGTACCAAACGGTGTTGGCGGTTTTCTTCATTTTGAAGCCTGTCACCCAGATGACAACTCCATTCCCCAGCACGCCGAGCACAAAGACCACGATGTAAATGACGAGGGACACGATCTTGAGGATCCTGAGTTCATCCTTGGAGAGTTCATCCTTGGAGAGTTCAGTATGTTCGTAATAGTAATCAAAGTAATAATCAGGCCAATATTCCTCAGTTGTGGACCAATAGCCCACAGTTGTGGTCGTAATCCCCATCGTCCTAAAAGAACAAAATAAAGGTACAGTACATGCTTTGTTTTATCAAACCATTTCTTAAGTGTTATAATTTCTACCTGCATGTATTACTGTCCTCCAGGTAAGTAACCCTATTTATAATGACTTAAATACTAGATACATACGCTGACACAAACTCAACACAAACACAATTCAATATTATCATGTTAACAAGTCCACTATGTGGTGTGACTATGTGGTCAGTAGGAATGCACTGAGGAATGTCATTTTGACTATGTATTAGGGGTGTGCCGATACACTAATTTCCCCAAAACGATACGATACGATATTTGGCTCACAACTTCGATACGATTTCGATACGATACGATACGCACTTTTTTTATTATGAAAATAAATGGGGGAGAAAAAAAGGAAATGCAAACAAATAATTCTGTTTTTGCATTATTCAGACATGCAAACTTGTAGCTTTTCAGCCGTTTTGAATCCAAATAGGGCAATAGTGTGACACCTGACCCGAAAAAAAACAACATGTTGTCACCCTTTTCACCTCGGGGCTGTTTACATGCCTGATTATTTTGATTGGTGTAAAAAAAAAAAAAATGGCTGGATGCATGCAGTACTGTTAGCTACAGTATACAGAAGCTGAACCCCTATTCTTTTCTTAATTATTATTATTAATGATTTTGTATCGTATGCACCTCATGGTACTCTAGCACCTCAAAGGCACTAAAATAAAACCCACAGACCTCTCAAAACAAACTAGTCAGACTACTACTAGACCTCACACCTAGAACTAAATTATTTAACCCCTGCTCATTATGCTAGGGTGGGATGCTCAGGGTAGACAGAGTACAGCAACTTACAATGGGCCTGGTCTTCAAGATACTCAAGGGACCAGTGACCATGTACCTGTCAAACTATTTCAAAAGAGTGAGTAACGCCCAAGGGCACAACACCAGAGGGAGCTCCACTGATCTCATTCCCCCCATATTTGGCACAAACATGGGATTCATTCATCATGAATTCTGCTATTAGGCCTATGCCACCAAAATGTGGAATGCCCTACCAACAGCCATCAAAAAGTGTGACTCCCTACCCTCCTTTAAAACTGCCTGCCAAAATAAATGACCCCCCACTGTTTTTCTGTAAATATACTTTTACTGCTCCTGGTATTGATGATTTATTGTACGCTATAGTATTGTATGTCTTGATGAATTAAATACACAGGACCACAATGGAAACAAGCCCTCAGGGCTTTTTGTGTTATCCTTTTAGCATTATTGTATAACTGTACCTCGGTATTGATCATTTGAATACTGTATTAGACAGAAATGCAAACAGCACAATTACAGTCATACACTTGGTCCTAAAGGATAACCCAAAAAGTCCTGAGGACTTGTTTCCATTGAGGTCCCATGTATTAAATTCATCAACATAGCATAAACAATAACACCAAAATACAATATCATCAACAAAAAAACACTATGTACAGAGTAGAAAATGGGAGGGGGAGGGGCTAACCACTGTTAATAAAGTAGCCAATTCAATCAATAAATCAATCAGTTAAAGTTCTCCTTTTTTTTCTCTCCTCTCCACCGGCCCCCATCACATGACTCCAGAGATTATGATTATGTGTACCGATTTGTGTCATTTTGGACAAAAGCTGTTTTGATTGTTCAGCCTATACGGTTAAAGAGTTGTAGGTTCAAATATGAAGCGGGCTGTTATAGCGCCACCATGAGGCCAATTTGAAAATTTGGGGTGGTGTCTCTTGGCCTACTGTGAGTGTGCGCGCAAAGTCTCAAAACTGATAGGTCCAGCTGTGCCGTAGATTAGCTGTTCACAGATACACGGACATATGGAATGACACACACACACACACACACACACACACACACACACACACACACACACACACACACACAGACGGACGGACAGGAGGGAAAACATGGTCGTCTGCCTTCGGTCGTCCGGCCTGGAGAGAGACCACTCACACCTTATTAAGAAACCTTAGCGGGCCGAGTTCACACTTTTCATGCAGACTTTTACAGGAGAGTTGTTCTAAAGATCATCAAGTCAACAAATACAAATACCTATCATAGATAAGCCAATGATAATGTTGCAACATTTGCTATCACAGTACCGTTACATGCTTACTAAATACAGCTGAAGCAACATAACACACATTTTTACCACCTTTATAAAAGGGGGTGTAAGTGATAGTTATGTTAAACTAAGTGTTAGCACTATACTGTCTAGATCAGAGTTCTTTAACTTATTTTCTTTATTTTCTCACATTAACCTTGAACCCTATAGCATCCCTATCCTGAGGGGAACGTTAGCCAAAAATAGCAGATCTACAAGCTCTCACAACGCCTCGCAGCGCGAGGCGTTGTGAGAGCTTATAGATCGGCTATTTTTGGCAAAGAGGGGAAAAAGAGCAGACCAAGTACAAGTTTTCTAAGTATTGGGGATTTAAGTGGTTAACTGACTGAAAATATACATTAACATGAATCCAATATGACGCTACAAGTCTATGAAACTATTATATGAAATCTATGAAAAAGTTTAAAAACACGATTTTATACAATATATAGTGGGGGTCGCTGCTTCATCTCTCTCTCAGCTAGGGGGTCCTTGGCCTGATAAACGTTGAAGACCCCTGGTCTAGATAAAAAGAGAAAGAAAGAAAATAAAAGATACCTGTTTCAAAGTGTTGAAGAGACGTCAGCCAGACAGCTGTCTTGTTCAAACTGTGGACAGTGAGGAGCTCAGACTCGTACTCGTACTCGAATCGTAGTTGGGCAGAAACCTTGTATCAATATATTTCAACTTTGTATAACACCCCCCCCCCCCCCCCCCCCCACACACACATTTTTTTTTCATTGTGGGCATGAGATCTATTTAGCCACTGCCTTTTCATCTTATTATAGACCGCTTATTCAAATAATGCAAAGAGAATTCGAGAAGTCAATAGTTAAATAGTGTTATTATGAAAAAAGTGTAATATACAAACAATAATAAAAACATGATTTATGATTAACATACTGATGATTGCACTTTTTATATGGTAAAAAATGGTTGAAATTTCAGTTCCTTAGTCTATTTCCTTTTCTCAGTTCTCTGTCTGCTGGAAATGTCTAGTCAAATGATTTGTGGTTTGTCCGCAAGTGTCTTTCCAAGTTCTCTTTCTTCACCATCACTGTGCAGTTCTCGCTGATGAGACAGATACTTGTACTAATGACATCACAATCCATGTATGGTACACAAATACATATGGCTGAGATTTCAGTTCCTTATCATTTTTTCTCAGTTCTCTGTCTGCTGGAAAGGTCTTGTCAAATGATTTGTGTTTTGTCAGAAAGTGTCTTTCCAAGTTCCCTTTCATCGCTATCACTGCATAGTTGTTGCAATTCATGTATTTTGTCTCATGGCATCTGTAGTACCCAAACTTATACTGATGTCTTGTCTCATTAGTTGTGGTTGAAAAATAGTAGCACATGTAGTTTAAAAGGTAACACACCTGTACCATTGATATGCTGCCGGGGTCAATCCTGTGTTAATTTACACTGCTCCACTCATTTGTTGGGGTTCACATTCGAACAAAGCAAACCTGAGCATGGTAGGACGGAGGACGATATGAATGCATGTTTTTGTCAGAGTTTTCAAATTGCTCCACAATGGACGAGCTGAACTCATTTTCTGTTTGTTTGTTTGTCAAGGTACTGTAGTTATTTTCAAGAGTTGTGGTTTCCGTTTAGGTGAACACGTTTTTGAAGTTTATGAGAAAGTCTTGACTTAGACCATGCATAGGTGGTGTAATGTAAGGTATGCCAGTGGAACAATGAAAAAAACAAGGCAGCTATTAACATTACCTCTACCTGTCTGTCTTGTCTTGCATCCTCACCTGATGCAATCATGTACGGGTACCAATACGACAAGTCTCCTGCAACATATTAATGAGCATGACTTGTCATCCTGACACTTTGCGAGTCACCAAAATCATTCAAACACATTCTTAAAAAAAATAAGGATAGATATGTACTCATTTTAACCAACATACGAAATGTGCCACGGACACGGATATGTCTTGCCACGGACATGTTGATGACCCCTGATCTACACACATTATCCAATATGTGTGTAGATACACACATATATATCTACACACATATCTAAAATGTGTGTAGATACACACAGGGGCGGACTGGCCATTTGGCGTACCGGGCAAATGCCCGGTGGGCCGCTGGGCCAGTGGGAAAAATATTTTCGCTCCCGTTTTAGGATTATTACGGTCATTTCCGGGTCGCATGGCCCAATTATTAGTTACGTTAATGTTTGGGCTGGGATGCTTTCCAGCAGGGGCCTCAGTGCGGCTGCAGAGTTCATGTGCAGGGCTGGGCTGAAACAGTGAAACGCATATTAAGACTGCACACACAAATATATGCACACTAAATGTACATATATACTTACGCAAACATGCACTGTGCACATTTACACTTACTTATGAATTACATTTAGAAATAGGAGCCATGTACACAACACCTTCAAGTAAGATTGTGTTTTATGACTAATGTAGCCTACATCATTTGCAATTTGTCTTTATCCTCTTCTAACCAAACCTGTGATCATTTCTACACAGTAAAAGCGTCACAAACCGTGACATGCTCTGTCTCCCTGTTGTGTCTTCATGTATTTGTTATTTCCCAGTTATAGTTAGTGCTTTACTTTTCAGTGGAGTTCCTGTCATTTTGAAGTTATGTTGCATTCCCTGTTTCCTTAACATAGGGGAACTGGTCTGCAGCAGCAGTTTTTACATGCTGAATCAGTGCAGCTTGGGTGGGAGGAATGTTCTTGAGGGTCTGAGAAAAGCCACTGTCAGGATTCATCTACTCTGCTGTGGCCACCATGGCTCTTGCTGTATGATGATGACCATACACTCCGATCTTTGGACATGGAAAGTCGATCTTTTCAGGCTCCAAGGTGAGGGTGACCAGAGTTTCTTTGAGATACCTGCACTCCTTTTCCCATAGTCAGGGAAGGCTGATGTTGCTCAAACGGTACCCGCTCCCTTGGGAACCTTCCTCCTACCCAAGCTGCACTGATTCAGCATGTCAGAACCATAGACTGTATAAATGAGATGGACAAAGCCACTCCCCTGCTTTCTACAGACCGAAAATGAAGCCTATTGTTCCAAGACTGTAGGTCCACCATCTTTCAATATCGCGTCATATCCTGCAGAATGAGACCAGAACATTATTGATTGGGTAGCTTGTCAATCAAGAGCGGGGGCGGGGAATGAATGCTATTGGTTGTGTAGCTTGTCAATCAAATCATCCCGCCCCTCCTAGAGAATAGCCTACTTTATCGTCAATTTTAAAATAAATGGGACCATAATTTAGCAAAACGCATATCCTGATGATTGAAAGGAGACTTTAAACTAGCGACTGGAAGCATGTAGAATTTATGACAATTTTTATTACGGTAAGAAAATCTAGTATAAAGTTTGTCAAAAAAAACCATTCACTTGCGTTAAAATAAATTCTTTCTGTATACAATATATATAGATGTTGTATGAAGTAATCACCTCGAGGAATCAAAAGGACTGAGCACATGCAACTTGCGTGTGTGTGTGTGTGTGTGTGTGTGTGTGTGTGTGTGTGTGTGTGTGTGTGTGTGTGTGTGTGTGTGTGTGTGTGTGTGCACGCACGCACGCGTGCATGTGTGTGTGTGTGTGTGTGTGTGTGTGTGTGTGTGTGTGTGTGTGTGTGTGTGTGTGTGTGTGTGTGTGTGTGTGTGTGTGTGTGTGTAACGATTTGTTGTTTAGCAAGTAACTTTTCTGATTCTAAACATATTGTTCAAATTCCATACACCTTTGACTATTATGATAGTATTCACTTTATGCTGAGCATTGATGTGCATACTGAACTGGTTGTTGCTGTATCATTTGGATTCTATAGTCATATTGTATTGTTTTGATAAAATGACATTGTTTTCTCCAGTTTGATCTTAACTCATTCCTACAACTACTGTATACACTCTATCTGGATGAAACTTTATGTTACATACCATGTTTGGTATAGTGGCCATATTTGTAATAAGCAAGTCAGAGTGTTCTAGTTGGATTCAATCATAAATAAGAGCATTCCAATGTGTTTCTAATGCTCAAAAAGCATAAAGTAGACACCAAGTTTGCCAAAAATGACAAAGATTAAGGTAAGTAAAACACATTTTCAAAACTAATGTTTCTTTGAAATATGCAAAATAAAGGTCCAGCCACACCCAGCCATAAAGATAAGCATTCCACATGTTTATAATTGTCAGAAAACATGATTTAGACACCAAGTTTGCTCATTTATAGCTTATCTGGTTCAAAAGTACAACATTATTCCTATAGCCCTGGACTGTAATATGTTGAGTTTGTTTTGCGTTTTTTTAGCTGTTCTGTCATAAAATATCAAATTAGAAAGTGTATGGTAACTTTCTGTTACCATAAACATAAGTATTCTGAACATTTTGAGCACCTCAGTAAATCTGTAGCTCCAACGGTTTAGCCGATAGAGCCATGTTGGAAGTAAGTGCACCGGTTATGGTCATTTTAAAAAGGGCGTGGTCATTTTCAGGTATTTCGTCCCGGATAGAGAATTAGTCACAGTTCCTAAGTTGATCCCTGGGGTCATATTAGCCTAGAACAGTTGAGATATTCTCTCCTAAATTAATTGCATACATATCTTAGCCAGGTCCTCTACTAATTTTTGCCATGGTGAAGTTGTTGTAATATACTGTATATATATATTTTTTCATTTCCTTATTTCCAAGATTTGTTCTTAAATAGCCGAATAATAAACTATAGGGCTTATGCGTTCAAAGCCTTTAAGGTGTTTAAAACAACTTCAAAATGTTCTGCTTATGGACCACCTCAAGGACCCCTTCTGCTCCTTGGACCCCACTTTGAGAACCAGGGCTTACCTAAAGTAATTGTAATTGCCAAAAGTTAAATGCTAAATATAAATGTGAGAGACAAAATACAATGATCCTTCTGGTCATTCATTTTGTAAATAATTGTTCTATAGTCATTCATTATGTCAATCATTGCCTTCTGGTGTAAATAAATAAAGAATGTTTTTTTTTTACAAAAGTAATTGATAAAATGGCCAAATGTTTTTAACGCCTGAGGACAGTCTGCAGGTATCAGGATATAGGTATCACGTTAAATGTAAGACATTTTAAGACGTGTTTAATGCCACCTGGAATGACATTTAAGATCAAACTTGCAACAAAAATTGACATGAAAAGTGAAAGACAATAGTATCTCAATTGAATACGCAATATTGTCCAGAATGAAGCTAGTAGAAGTGGTTCAGGCGTTCAACAAACCACTGGATGCTATTGTATTCTATTAAATAATTTGTTGTTTGTCACTCAGTCTCATAGTCGTCATATGATAGTCATAACCAATAGTTCACACCGAGCATTATAACTATATAGTAAAAAAAAGAAAAAAAAGAGTCCACACCACAAATAGCCTATCAGGGCTGCCAACACTCCTGGATCCCGCATGAGTCTCCTGGTTTTTGACCATGTCTCCTGACACTCTTCTGGATCGTCAATTCTTCTGGTTTTCTACTGGATTTGGTATCAAACTGACAAACTCCCAAAATTCACCTGGGGGAGGACCCCCAGACCCCCCGGTTTGGGGGTGTGGTCAGTGCATGCCATCATACAGAGATATTAACTTTTAAGTAATGAATGGTTATTATTAAAGATGGGTCTTACACTTTGTAGTGACAAAAAAAGTCACTACAAAGTACTACCAATCAACTCTAAATTGCCTATAACGTACTCCTAAGAGGTTTTTGGGGGGAGGATTTTGGCCTCCACACTTACTGATTTTTTCGGATTTCACTTTCGTTTCGGTAGTGACACAATGGTGAAAAAATGTTTTACTAAGTCCAGAATTCGATGAATTTTAGGGACCAAAAAAAAACTCACTACAAAGTACTACCAATCAACTCTAAATTGCCTGAAACGTACTCCTAACAGGTTTTTGGGGGGACGATTTTGGCCTCCACACTTAGTAATTTGGATTTAACTTTCGTTTCGGTAGTGACAAACTTTCGTTTCGGTAGTGACACAATGGTGAAAAAAAAAAATTACTAAGTCCAGAGCTCGATGAATTTTAGGGACAAAAAAAAAAGGCACTACAAAGTACTACCAATCAACTCTAAATTGCCTGAAACGTACTCCTAACAGGTTTTGGGGGGGACGATTTTGGCCTCCACACTTAGTGATTTTTTCGGATTTAACTTTAGTTTCGGTAGTGACAAACTTTCGTTTCGGTAGTGACACAATGGTGAAAAAAAAATGTACTAAGTCCAGAGCTCGATGAATGTTAGGGACCAAAAAAAAATCACTACAAAGTACTACCAATCAACTCTAAATTGCCTGAAATGTACTCCTAACAGGTTTTTGGGGGGACGATTTTGGCCTCCACTCTTAGTGAAAGTGAAAAAAAAAGTCACTACAAAGTACTACCAATCAACTCTAAATTACCTGAAACGTACTCCTAACAGGTTTTTGGGGGGACGATTTTGAACAAAAAAAAAATCACTACAAAGTACTACCAATCAACTCTAAATTGCCTGAAACGTACTCCTAACAGGTTTTTGGGGGGACGATTTTGGCCTCCACACTTAGTGATTTTTTTCGGATTTAACTTTCGTTTCGGTAGTGACCACCTTTCGTTTCGGTAGTGACAAAATAAATTTACTAAGTCCAGAGCTCGATGAATGTTAGGAACCAAAAAAAAAGTCACTACAAAGTACTACCAATCAACTCTAAATTGCCTGAAACGTACTCCTAACAGGTTTTTGGGGGGACGATTTTGGCCTCCAAACTTAGTGACTTAGTGAAAAAAAAAAGTCACTACAAAGTACTACCAATCAACTCTAAATTGCCTGAAACGTACTCCTAACAGGTTTTTGGGGGGACGATTTTGGCCTCCACACTTAGTGATTTTTTCGGATTTAACTTTCGTTTCGGCAGTGACAAACTTCCGTTTCGGTAGTGACACAATGGTGATTTTTTTTTTACTAAGTCCAGAGCTCGATGAATTTTAGGGACCAAAAAAAAAAGTCACTACAAAGTACTACCAATCAACTCTAAATTGCCTGAAACGTACTCCTAACAGGTTTTTGGGGGGACGATTTTGGCCTCCACACTTAGTGACTTAGTGAAAAAAAAAAGTCACTACAAAGTACTACCAATCAACTCTAAATTGCCTGAAACGTACTCCTAACAGGTTTTTGGGGGGACGATTTTGGCCTCCACACTTAGTGACTTAGTGAAAAAAAAAAGTCACTACAAAGTACTACCAATCAACTCTAAATTGCCTGAAACGTACTCCTAACAGGTTTTTGGGGGGACGATTTTGGCCTCCACACTTAGTGATTTTTTCGGATTTAACTTTCGTTTCGGCAGTGACAAACTTCCGTTTCGGTAGTGACACAATGGTGATTTTTTTTTTACTAAGTCCAGAGCTCGATGAATTTTAGGGACCAAAAAAAAAAGTCACTACAAAGTACTACCAATCAACTCTAAATTGCCTGAAACGTACTCCTAACAGGTTTTTGGGGGGACGATTTTGGCCTCCACACTTATTGACTTAGTGAAAAAAAAAAGTCACTACAAAGTACTACCAATCAACTCTAAATTGCCTGAAACGTACTCCTAACAGGTTTTTGGCCGGACAATTTTGGCCTCCACACTCATTGATTTTTTCGGATTTAACTTTCGTTTCGGTAGTGACAAACTTTCGTTTCGGTAGTGACACAATGGTTAAAAAAAAATTGACTAAGTCCAGAGCTCGATGAATTTTAGGGACAAAAAAAAAGTCACTACAAAGTACTACCAATCAACTCTAAATTGCCTGAAACGTACTCCTAACAGTTTTTTGGGGGGACGATTTTGGCCTCCACACTTAGTGATTTTTTCGGATTTAACTTTCGTTTCGGTAGTGACCACCTTTCGTTTCGGTAGTGACAAAATAAATTTACTAAGTCCAGAGCTCGATGAATGTTAGGAACCAAAAAAAAAGTCACTACAAAGTACTACCAATCAACTCTAAATTGCCTGAAACGTACTCCTAACAGGTTTTTGGGGGGACGATTTTGGCCTCCAAACTTAGTGACTTAGTGAAAAAAAAAAGTCACTACAAAGTACTACCAATCAACTCTAAATTGCCTGAAACGTACTCCTAACAGGTTTTTGGGGGGACGATTTTGGCCTCCACACTTAGTGATTTTTTCGGATTTAACTTTCGTTTCGGCAGTGACAAACTTCCGTTTCGGTAGTGACACAATGGTGATTTTTTTTTTACTAAGTCCAGAGCTCGATGAATTTTAGGGACCAAAAAAAAAAGTCACTACAAAGTACTACCAATCAACTCTAAATTGCCTGAAACGTACTCCTAACAGGTTTTTGGGGGGACGATTTTGGCCTCCACACTTAGTGACTTAGTGAAAAAAAAAAGTCACTACAAAGTACTACCAATCAACTCTAAATTGCCTGAAACGTACTCCTAACAGGTTTTTGGGGGGACGATTTTGGCCTCCACACTTAGTGACTTAGTGAAAAAAAAAAGTCACTACAAAGTACTACCAATCAACTCTAAATTGCCTGAAACGTACTCCTAACAGGTTTTTGGGGGGACGATTTTGGCCTCCACACTTAGTGATTTTTTCGGATTTAACTTTCGTTTCGGCAGTGACAAACTTCCGTTTCGGTAGTGACACAATGGTGATTTTTTTTTTACTAAGTCCAGAGCTCGATGAATTTTAGGGACCAAAAAAAAAAGTCACTACAAAGTACTACCAATCAACTCTAAATTGCCTGAAACGTACTCCTAACAGGTTTTTGGGGGGACGATTTTGGCCTCCACACTTATTGACTTAGTGAAAAAAAAAAGTCACTACAAAGTACTACCAATCAACTCTAAATTGCCTGAAACGTACTCCTAACAGGTTTTTGGCCGGACAATTTTGGCCTCCACACTCATTGATTTTTTCGGATTTAACTTTCGTTTCGGTAGTGACAAACTTTCGTTTCGGTAGTGACACAATGGTTAAAAAAAAATTGACTAAGTCCAGAGCTCGATGAATTTTAGGGACAAAAAAAAAGTCACTACAAAGTACTACCAATCAACTCTAAATTGCCTGAAACGTACTCCTAACAGTTTTTTGGGGGGACGATTTTGGCCTCCACACTTAGTGATTTTTTCGGATTTAACTTTCGTTTCGGTAGTGACAAACTTTCGTTTCGGTAGTGACAAACTTTCGTTTCGGTAGTGACACAATGGTGACTTAGTGAAAAAAAAAAGTCACTACAAAGTACTACCAATCAACTCTAAATTGCCTGAAACGTACTCCTAACAGGTTTTTGGGGGGACGATCTTGGACAAAAAAAAAATCACTACAAAGTACTACCAATCAACTCTAAATTGCCTGAAACGTACTCCTAACAGGTTTTTGGGGGGACGATTTTGGCCTCCACACTTATTGATTTTTTCTGATTTAACTTTCGTTTCGGCAGTGACAAACTTTCGTTTCGGTAGTGACAAAATAAATTTACTAAGTCCAGAGCTCGATGAATGTTAGGGACCAAAAAAAAGTCACTGCAAAGTACTACCAATCAACTCTAAATTGCTTGAAACGTACTCCTAACAGGTTTTTGGGGGGACGATTTTGGCCTCCACACTTAGTGACTTAGTGAAAAAAAAAGTCACTAGAAAGTACTACCAATCAACTCTAAATTGCCTGAAACGTACTCCTAACAGGTTTTTGGGGAGACGATTTTGGACCAGAAAAAAATCAGTACAAAGTACTACCAATCAACTCTAAATTGCCTGAAACGTACTCCTAACAGGTTTTTGGGGGGACGATTTTGGCCTCCACACTTATTGATTTTTTTGGATTTAACTTTCGTTTCGGCAGTGACAAACTTCCGTTTCGGTAGTGACACAATGGTGATTTTTTTTTATTAAGTCCAGAGCTCGATGAATTTTAGGGACCAAAAAAAAAGAAAACTACAAAGTACTACCAATCAACTCTAAATTGCCTGAAACGTACTCTTAACAGGTTTTTGGGGGAACGATTTTGGCCTCCACACTTAGTGATTTTTTCGGATTTAACTTTCGTTTCGGTAGTGACAAACTATCGTTTCGGTAGTGACACAATGGTGAAAAAAAAAGATTTACTAAGTCCAGAGCTCGATGAATGTTAGGGACCAAAAAAAAAAAGTCACTACAAAGTACTACCAATCAACTCTAAATTGCCTGAAACGTACTCCTAACAGGTTTTTGGGGGGACGATTTTGGCCTCCACACTTAGTGATTTGGATTTAACTTTCGTTTCGGTAGTGACAAACTTTCGTTTCGGTAGTGACACAATGGTGATTTTTTTTTTTACTAAGTCCAGAGCGCGATGAATTTTAGGGACCAAAAACAAAAGTCACTACAAAGTACTACCAATCAACTCTAAATTGCCTGAAACGTACTCCTAACAGGTTTTTGGGGGGACGATTTTGGCCTCCACACTTAGTGATTTTTTCGGATTTAACTTTCGTTTCGGTAGTGACAAACTTTCGTTTCGGTAGTGACACAATGGTGAAAAAAAAAGATTTACTAAGTCCAGAGCTCGATGAATGTCAGGGACCAAAAAAAAAAGTCACTACAAAGTACTTACTACCAATCAACTCTCAATTATCTGAAACGTACTCCTAACAGGTTTTTGGGGGGACGATTTTGGCCTCCACACTTAGTGATTTGGATTTAACTTTCGTTTCGGTAGTGACAAACTTTCGTTTCGGTAGTGACACAATGGTGATTTTTTTTTTTATTAAGTCCAGAGCGCGATGAATTTTAGGGACCAAAAAAAAAAGTCACTACAAAGTACTACCAATCAACTCTAAATTGCCTGAAACGTACTCCTAACAGGTTTTTGGGGAGACGATTTTGGACCAGAAAAAAATCACTACAAAGTACTAGCAATCAACTCTAAATTGCCTGAAACGTACTCCTAACAGGTTTTTGGGGGGACGATTTTGGCCTCCACACTTATTGATTTTTTCGGATTTAACTTTCGTTTCGGCAGTGACAAACTTCCGTTTTGGTAGTGACACAATGGTGATTTTTTTTTATTAAGTCCAGAGCTCGATGAATGTTAGGGACCAAAAAAAAAAGAAAACTACAAAGTACTACCAATCAACTCTAAATTGCCTGAAACGTACTCTTAACAGGTTTTTGGGGGAACGATTTTGGCCTCCACACTTAGTGATTTTTTCGGATTTAACTTTCGTTTCGGTAGTGACAAACTATCGTTTCGGTAGTGACACAATGGTGAAAAAAAAAGATTTAATAAGTCCAGAGCTCGATGAATGTTAGGGACCAAAAAAAAAAAGTCACTACAAAGTACTACCAATCAACTCTAAATTGCCTGAAACGTACTCCTAACAGGTTTTTGGGGGGACGATTTTGGCCTCCACACTTAGTGATTTGGATTTAACTTTCGTTTCGGTAGTGACAAACTTTCGTTTCGGTAGTGACACAATGGTGATTTTTTTTTTTTTTAAGTCCAGAGCGCGATGAATTTTAGGGACCAAAAACAAAAGTCACTACAAAGTACTACCAATCAACTCTAAATTGCCTGAAACGTACTCCTAACAGGTTTTTGGGGGGACGATTTTGGCCTCCACACTTAGTGATTTTTTCGGATTTAACTTTCGTTTCGGTAGTGACAAACTTTCGTTTCGGTAGTGACACAATGGTGAAAAAAAAAGATTTACTAAGTCCAGAGCTCGATGAATGTCAGGGACCAAAAAAAAAAGTCACTACAAAGTACTTACTACCAATCAACTCTCAATTATCTGAAACGTACTCCTAACAGGTTTTTGGGGGGACGATTTTGGCCTCCACACTTAGTGATTTGGATTTAACTTTCGTTTCGGTAGTGACAAACTTTCGTTTCGGTAGTGACACAATGGTGATTTTTTTTTTATTAAGTCCAGAGCGCGATGAATTTTAGGGACCAAAAAAAAAAGTCACTACAAAGTACTACCAATCAACTCTAAATTGCCTGAAACGTACTCCTAACAGGTTTTTGGGGGGACGATTTTGGCCTCCACACTTAGTGATTTTTTCGGATTTAACTTTCGTTCCGGTAGTGACAAACTTTCGTTTCTGTAGTGACACAATGGTGAAAAAAAAAGATTTACTAAGTCCAGAGCTCAATGAATGTCAGGGACCAAAAAAAAAAGTCACTACAAAATACTTACTACCAATCAACTCTCAATTATCTGAAACGTACTCCTAACAGGTTTTTGGGGGGACGATTTTGGCCTCCACACTTAGTGATTTTTTCGGATTTAACTTTCGTTTCGGTAGTGACAAACTTTCGTTTCGGTAGTGACACAATGGTGAAAAAAATGTTTTACCAAGTCCAGAGCTCGATGAATGTTAGGGACCAAAAAGTCACTACAAAGTACTACCAATCAACTCTAAATTGCCTGAAACGTACTCCTAACAGGTTTTTGGGGGGACGATTTTGGCCTCCACACTTAGTGATTTTTTCGGATTTAACTTTCGTTCCGGTAGTGACAAACTTTCGTTTCGGTAGTGAGGACCCCCAGACCCCCCACTAGCCACGCCCCCAACCAATCTCCTGGATTCTGACAGTCCAATGTTGGCAGCCCTGCCTAGAAACTCCATTCACATCATTTGTGTTCCACCTTACTGTGGACATGCATGCTTGAGATTTTTTCTTTGAAATCATTTGTAGTTTGGGAGATATTTAACTTTAAGCTCCCAATGCATTGTTGATGCGGCAATGGACATTTAAAGGGAAACGAGTACAGGCTACTAATCCTACATACTTACTGCTAGTAACCCCATTCATACTTTAATATGTTCATCTTACTGTGGACATGGTTGCCTGAAAATGAATCTTTGAAATGTTTAATAGTTTTAGAATTGTACTCCTTTAAAAGTTCAGAGATTTATAATGGAGGTCGATGGACGAATTTGGGACCTGAAAAAAACACTTTCACCTAGAAACTCCATTCACAGTTCAAAAATTCCACCTTACTGTGGACATGCATGCTTGAGATTTTTTTTTGGGAAATCATTTATACTTTGGGAGATATTTAACTTTAAGCGTCCCATGCATTGTCGATGCGGCAATGGATATTTAAAGGGAAACGAGTACAGGCTACTAATCCTACATACTTACTGCTAGTAACCCCATTCATACTTTAAAATGTTCATCTTACTGTGGACATGTTTGCCTGAAAAGGAATCTTTGAAATGTTGCATAGTTTTAGAATTTTACTCCTTTAAAAGTTCAGAGATTTATAATGGAGGCGGATGGAAGGTTTTGGGACCTCAAAAAAACACTTTCACCTAGAAACTCCATTCACAGTTAAAAAAATCCCCCTTACTGTGAACATGCATCCTTGAGATGTTTTACTTTGAAATGATTTGTAGTTTTTGAAATATTTAACTTTAAGCGCCCAATGCATTGTCAATGGCAATGGATATTTAAAGGGAAAAGGGTACAAACTTTGCCAGGCTAAGTTAACAGAACAAGTCAGAACCTCTGTGGTGCAGTGGTTTAGATACAGCACTTGCAACCAGAAGGTTACCAATTCAAATCCAACCAGGACAGGTTTCCAACCAATACCTCACTCTTGCACCTTTATCTGATCTTTCACTGAAGAGCGTGTAAGAGACCATAGAAAGTATGTACCATGGTGGAGCAGTGGTTAAGATTCAGGCCTTGCATACTGAAGGTCCTGAGTTCAAATCCCGCAAGGACATCTTTCTAACTTTTACCTGGAGCTTTTACCTTTATATAATGTTTAAGAAAATTCCACACAAGTCAACAGAACAGGTAGTGGTGCAGTGGTTTAGATACAGGACTTGCAACCCGAAGGTTTCCGGTTCAAATTCAACTGGTGCACTTTCTTTTTCTTTCCCAAGACTCAAGACCCAAAAGAGTCTTGAGTCAAACCAATTACTCCCGCCCAAAAGAGAAATTTGATGTCTCCGCGGGAGTAATTGGTTCGACTCAAGACCCAAAAGAAGGTGAACTGACTGTAAAGATTCAAAATGTCATATATAGAATAGAAACCCCATTCAAACTTAAAAATGTTCATCCTAATATGGACATTTTTGCCTGAAAAGGGATCTTTGAAATGTTTAATTGTTTTAAAAGTTCATAGATTTATAATGGAGGTCGATGGAAGATTTTGGGACCTCAAAAAAACACTTTCACCTAGAAACAGGGCCGCCAACACTCCTGGATCCCGCATGAGTCTCCTGGTTTTTGACCATGTCTCCTGACACTCTTCTGGATCGTCATTTCTTCTGGTTTTCTACTGGATTTGGTATCAAACTGACAAACTCCCAAAATTCACCTGGGGGAGGACCCCCAGACCCCCCGGTTTGGGGGTGTGGTCAGTGCATGCCATCATACAGAGATATTAACTTTTAAGTAATGAATGGTTATTATTAAAGATGGGTCTTACACTTTGTAGTGACCAAAAAAGTCACTACAAAGTACTACCAATCAACTCTAAATTGCCTGAAACGTACTCCTAACAGGTTTTTGGGGGGACGATTTTGGCCTCCACACTTAGTGATTTTTTCGGATTTAACTTTCGTTTCGGTAGTGACAAACTTTCGTTTCGGTAGTGACACAATGGTGAAAAAAAAAGATTTACTAAGTCCAGAGCTCGATGAATGTCAGGGACCAAAAAAAAAAGTCACTACAAAGTACTTACTACCAATCAACTCTCAATTATCTGAAACGTACTCCTAACAGGTTTTTGGGGGGACGATTTTGGCCTCCACACTTAGTGATTTGGATTTAACTTTCTATTGAGTCATTTGGAATACATGGCCTCAGAAAAAAATATTTAACACCTTTAAAATGAATTTAATACAATTCAACACCCCTTAAGGGCCTTGTTAAAGACCCAGACACACCCTGTAAACGGGTGATTGGTCCAAAACAAAAGACACAGAGATGACAGTCATCAGTTTCCAGGCAGAATATGAATTTTACTCGTCATGGAAAAGTTCAGGCACACTGTAGAAATAATGCTAATAAACAACATTAGCACAAACATAGTATTATAGAGCCAGAAATACATTAAAACCAATGTTATGTTTTCATGATGTAATCAAGGCTTATTATGGTCTGTCAACCGTGAGGGGGAAAAAAACTCAATCACTTCACACAGTGGACGGTGTTCAAAACATCTTTCTGAACCACAGTGCCCCCCAGAGGAGAAGCCCTGCACCAAGACTGAACCAAGACTTATTTCATCAACTTGAAAAAACATTTGTGTTTCTCTGTCAGTGTTGGACGACATCCCCGAATATCCACTGGAAGTCCGTGTTTAATGGTCCTACTACTCCATACATGTGCAAATAGGCTCTATGCACAGCAGCCATATTGGGAATGAATTGGGCCCCTTCCTTACTTCCTTCACAGGTGTTACCAATGATGCTAATTAAGGCTCTGTTCCATTTAGTGTGGCATAGTGGTTGTGTTATTGAGAGTGTACAAATGGAACCATTTGTACACTCTCAGAGTTAGACACCCACCATAAGGGGCCATTTGGGAACCAAAATGGAGTGTTTCTAGTGAGCCAACATGCACAATATCAGCACCCTGACCAGAATGTAACGGAGCCCTTCATTAGTATCATTGGTAACACCTGTGAAGGAAGGAAGAAGAGGCCCAATTTCTTTCCTATATGGCTGCTGTGCATAGAGCCCATTCAACAAATAAGAGTGTTTACCCATAAGCCACGGGTGTTACCCGTCCCTCCGTGTCCCATTTGTTCAGTAATATTCCATATTGGTTAAATGAAGAAGTGTTTTAATCCTCTCTGTGACTGACTGTCTCTGTCAATGAGCTGTTGCAGCAGGTGAAAGCTGGTTCTGCATTCAATGGAAACGATTAAAACACTTATTAAACTTATACAGTTACGGAACACACAAGGGACCCGATGCGACGCTAACAGTAACATCTGTGGCTTTAGGCTAGGACATTTATAAGCCTCTCATCTCCAAATGTTTACGATTTAGATTTGTTTTGGAAATTAATGCCCTACTTTGTCATACTATATGTCACACAAAAGTAGCAAAAATAGCCGATCTACACACTCAAAACGTGTGACACATTTTGAGCTTGTAGATCGGCTATTTTTTAATAGGAATCCTGAAACTGAACAGTTATAGAGTATGTACGGGCATTAAACACAGCATTCCAGTGGATAATTTGGGGTTGCTGTCTAAGACTAAACTGAGATACACAAAAGTCAGAATTGATCAAATCAGTCTAGTGTCAGTCTTGGTCCAAGGCCTGCAGAGCAGCTGTTTGGAGATCTGTTCTGGTTCCCACAGCATTTCTCTGCATTATCCAATCTACAAGTCCATCTCTGAGAAGCCTGGTTAATCGTCAGTCCCTCTACTGCACAGGTCCTGGTACACCCCGCTCACATTGAAGAATAATCTGAACATTTAGAATGATTCACTAACTAAGACGTCTCTACTTGGATATATATGATATATGATTCTTAAAGGGGAATTTCACCAAAAAAACAGGGACTGACCCTGTCCATCATTTTTACCGTTATAACAACCCAAAACAAAAGAAAACAAACAGTGACCCGACCTGCACTGGGTTCATATGCAGGACGGTTTTCAAAGTCTGAGACAGAGACAAACAAATGAAAGATACCGTGACGTTACTATTAGCGCTACTTTAGTTTCTATCTTGAATCTCACCTAATGAACAATCTCTATTTTTCATATAAATGCAGATTAAATGTTAGACTACATGACGGACAACACTACATGACAAAAATAAAAATACATCTAACTAGTAAAATGCAGGAAGAATAAAGAGTTCTGCATCAAGTCAACATCAGTCTGTATAGAACATATTGATCATTAATCACATAAACCCAGCGTTGATTCATTTGACCCGGGAAAGAGCAGTTGAACCCAGAGAGTGAGGAGCTCTGTGCTGATTGGTCAGCGGCCATATCTCCCTTGGGCCGATACGGCGGCTGACCAATCAACGCAAGCTAAAAAGTAGCGAGGCGCATTGAGCCTCCACCGCGAGCAAACTTTCTGCTCGAGGAACGTAAGCTCACAGGCTGCTTCTAATTTGTCGATTGCTTGATTGTCCCTATGTAATTACTATTAATTGCTATGCATCCACGCGTATTTGGCCGTTTGATAATTATTGAATTGCCTAGCTGTTCTCACGTGTTCCGGCCCTATGCAATGAGTCTGTCTGTTTTGTATTCATTTAGCCCTGATGAAGACCTCTGTAGGTCCAAACATGTTGGCTTCTGCCTTATATTAACATTGTTTTATCCTGTCTGATCCAGGAGCACCTTTGACATTTTAACTTTTTTTTTATTACCTATGTCTCTGGTGAGCACCTGGTTGAGGTTATTTCAATTGATCCAAAACAGAGCAACAGCGACCTCCAGTGGCTGTGTGTTAGCACGACATATAGCCAGCAGTGCATGCTGCGTTTTCAAACAAACAATTCCCTCCCAAAACCATTAGGAATCACAGTGACACCGTTTAGATGGCCGTAGTCAGGCATAGCCGGACTATCAGAGATCTCCATCTATTGAAGATCCGAGATCCCTGCTTTAGAGCATTCCTTCATATTGGGATGTGGGTGTGGGCTTGTTAGCGCTGGTTTGTCACCGGCGTTCAAGCCCATACAATGATTTCCCCAGGCGTATCGGTAGGCAGAGATCTCTGTACAAACTCCTACAGGCTCGATAGCTAGATAAGTCACCCTCCCCGCCAGTGGTGGAAAGTAACTAAGTACATTTACTCAAGTACTGTAGTTAAGTACAATTTTGAGGTATTTGTACTTTACAATTTCCAATACTTTTACTTGTACTCCACTATATCTCAGAGGCAAATTTTGTACTTTTACTCCACTACAATTATTTGAAAACTAGTTACTAGTTACTTTGTATATATTTTTTTAGATTATTATTACAAAACATACATTAACCAAGTCCTATATACATTTCGTCCTTTTGAAAATAGCCTATCTACTAGCTCACAATGCGCATTGTGAGCTTGTAGATCTGCTATTTTCAAAAGATTTTTATACATTTGAAAACCTGAAATGGGACATTCTGCACTATGAGTACTTTTACTTTTGGTACTTTAAGTACATTTTGATGCCAATACTTTTGTATTTTTACTCAAGTACATTTTGAATTCCGGACGTTTATTTAAGTCAAAGTTTTGAGTACTTTTTCCACCACTGCTCACCCGCCCGGCTTCCCTCTCCCAAACACGACCAATTGTGTTCAAATAGACACTCAGCCAAACCGGATGCACCACGGTGGATTCAAACCCCTCGACCCCACGGTGGCGGACAGATACTTTAGTAGCCCTGCACCACCCGAGCGCCCACTCAGCTGATTATTCAAGTAAACGTTTGCAACGTCTTAACGTACCAATGTCACAGGGGGGCAGTAAGGAGCCCTACAAATTCCATTATGTTGCATTTTGCCAAACACTTTTACCCATAATAGGCTCTATGCACAGCAGCCATATTATCATTTCCTTCACAGGTGTTACCAATGCTATTAATGAAGGCTCCGTTCCATTTAGTGTATAGTGGTTCTCAGATTTTTCAATTTCCACAACCCCCATAACTCTGAGTGTACAAATGGAACCAAATGGACCCTTACGGGTCCATTTGGTTCAATTTGTACACTCTCAGAGTTACACACCCGTAAGGGGCCTTTTGGAAACCCCTTAAGGAACCATGAGGGTCCCTGGACCCACATTTTAGACCCACTGGTATAGCAGAGTGTTTCCAGTGAGCCAACATGCAAGATATCAGCACCCTGACTGTTTGACCAGAATGGAACAGAGCCTTCATTAGTATCATTGGTAATACCTGTGAATGTCTTTATAATATAACTGCTGTGAATAGAGCCTATACCCAACGTCACAACCAAAGATGGCAGATATTTGGGAAGAGCCGTCATCCCAATTTTAACCACTCGAGGCAAAATGGTAAACAAATCGTCTCCTAAATGGATAACGTCTGACGGAAGATCTCGCGAACGTCCTACGTTTACTGTCACTAGATCTCGCGAGAGTGTGTGTTGCCGGGACAGAGAAAGGTCTATAACAAAGTTCATTTTCTCATAGTATCTCTGAAAAGAAGCCATTTTCGTGTCAGAATGTTGGGAGAATTGTGTGGCTTGTGACGATTGTGTCACACATTTAGTTCAGTGACCATGGGGCTGAAGAATCGTTTAGAAGCTGTGTTCACGTTCACTCTCCCATTAGAATTAATACTCTTTATCCACCACTACGCTGCACCTCCCCGTGACCTCCCACTGGAGGCGCTCCCCACACTTTGAACCCCTCTCTGGTTCACACGGTTCATATTTTGAATTCCTCCTCCTAGTGATGTCATCATCCACTTAGTGATGTTAATCAGGAGGCCATTTATTCATAGTTTGTGGTATTGAATCAAGCTCAGTGACAGAACAACATGATAATGTAGCATAAACGTAGCATGAGCCGTTAGCCTAAAGCCTCACTGAGGAGAAACTGCTGCCACACACGGAGGGTTTACAGGAAGGATTAAACATCACAACAACATTATGGAATGAACACAGACTGGGGCTAGAGTTAGTTATAGTTAACTAACCTTAACTAAGTTATGGTTGGTTAACCCTAACTTGCCCACTGGGTTTAGGGTTAAATGGGTGGTTCACCCCCAAAATGACCTTTCTCTGAATTACTCAGCCTTGAAACAACTCTCACAATGTAATCCGAGTGATGGGTGAAAAAAGGAACTTTTGGTGTGAACTACTCCTTTAACTAACCCTACCTGTTGGCTCTTTTCGACTTTGAAGGGTTAATCCAGAACCTTCTACAACCTGAAACTTTACAGCAGTGTTTCCCAAACTGTAGGTCTGGAGCCTTTTGTTTATTCGCAATTTCAATGGGTCGCGAATAAATGTCCCTTTTTTTGATTTTCAGAAATATATATAATATATATATATATATATATATATATATGTAATAAAAACTTTTAAGTAGTGAAAATAGCACATCTACATCGTGACATGATACGACGCGCCGTGAGCTTGTAGATCGGCTGTTTTCACTCAGCTAGGCCCCCGGGGGAGACATCAAATTTCTCTTCAGGGTCTCGAGCTAAAACGTTTGGGAACCACTGCTTTACAGAACCTGTGAAGTTCTCTGATGGGTTTCCATTACGACCACTACAACCAGTCATACAAAAAGAAACGTAGACTTAAAAAGGAAATGCATTAAAAAAAAAAGAGGTAAAAATAGCAGATCTACAACCTTCATGTTGCGAGCTTGTAGATCTTCTAATTTCACTATTTTATCATTTGTGTAAGGGTTAGTACCTCCTGAGCAGGGCGCAAATTAGGTTCTGAGAGCCTTACGTGAAACCCAGTCGTAGCGAATGGAAACAAATCCAGAACCTGTGAAATGCGTTTCATTGCACGACACTGTTTACTTAGTTCTTAGTCAAAAAGAGCCTCAACAGACTGGGTTTAGGGTTAACTAGGGTTTAATTAACCCTAACGAGAGTTAATTAAGGTTAATGAGCCCCAACCGGGGTTCAATTAGGGTTCGTTAGTTTACAGCTGGATGAAGTCTCTGTGAAGCGCCAGGCCCTCGTGCCGCCTCATCAGGTCGGGCATGCTGATTGGCCCGCCGTCGTGTCTCCTCAGGTCGGGCATGCCCATTGGCCCCCCGCCGTCCTTCCCCGGCTTGACTCCGCCCAGGTGGACCTTCATGTGGACGTCGCGCGAGCGCTTCTCCTGGTAGCTCTTCCCGCACACCCGGCAGCTGTAGGGCTTCTCGCCGCTGTGCGTCAGCAGGTGCTTCTTCAGGTCGTTCTTGGTGACGAAGGCCTTCCAGCAGAGGTGGCAGCCGAACGGCTTGTCCTTCTTGTGGAAGCGGACGTGCGTCTCCAGGTAGCCCTTGGTGCTGAAGCTCTTGTTGCAGATGCCGCAGCTGAACGGCTTCTCGCCGGTGTGCGTCAGCATGTGCGCGTTGAGGCCGCCCACCTGCCGGAAGGCCTTGCCGCACACGTGACACTCGAAGGGCTTCTCCCCGGTGTGGATGCGCTTGTGCACCTCGAGCACGTGCTGCGAGGCCAGGCTCTTGCCGCACACGTCGCAGGAGACGCGCGCGTTCAGCTTGTCGTCCGTGTGGCTCTTGATGTGCGTCGACAGGGCGCCGTTGTCGATGAAGGCTTTGCCGCAGAACTCGCAGATGTACGGCCGCTCGCCCGTGTGCAGCTTCCGGTGGCGGCGCAGCGCTCCCGGCCGGGGGAAGCTCTTGTTGCAGACGGGACAGGTGTACGGCTTCACGCCCGTGTGGATCCGCATGTGAGTCTCAATGTTCTGGTAGGTCTTACCTAGAAAGGGGGACAACCATTAAAAATGTTAGTTGACAATTCATTGACCCCCAGAAGCAAATATTTGAGTTAAAAAGGTTCGCTTAAAAAAATATATATATATTCAAAGATTTGCAAAAAAAAAGCATGATTTTTCAAAAATAGCAGATCTACAAGCTCATAGCACGCCACTCGGTGCTGCGCTATGAGCTTGTATATCTGGTATTTTTGAATAGCCAAAGAAATCTAAAAATGACATACAGATGCGTTCCCAGTCTTAATGGTTTAAAAAAAGGTGCACTAAGTGTGTTTTAGTTTTTTCGTGTTTTTTGTCAAACCAAGTGCTTAGATAGCTCTGATAGTAATCAATGCTGATGGTACAAAGAAAATGAGCAGACAACACTCTAAACCTACAGCTGACTAATGGGTTCTCTCTCCTGATTGAATGAAATTGATGACCCACCTGAAAATGTATCCGTCTATTAACCCATACATTTTTGATTTTAGCAACATAAGTTTTTCTGAAAACTTTTTAGAACAGTGGTTCTCAAACATCTTAAATGTTTGAAAAAAATGAAACATTTTAACACAAATCTTGTCTTCTGGGGGTCTCTGGCACAAAACATTTTCAGATGGGGGTCCTCGGCTAAATACGTATCATTTTGGGGGTCCTTGGGACGAAAGAACTAGTGATTTAAAAGGCATTTGTAGAATCTGCCTCAGGTCTTAATGGGTTATGCTATTTGACATATCTGCCCTGTGCAAGTTCCAATGTGCAATGCTAATTATCTCAATTAAAGGCGCTGTGAGAATTGTAAAAAAAAAAAGTGTGTGTAACGATACGTTTTAACAACGATTCGATACGTATCACGATACTTGGTTGTCCATACGATACAGGTTACTATAGAACGATACATTTCGATTCAGTGATTTAGTCGATAAGATACATGAACGATACAGGACAGGTTAATTTAGAACGATACGATTCGATTCAATGATTTAAAATCGATATAGTAACTATTTATTTACCCAAAAAATCTGTGTGAAAAATAAATACCTGGATACTGGATATAAACCCCTCTTTCTCTTTTTTCTTCTTAAAAGTACTTAGTATTGATATAATTGATTATTTGCATTGCAAAACGTTTCAATACGATTATTTGCATTGCAAAACGATACGATATTTTGCTGTTTGCATATCGATATAGTAGATCGTTGAAAATTCAAAACGATTTTTCGATGCAGTTACTATATCGTTACACCTCTATAAAAAATGTTAACGCTCTAAATTCTAACAGGAGTCTCCCCCATCTCTCCAGCTCCCATTAAGATCTGAGGCCGATTCTACAAATGCCTTCTAAATCCTAACAGTTTTCTGAAAAAATATTATGTTGCTATATAAATTACATAGATAAAATCTAAAATGACACAGATGCTTTTCTGGTTTTAAGGGGCTAATTTAATGGTTTCTTTTTAATAGAAATAGCCGTTCCACGTGCTTGTTGACCTGCTATGTTTTCTATGTTTGAAACAGATGAATGGAAACAATTGGGACGATTATGCAAAAATAATAGGCTCTATGCACAGCAGCCATATTATCACTTCCTTCACAGGTGTTACCAATAATACTAATGAAGGCTCTGTTCCATTTAGTGTAGCACAGTGGTTTCCACGACCCCCATAACTCTGAGAGTGTACAAATGGAACCATTTGTACACTCTCAGAGTTACACACCTGTAAGGGGCCATTTGGAAGCCCATGAGGGTCCCTGGACCCCAACTGTAGACCCACTGGTGTAACAAGAGTGTTTCCAGTGAGCCAACATGCACAATATTAGCACCCTGACTCTTGTTTGACCAGAATGGAACAGAGCCTTCATTAGTATCATTGGTAACACCTGTGAATGTCTTCATAATATGGCTGCTGTGAATAGAGCCTATTAGCGATCGGGCCGTCTTACCGCAGACATGACAGATCTTGCCGCCGGTCTCGATGTGCGAGCGCAGGTGTTCCGTCAGACTCTCGTGAGCCGGCACGCGGTCCCCGCACACGCCGCAGCGGGACTCCGGGTCGTTGAAATGCCTCTCGGCGTGTTTCCTCAGGTGACCTTTGCTCTGGAAGTTGTCCCCGCACACCATGCAGCGGTGAGGAGGACACAGCAGGTCCAGGTCGTCCGGGTCCGGGGCGCCGCTCCCGTCCTTGTCCATCTCTGCTTGTTCCAGCATCTGTTTAAAAAGGTAGAAAAAATAAAGAGACAACATTTTGATGTTTACATACTATTTCAGTGTCTGCCAAACGGTTGGTCGGGACCTATTTGTGAGTTGCAGACCCATTTTTAATGGGTCACGACTAAATACCCTTTTATTTTTTTGTTTCCTACATTTTGTTTTTATTTATTATTAACACATTGATTGCCAAGATATTAAACACAGTTTTCTATCCCCATGCCAGCGTATAATTACCTCAATCCGATGATATTTGAAACGCCGTGGAACCGACATTGTGTGCCAAAAGCACAAACGAAATAGTCACCGTGGGTTAGCGGAGGGATCTGTGTATCGATAGGAACGACAACGTTCCAACCCGCGATCCGCCATTTTGGGGCTTCGGCCCGCTGAAAACTAGTGGTTTTCAATGCAAAAAAAAAGAAACTGAGTTACAGCTGTTTTTCTGAAAATCCCAAACAGGAAGCGGATGGCTTCCTGTTTTTTTTGGAACGACGTCACATCCACATTCTACTTCTCTGAGTGACGATCGATCATTCCAAAGCTGTGTTAGGTCGCCCCTTGTGGAATTTTCCCAATGAAAGAACGCATCAATGCCATCTTGGCAATCATGTGTTAACCCATTGAGACCTGGAACGCATCTGTGTCACTTAAGATGTGTTTGGCTATTCAAAACTCATAGAGTGCCGCGCTATGAGCTTGTAGATCTGCTATTTTTGAAAAATCTTGAAAAAAACATTTTTTGGATTTTTTTCAAAAAATGATTAGGAATTAAAAAACATTTTTAAGAATCGGCTTCAGGTCTTAATGGTTTAAATCAGTGGTGCTCAACCTTTTCAGGCCGTGACCCTCCAAAATAATCATATTTGAACTGGGAACCCCCAAGGTAAACATTGTGAAAATAACAGATAACGCGTTGCGAGGCATTGTGAGCCTCGCGTTGTGGGCCTTGCGAGGCGCTGTGAGCCTAGCGCTGTGGGTAAGGGAGGGCCCCGACCAACAGGTTGAGAACCACTGATTTAAATCACCTTTCTACTCCATTTTGATGCTCGGTTTGAACTGCAGCAGACTTGTCCTGACCATGTACAGGCCTGGGTGCATTTTGTTGCTGCCATATGACTGGCTGGATAGAAATGTGCGTTAACGTGCAGTTGGAGAGGTGTGTCTAATGAAGTATCCTTGCATTTGTTTATCGGGAGTTTAGATGAGTTTACGAGATTGGATCTCCTGCCATCAGATAACTGCTCAACTGAATGTTGGGGGGGGGGGGGGGGGGGGGGGTGCAGATTTAGCTGTTCAAATACCCTTTTCCAACATGTATAAAACATATTTATTGTACAGAGTATCGTTTTATTTTCCACATTATTTAAATATCCAGCGTTTCAAATGAACTGTTGCTCTGCCTTTGACACGGAATGACCTGAGTGATATTATTTGGTTTAAACACTTTTATTTATAGTGTTCCAGTTCCAATAGGCTCTACGCACAGCAGCCATTGGAAGGAACTTGGGCCTCTTCTTACTTCCTTCACAGGTGTTACCAATGATACTAATGAAGGCTCTGTTCCATTAAGTGTAGCACAGTTGTTCTCAAACCTTTTAATCGCAAGGACCCCCATAACTGTAACCAAATGGACCCTTACGGGTCCATTTGGTTCCATTTGTACACTCTCAGAGTTACCCACCCGCAAGGGGCCATTTGGAACCTTCTCAAGTATTTCCAGTGAGCCAACATGCACACTATCAGCACCCTGACTCTGTTTGACCAGAATGGAACAGAGCCTTCATTAGTATCACCTGTGAAGGAAGTAGGGAAGGGGCCCAATTTCTTTCCAATATGGCTGCTGTGCATAGAGAGCCTATTGTGTCTGCAATTGTATGAGTTCTCTCTCCTGATTGGATAAAATTGGTATCCTGGATCGGAAAATGCATTTTCTAGTTTGCTAAAGAGCTAGAGAGACGGGGAGAGCCATTTTACTGAACAAGCACTCTATAGCAATGGTTACTATCACACAATAGAGCTATTTAAAACCTATTAAAAGATAATAATAATAAAATCACTTACTGTACCTTTAAGACAGAATCTCCGTCCCCATCCTTGTCCAGGTCATCTCGATCGTCACCTCCCCACGACGGGTGACCACCACCACCTCCTCCTCCTCCTCCTCCTCCCCCCATGTGTGATTTCAAACCTCCGCCCTTCCCGTACGTCTTGGCCTGACTGGTGCTGGCGTGCGCCGCTCTCTCGGCCACGTGCGTCTTCTTGTGTCTCCTGAGCGCGCCCGGGCGAGGGAATCGCTTGTGGCAGATGGAACAGCTGTGGGCGAAGCGCGGCAGATTCACTTGTTCAGCACTTTTCAACAACGAGGCAATTCAACGAACGCGTCAAACATTAAAGGAATAGTTCACCCCAAAAAGTACTTATTTTCTATCAATTACACACCCCATGAAGCATTGAATTCATGGAGATTTTGTTGTTTTTGACGCATTCCTGAGACAATAATTTGATGACCGGGTGCATTTCAGTCAATGCTTCATGGGATGTGTAATTGATAGAAAATAAGTATTTTTTTGGGTGAACTACTCCTTTAAGCAATATTATAAAATGGCATTTGAATTCATTATGAAGAAAAAAAATAATAATTTGAATTTGTTATGGAGAAAAAAAAAGAGAAAAGGTGGTAAACCCGTGTCTCTTTATTAGGAAACACCCATTCATGACACAGAGCAAGAAAAAACACAATATAAAAGGGCATTTGCATTCAATAACTAAAGAAGTACAAATGAAACAGAACAATAATAGAGTCAGGGCACCGATGGCATAGTGGTTAAGGCGCATACCACATATAGGCTCTAATGCAGCCTGACAGCGAGTCGTGGGTTTGATTCTCGAGCCCCGACGACCTCTGCTGTGTGTCACTCCCCGCTGTACCAAATATCCGCATAAAGGCAGAATAGCCCCAAAAATATATATTTTTTTACAAAGTAATTAAGAGTCAAATTAAAGTGCAGAAGAATAATGCGAGAAAACTCAATAACAGGCGGCGGTAAACAGAAGTGACTTAACGAAGTGAGAGCTTTAGTTGTACCTGTAGGGTTTCTCTCCGGTGTGTCGCCTCATGTGCGTCTCCATGTTCTGGAAGACCTTCCCACAGATCTTGCACGGCCCGCTGGGCTCTCTGTGAGACCGCAGGTGAGTGGTCAGGCCGTCTGCGGACTCGAACCACTCGCCGCACACCCCGCATGCACACTGCGTCTCCTTGCAGTGACTCAGCGCGTGTTTCCTCAGGAAGCCCTAACAATGACAATTTAAATCACATTATGTACATACAACAAAACTATAGGTTACCAGGTAAACAATGAACCCAGCATCTGTCTAAAAACACGCTATGGAAATAGCATTATGTGCATTTTGAACTATAGCAGACAAACCTGAGGGAATAGGCTTTGAGGGAATAGGCTTTATGCACAGCAGCCATATTATCGCTTCCTTCACAGGTGTTACCAGTGATACTAATGAAGGATCTGTTCCATTTAGTGTAGCACAGTGGTTCTCAGATTTTTGAATTTCAGATTTCCACGACTACGGGTCCATTTGGTTCCATTTGTACACTCTCAGAGTTACACACCCGTAAAGGGCCATTTGGGAGTGTTTCCAGTGAGCCAACATGCACAATATCAGCACCCTGACTCCGTCTGACCAGAATGGAACAGAGCCTTCATTAGTATCATTGGTAACACCTGTGAATGTCTTATAATATGGCTGCTGTGCATAGAGCCTATCACTAAACACTGAACGTACATAACATTAATAACATGACAATAACATAATAAGGTGAATAACATTGAGGTACCTTGCTGTAAAAGGTGTCTCCACACACTCGACAGTAGTAGTTACCGATGCCTGGCTCCCTCTCCTGGTCGGAGGTGGTCTCGCCGCCCTCCTTCCAAGCCCCACCCTCCTCTTCATCGTCATCATCGTCCTCACAGTGATCCTCCCCTTTGTGAGTGTCTTTTATATGAGCCTGCATGCGCGTACACACACACACACACACACACACACACACACACACACACACACACACTGAGTCTTAATCATTACATAGCATAGTGATTTTTCTATTATGTACCATTTTGTTTCTGTCAGGCTTATTTCAACTTTTTATGTTGTTTTGTCGTTACTTAATGCCCTACTTCGTCATACAAGAGTGTCAAGCTAAAGTAGTGAAAATAACTGATCTACAAGCTCACGTTACAAGCTAAATTCTATTTCCTGAAAAGTAGCTATTAACATGTTGGATTCATGTTAATGTGTATTTTCACTTATTTCTTAGTAAACTTGACCATTGGCTCTGTACTTGGTCTGCTCTTTTTTCCCCTCCACACCACACCTCTTCCCCCCGAAAATAGGCGATCTACAAGCCCACGTGTCGCAGCGATTTGGCCGTAACTGTAGTAACTCTGACGACGCCCTAGGGGTCCCGGACCCCTCTCTCAATCAGCCTGTCAGCAAGTTCCGGGTTCGATTCCCGAGCCCGACGGACCCTTGCTGCAGATTACTGCAATTTCCTCTCAATCTACAGCGTTCTATCAAAATGAAGGCAGAAAAGCCCCAAAAATATATTAAAAAAACAAAACAAAAAAACACATTGCTAGTTTGACCCATTCTAAATTGTTAACCCATTAAGACCTGAAGAAGCATCTGTGTCACATTTTCATTTGAGCTAAAAAGCATTATTTTACACTTTGGCTATTCAAAAATAGCAGATATACAAGCTCATAGCGCGGCACGAGTGCCGTGCTGAACATTTTTATATATTCTCTATATATATATACATATATATTCTTTGCTTCTGGGGGTCCCTGGAACTAAATATTTTGAGATGGGGGTTGGTGGCCAAATGCATATCATTTTGGGCGTCCTTGACATGCAAGAGTTTGAAAACCACTGATATAGAAACATACGTTTTTCAGAAAACCCTTAGGATTTAGAAGACATTTTGCAGAATCGGAACCTCAGGCCTCAACAGTTGTGCAAATCTTTGAATACATATTATTATTTTTTTATAAAACATTTTAAACTCAAATCTTTCCTTCTTGTGGTCACTGGAACAAAATATTTTGGTCAATTTTCCTTGACATGAAAAAGTTTGAGAACCACTGATATAGCAACACAAGTGTTTCAGAAAACCGTTAAGATTTAGAAGACATTTGTAAGCCTCAGGTCTTAACCCATTATTAGGCCTGAGGTTCCGATTCTACAAAATGCCTTCTAAATCCAGTTACATACAGTTTTTTGAAGAAAAAAAAACGTATGTTTCTATGTCAGTGGTTTTCAAACTTTTTCACGTCAACGACCCCCAAAATGTATATGTATTTGGCCGTGGACCCCCATCTCAAAATATTTTGTTCCAGGGACCCCCCAGAAGCAAAGATTTGAGTTCAAATGTTCGCTTTAAAACGATATATATTCAAAGATTTGCACACATTTTTTACGATTTCTCAAAAATAGCAGATCTACAAGCTCGTAGCGCGGCACTCGGTGCCGCGCTATGAGCTTGTAGATCTGCTATTTTTGAATAGCCAAAAGTGTAAAATAATGCGTTTTAGCTCAAATCAAAAAATGACACAGATGCGTCCCAGGTCATAGTGGGTTAATGGGTTGTTAATGTTACATAAAGAACAAAATGACTGAAATCAGCCGTGGCGACTGACAACTGTAATCCCTTGTGTAGATTCAGAGTCCTCACTTGTAGTTCCTCTTCTCCTCTGAACATCTCGCCGCACACGTAGCAGACCCGCGGGTCCCTGGCGTGGATCTTCTTGTGTCTCCGCAGCGCTCCCGGCCGGGGGAAGCGCTTGAAGCAGACGGGGCAGCTGTAGGGCTTGACCCCCGTGTGGCGCCGCATGTGGGTCTCCATGTTCTGGAAGCTCTTGCCGCAGATGGAGCACGTGCCCCCCGTGCCGCTCCCGTCCGCCCTGTGCGACTCCATGTGCTCCGCCAGGGCGTCCCTGCTGTCTGGAGTGTCTCCGCACACGCCGCACACACACCTAGAGGAGAGAGAGACACACACACACACACACACACACAGTTAACCCATTCAGTCGGGGAACGCATCTGCGTCGTTTTAGATTTTTAGCTATAGCCTATAACCATTCGTTTATACTAGCTATATACAAGGTTGTAGATCTGCAAAATGAAAGATGTGCAAATCTTTGAATATAGATATTTTTTCAAACTACATTTTTTACTCAAATGTTTGCTTCTGGGGGTCCCTGGAACAGAACTTTTTTCATGTCAAGGACCCCCAATATTATATGTATTTGGCCTCTCAAAGTATGTTGTTCCAGTGATCCCCTGTTCCCTTTAAAAAAAAAACTAGGGCTGGGACTCGATAAAAAAAAATAATCTAATTAATTAGAGGCTTTGTAATGAATTAATCGCATTTTAATCGCATATCAATATTTGACCTGAGAACAGTGATAAGCAATTTTTTTAAATGGATTTTGGCATATGTATTTAAGTACATGTACTCAAGAACTGTACTTAAGTACAATTTCGAGGTATTTGCACTTGACTCGAGTATTTCCAATTTCTAATACTTTTTCTACTCCACTATATCTCAGAGGCAAATATTGTACTTTTACTCCACTACAATTATTTGAAAACTTTAGTTACTAGTTACTTTGTAGATTTCGATTATTATTACAAAACATACAGTAACCACTTAAGCCCTATATTAGCCATTTGAAAATAGCAGATCTACAAGCGCAATGCATTGTTAGGTTGTAGATAGTATAGTAGTTTAATTCATTATTAAGAAAAATCACGCGCATGTGACCCGCACCGCATCGTGCACCCCCCCCCCCCCCCGGCACACCGCCAGGGGTACACGGTTGCGAATCGTCTAGTTCTAGGGAAGCGCCGAAAGCCGACCGACCGTCGGTTAGCAGCGGGCTTGATGTTGAAAAAGATATCAGGCCACAGGCTATTTTTAGCACCATAGTAGCCGTCTGTCAGTGTCGGCTCTCAGGTGCATTCAGCAACTTTTTTTCACACCTTCCAACCGACTTCATTCGACTGCCTGTCTGTAGCTATCTGTTGGAGAGCTATACCTTTAAACTCAATGTGTTCTACCAGAGCTAATGTGTTCTGAGAGCCAGAGCCCAGCTCTGACAGAAGCAGTGATACACTACAGCCTGGCAGCACTGCTGGTTAAATTCATATCTAGATATTGCGACGAGCTGTGGTGGGAATTTGTGACGGAGGTATGGAGGTTTTGCCCTTTCTAGCGACAGGTAGTGTTTATGGTCACTAGAGAGAGATTCCAGAGGTGTTTGTACCTCCTGGAAGATGGCTCGTGAGACTGGTACAGCCAACGGTCTCTTCCAAACTTTCGCTGAAACTTTTCACTGGTGGCAGACTGAAGCTGGGCTGAATGCGGAAACAAAGCTAAATATATCACGCTCACCTTGAACGTCTGACCAACGTCTGATCAATCACAGAAGCCAAACGTGTTCCGCTAGTCGCAACATCTC
This sequence comes from Gymnoscopelus microlampas, assembly GCF_963454915.1. NCBI lineage: Eukaryota > Metazoa > Chordata > Actinopteri > Myctophiformes > Myctophidae > Gymnoscopelus > Gymnoscopelus microlampas. Next base: position 4,499,035 of record NC_139952.1, read on the forward strand.
GGCGGCGCAGAAAAGCCGAAAAAGGTCTGAGTCATGCCCACCCGCAGCTCTGAACGACATCATATTGTAGTTTGTAGCCAGCTAAACCGAACAGACTTGGTGAAGAATGCTGATTGGGCTTTAGTAAGAAGCACTCTGGACATGATATCCAAAGCGTTGCTCCGTTCGTAAAACGCCTTCACGAAACCACTTATAACTTTTTCAATTCTCAAACAATTGTGGAAACAGCTGATTCAGAAGTGATTTTATAGAGATGAATCTCAAGATCAGGGTAAGTAATTGCCATTATGTCAAATTAATTGTGCGCAGAAACAGCGTTTGTGCCATTACTACTACTACTATTACTAATAATAATAATAATTAGTTAATTACCCAGTATTGTCTATGTGCGTATCGGCAGTGTGCATAACGAGGTTGGTTTTCTAATAATAATAACTAATGAATTACCCAGCATTGTCCATGTGCGTATCGGCAGCGTGCTTAACGAGGTTGGTTTTGTGTCGGAAAGCTTTCTTGCAGAGCAGACAGCTGTGGTTGGGTCGCTGGCCACGCCCCCTCGTCCTCTTATAGGTCCGTTTGGGCTGGGCTCCGCCCCCCTGGCCGTCGCTGTCGTTGGATTGGCCGACGGAGCAGGACGACGACAGGGCGTCGCCTCCGGGTGCCACCGTCGCACCGTGGTTCTGGTGCAGCGGCAGAGACTGACTCTGATCACTGCCCCCATATGGTGGGAGCTGGAACTGCAGATCTGGAGACAAAATAAAAAATATAATAATTATTTATTAATTACAAGATAGATAAATGAATAAGAAAATAAATAAATAAATATAATGTTCATGTCACAAACAATAAGATATGTATGAATAATATATTCATAAATGATTTAAAATAATTCTGTAGACAACTGAACCATCCCATCCTTCTAACAGAGACATTTTTTAAAAAGAAATTAATTCACAATTGTGATGGTTGGTCCAGATATTAACTGTCCAGATAGATCATTATCATTCATCAGGATATTGCACTGTTATGAGGGAAGGTGGAACGTCAAATCCTCAGTGTTAACCAAATGGACCAGTAAGGGTACATTTAGTTACCGTTCGCACACTCTTCAGAGGGGGGATGAGTGTGATGTGACTCTTTGGAGGGTGGGTGTTACGGGGGAAGGTTGGACCCTTATGGGTCCATTTGGTTCCTTTTGTACTCTTTGGGTTGCCAATTTCATCCAATCAGGAGAGAGTACCCATTTATCAGCTTCAATTGTATAGTGTTCCAGTTCCAATTTTGTCTGCTCACTTCTTTGCGTCATTCACTTGTCTAATCTGTATCCTGCACGAGTTCTCTCAACTGATTGGATAAAATTGGTATCCTGAATCGAAAATGTATTTCCTGTTTATCAAAGAGCTGGGGAGACAGGGAGACCCCTGTTACTGAACAAACACTCTACAGCAATGATTACAATATAATCATTACATCATTTTTAACACTTATCTTAACAAAAGCCCTGTAGCACCTGTAACACTGGCTACACACCATACTTTGTTGTACAGACTGTAAGTCGAATTGAGATCAGTCAATAGGCTCTATGCACAGCAGCCATATTATCACTTCCTTCACAGGTGTTACCAATGATACTAATGAAGGCTCTGTTCCATTTAGTGTAGCACAGTGGTTTCCACGACCCCCATAACTCTGAGAGTGTACAAATGGAACCAAATGGACCCGAAATGTACACTCTCAGAGTGACACACCTGTAAGGGGCCATTTGGAAGCCCATGAGGGTCCCTGGACCCCAACTGTAGACCCACTGGTGTAACAGAGTGTTTCCAGTGAGCCAACATGCACAATATCAGCACCCTGACTCTGTTTGACCAGAATGGAACAGAGCCTTCATTAGTATAATTGGTAACACCTGTGAATGTCTTCATAATATGGCTGCTGTGAATAGAGCCAATGGAGTCAATTGAAAGGTGTCAAAACGTTGTTGAATGCCATGCTCTCCCCACTGTGCAGTCAGACAGACAGACAGACAGTTCTCTCCACACCGCATCGACATCGGCTACTAGTTTTTTTCCGCTACACACACATGAACATGTGCAGGCTAAAATAATTTGAGAAATCAAATCAATAAAGAGGGCCACTGCACAGCAGGGGGCTTACATGATATAGGCACATGGTTATACTTTGAACTAAACTGTAATTAGACTATTTTGGTTTATCATATTTTTCTTCTCATTTAATGTTAAAATGATAAACACTGGCGTGCCTGCAGCCAGTGACAGCGCGATGCACACACAGCCATCATGTCATTTTGTTACAACTAATGATCAAAAATAAATAATATGATATCAATAGCTAGAATTATTAGAAATAATTGGCACAGCAGCCTGCCATTTCTGTGCAAGCAGGCTACTCATCATCATTTTCAAATTGATAACATGGTCGTTCTATGCTATATATCTATTATCCTATGATTTAGTTGGAGAATGAGCACACATGCTTGCGATGGTGAAAACTAAGTTGAAAGCTATAATAAAATATCTGCTGTTTCAGTTGGATTTTACAGACCTTTTACATTATAAAGGACTTTGGCTCAGACAAAAGCAGGCCAAAGTGCTTATGATATGGGCAAGTCAAAATATAGCCTAGGCTATAACGTTTTGTGTTAATGTATATTTGCTTTCAGAGAATAGCTGACAGCTGATAAAGTGTTTACATTACACATGCAATATTCTTTCCGTGTTTGAATGAGAGCCACACACTAATAAGCTCTATGCACAGCAGCCATATTCTGAAGACATTCACAGGTGTTACCAATGAAACTAATGAAGGCTCTGTTCCATTCTGGTCAAACAGAGTCAGGGTGCTGATATTATGCATGTCGACTCACTGGAAACACTGCTACACCAGAAGGACTAAAATGTGGGTTCAGGGACCCTCATGGTTCCTTAAGGGGGTTCCAAATGGCCCCTTACGGCTGTGTAACTCTGAGAGTGTACAAATGGTAACCAAATGGACCCGTAAGGGTCCATTTCGTTACATTTGTACACTCTCAGAGTTATGGGGGTGGTGGAAATTGAAAAATCTGAGAACCACTATGCTACACTAAATGGAACATAGCCTTCATTAGTATCATTGGTAACACCTGTTAAGGAAGTGAAAATATGGCTGCTGTGAATAGAGCCTATGTGCACACACAGTCACATACACTCTACTATGTGTCTGCACTTTGAGCCAACACGCCGTAGCGTACCATACAGTCTGTGCGCTGTATGCAGATAAAAGTAGGCCTATATACATTTACCGTGAGCAATATCACGGAAAGAAATATAGCCTACAGCTCCTTGAAAAGGCTAAACAACTAGAGAGCTAGTCTACGCCTCCTTTCTGTCCCCTCTCTGCTGCTACTGACGTCCGACAACCGACTGAGCTGGCTCGGTCACTATAACTAATGACCCGTCTTGGCCGTGTACACACCTCACACACAGCGCCTAATACAACAGATTTTCAGCCACAGACGCTTTCCAACACTTATTCAACGTCGGGCCAGTGTGTTGGAGCACAGTCAGTGAAGTACAGTCAGACTTGTCACCTGCTCATTAACAAAAGAACACCAATCCATACCCGTCAACCTCAGGAAAATGTTTTGACAACCACTCTCACACGGCGCATTCGCGCAAGCCGTTTTGCTGGAACACGGTCATTTCCCACTAGTCTCTACTCTATATCATCAAGTCCGCTTTGTATAAGGGTTTATTATCTTATTTTGTTCTATAAATAACCATAACAGCAAAAAGTAGGGATGCACCGAATATTCGCCCACCGAAACATATCGGCCGACAATGGTTAAAAAATGCATTTTCGATTTTCGGCCGAAAGGGTTTTAACGGCGCTAAAGTTAAGGGACTTCATCCATTTCTTACTTTATCTTCATATAATTGGCCTCACTAATGTTCACAATAAAAGATGGCAACAGTTCTGTCACAGAGGAGGGCCGTAGACCAGGGGTCTTCAACCTTTTCAGGCCAAGGACCCCTTAGCTGAGACAGAGATGAAGCAGGGACCCCCTCTACCTATTGTATAAAATTGTGTTTCAGATTCAACTTTTTGGTTTACTTGGTCTGCTCTTTTTTCCCTCTACACCTATATCTCTTTGCCAAAAATAGACGATCTACAAGCTCACAACGCCTCGCAGCGCGAGGCGTTGTGTGCTTGTAGATCTGCTATTTTTGGCTAAAGTTCTCTTCAGAAAAGGGATGCTATAGGGTTCAAGTGGTTAAGGTAAAAAAATCATATCACACAAAGATTTGGCGGACCCCCTGTAGTAACTCTGAGGACCCCCTAGGGGTCCCGGACCCCCTGTTGAAGACCCCTGCCGTAGACAGTTCAGAAACCCTCCTACCAGTGACATCATCGATAGGCAGTTTTGCAGGCAATTTCCAAATTGTTATTTTCTCTTCTTTTTTTTATGCACGAACAATGACATTATTTCATTATTATTACTATTATTACATTATTTCAGCGACTTTCCAGGAAGAGAAAGGCAGGCTTTAGTTTCTATTAGCTTGGAATGCCCATCGATGATGTCACTGGTAGGCAGGTTTCTGAACTGTCCACTTCTCACCAATGAGACTCTGTAGTCAGTAGACAGAAATGGTGTCACCTTATACAGAGCATTAGTGAGGACCAATAGGCTCTATGCACAGCAGCCATTTTGGAGAAATTGGGCCTCTTCTGACTTCCTCCACAGGTGTTACCAATGATACTAATGAAGGCTCTGTTCCATTCTGGTCAAACAGAGTCAGGGTGCTGATATTGTGCATGTTGGCTCACTAGTAATTCTAGCGGGTCTCAAAGTGTGGTCCAGGGACCCTCATGGTTCCTTGAGGGGTGTAACTCTGAGAGTGTACAAATGGACCCTCCCGGGTCCATTTGGTTCCATTTGTACACTCTCAGAGTTATGGGGGTCCTTGAAATTAAAAAGTGTGAGAACCACTGTGCTACACTAAATGGAACAGAGCCTTCATTAGTGTCATTGGTAACACCTGTGAAGGAAGCAAGGAAGGGGCCCAATTTCTGTCCAATATGGCTGCTGTGCATAGAGCCTATTAAGTGAAGATAAGGTTGACAATGGGAGAAGTGCCCCGACACGATCCTCCATTCCAGAGCTATGGCCGTTTGAATGTGGCTTGTTTTTTTGAAAAACACTTAGAAAACATCATAAATCCGAGAAAATTTGACTTTTGTAAATCCTTTACTATGGAAGCAGACGATCGTTTTCTTCTGGTCACAGGCTGCTCCACAGAGCCCCGCCCCCCCTCCCAGAAAATAATAATTACGTTTATTTAATCCGTGGCAGAATTGGTCATTGGAAAGAATTACGTTTATTACGTCGGTGGCAGTGGATGAGTTAAGCTTTGGTTATGTGTATGTGTCGAATGTCATGCACATGTCAGCAGAAAATGGCATCATTCTTTTCTTTTGTTTCTGAGGAAAAGGTCTGATTTTGCCCCTCCAGAATTCTGTCTCGCGTGGCGACTCTCAAGAGTGTACAAATGGAACCAAATGGACCCTAATGGAGCCGGTACATTTGATCTAAAAGGGTTGAAAAAGCCATCTTTCATTTGGTCTCTACTTTAATGACATAATGTTGTCCTGAGTGCAGGAAATGGCCTTAAATGGACTTCTGAAAAAAAAAAACACAAACACTGCAAAATCCTTCGTGTTGATTTAACTGTGAAGGATGGGTGTGATGGGGGAGGGCGGACCCTTTACGGGTCCATTTGGTTCCATTTGTTCTCTCCTCCTCAAAGAGTCACATCACATCACAGCCACCCCTCACAAGAGTGTAGAAATGGAACCAAATGGACCCCTACGGGTCCATTTGGTTCCATTTCTACCCTCTTGGGAGTTAAACTAACACTGAGGTTTTGCCGTGCGCACCCTCCCCCTTCCCAGTAAAACATCCTGAGGAATGCAATAAAACAAGACCTCTTAAAATCCATCTGGTTCAGCCTACACTGTAAAATCCTCAGTGTTATTTTGCCCATTTCTGACTCTCTCTGAGAGAACCAAATGGACCCTTAAGTTAACACTCAGGAGTTTACGGTGTAGGGAATATGGCTCCTGAAGTAATCAAGTCTTATTTCTTTTTCTTCCAGCGATAGGCTCTATTCACAGCAGCCATATTATGAAGACATTCACAGGTGTTACCAATGATACTAATGAAGGCTCTGTTCCATTCTGGTCAAACAGAGTCAGGGTGCTGATATTGTGCATGTTGGCTCACTGGAAACACCAGTGGGTCTACAGTTGGGGTCCAGGGACCCTCATGGGCTTCCAAATGGCCCCTTACAGGTGTGTAACTCTGAGAGTGTACAAATGGAACCAAATGGACCCGTAAGGGTCCATTTGGTTCCATTTGTACACTCTCAGAGTTATGGGGGTCGTGGAAACCACTGTACTAGACTAAATGGAACAGAGCCTTCATTAGTATCATTGGTAACACCTGTGAATGTCTTCATAATATGGCTGCTGTGAATAGAGCCTATTATGAAATCAAGATACTCCAAATAAAACAATGATGACTGTTCTGTTTCGCTGTGATGCTCCGTTTTGTCTTGTGTTGGAAATCCAATTCACCCGCGCAGTCAGTGGTTCTCAAATATTGTCATGTCAAGGACCCCCAAATTGATATTGGCTGCGGACCCCCATCTGAAAACATTTTGTGCCAGGGATCCCCATAAGAGAAGGTTCGAGATTTAAAAAAAAGCTACAAATCTTTCACATTTTTTTAAGATGTTTGAAAAATGTTTCCAAAATAGCCGATCTACAACTCACAAGTTCAATGTGTCATAATGTGACGCGTTGAACGTGCAAGCGTACAGATCGTGCTTTGTTCAAAAAGCTGAAGTATAAAATAAAGTTAAAAGTGCCAAAAGTTTTAAACTGTTCCTCATCTTGCTGGGGACCCCCTGGAACCCCCTCAAGGACCGCCTGGGGGTCCCCGGACCCCACTTTGAGAAACACCGGTTTAGTGAGCTAACGAGAACCTTTGACAACAACAAGAAAGATTACAAATTCATCTTCTCCTAAAGCCTGATACATACTTCAAGGTATAAAGCGAGTATATTTAGCTAGGATGGTGAAATGCAGGGGACCAATTTCCCTATGTGCAAATGTACCATTTTCTAATTCAACCTTTATTTACCCAGGGGAGGATCGCTGAGCCCTGCTGACCAGTACAACCACAGTATGATACTGTTGTACTGGGAGCTGACAACTAACCAGTACAACCACAGTCTAATACTGTTTTGCTGGGAGCTGACCAGTGCAACCACTGTCTAATACTGTTTTGCAGGGAGCTGACCAGTACAACCACAGTCTAATACTGTTGGCCGCTGAGCAGCTGCACTGGAGCACTGTGCCTTGCTCAAAGGCACTTCAACAGTGTTGAAGTGACTTTAGTCCCCGGTCCAGGGAATCAAACCGGCAACCTTTCAGCCACAAGCACACTTCTCTAACTTTTACAGTTTTAGAGCAGCCACCACTGCCCCGCCCCCCCCCCACTGACAAATACAACAGCAAATAAAGGGGACTAAATAATAATAATCATCATTACTATTATTGTTGTTCTTGTTATGACGTTTAGAAAAACACAACACCAGCGTAAGATGACATGTTGACAAAGCAATAAGACTCATTTGAAATTCAAATACACACTGCCTGGTCTCTGTTGTTGTTTGAAGTTCAAAGGTCATGATGTTTACACAGTCAAAGCTCAGTGGTTAAGGTGTGTAGCACATATGACAGCGGGTCTCCGGTTCGATTCCCGCGCCCCGCAGACCATTGCTGCATGCCACTCTCTGACTCTCTCTCTCTCTCTGTTAACTGACACTGTGACTGTCAATAAATGCAAGGAAAAAATGTATAAATCATATAAATATATATTGTTTTTTTCTGCATCGCTACAATGAAATGCTAAATGCACATTATACCATTACTAATACAGTATTACAATACTAGTAATAATGTACATTATTACATGCATTCATGTATTCACTGGTGGTTGAATGGAGACCAGTACAGTACTGGTCCCAGGAGTATTTATACTGGCTTCCAGTACATTATCTATATGTATTAACTGGTTTCCAGTACAGTATGTATACTGGTTCCAGGACAGTATTAGAGTATTTATACTGGTTCCCAGTACAGTATATATGTGTATTATTAACTGGTTTCCAGTACAGTATATATGTATAAGTGGTTTCCAGTAGAGTATGTATTGTATACTGGTACCAGTCCAATACTAGAGTATTTATACTGTTTTCCAGTACAGTATCTATGTATACTAACTGGTTTCAAGTACAGTATGTATACTGGTACCAGTACAGTACAGTACAGTCCATCAGTATAAAATGGCGGCTGGTGCTCCCAGTGTCTTATGCATATGTATATATAAATATATATAACTACATTACACTGCGTCGGCAACACTGTGCAACTGCACAAAAAGCGCAGATCGCGACGCGTCGCTAGCTTGTAGATCTGCGCTTTTTGTTCCGCTCGAGACGATAGACTGTAGAGAAAAATAATAGGGAAGAAAAAAAAAACTAGCGACACGTACCGCTATGCATTATGGGTCTATATAGAGAAAAAAAAGCGATAAAAAAACAACAAAGCGGGATAAATATATATATATATATATGAAAAAAATATGAAAAATAAAAGTATAATAGACTGTATACTACTGTAGAAAAAAATAGTAGGGAAAAAAAAACTAGCGACACCTACCGCTATGCATTATGGGTCTATGTAGAGAAAAAAAAAAACATTATAAAAAAACAAAACAAAGCGGCATTTAAAAAAAAACAAAAAACAGGAAAAATATGAAAAATAAAAATTAAAAATACTATTATTATTTAAAAATAAAACCTGGTCTGTGCGTCTTGTTGTGCGGCTTGCTGACCACGATGTCCAGCAGCTGCGCCTCGTACACGTCCATCTCCCGCTGCACCAGACCCACGATGATCTCCGCCGCGGCGGACAGACGCTCCGACACGAAGAGCCGCACGGACACCGTGGCGGCGGCGGCCGTGGTGTCCGATGATCCGAGACCCCCACCGGGGCCTCCACCTCCCCCCCCGCCGCCGGGAGGCCCCTGGCCCCCGGTAAGACCACCGATCCTCCCGTGGTGGTGCTGGTGGGGGTGGTGGGGCTGGTGCTTCTCCATGACGGACCAGATCTCGTCTCCCACCAGGGTCAGCTGTTCGTTGACGGAGAGCCTCAGGCTCTGGATCTTACACATCTTGAGTCCTTCGATGGACATGATCTTTCTTGGTTGTTGTTGTTGTTGTTGGGGTTTGTGTTATGTTTGTGTGTTTTTTTCCCCTTTATTGGTTTTTCCTCCTACATACGGATCCAACACTGCGGCGGCGACGAGAGGAGAGCCTTTGTTCCTCCTCTCTCTCTCTCTCTCTCTCTCTCTCTCTTCTGCTCCTGGGGCAGTATTGCCAGGTTTGCGAGAGAAACAAGCAACACCAGGTCTATGGAAACAATCCCAAAAGAAGCAACTGATTGATTGATTGATTGATTGAAAATGTTATTAGGCAAAATAATGTAAAACAACACAGTTACATTTATAATACTTTTGTCTAAAAGGTCCGACCAAAAAAGTCCTTGCGGACTTGTTTCCGTTGGGGTCCTTGAATTAATTTCATAGACATATATAGTAGCAACCAAACAGTTCAAAAATCAACATAAAATACAGAGAAAAAATAGTATACCACTATGTACAAAAAAAGCATGAAAAATAAAAATATATATACACAAAAAAGGGGAGGGGGGGTCGTCTGTCTAGGGAAACTGGTACTAGCTCCTCTTTTGGCCTCCAGAAAGATGAGTTTTTAGGGTTGTTTTGAATGGGCCCAGCGAACTGGTGGGTCCCAGTCCGAGAAGTAGTCGAATCAGTTTGTTTTGGGAGGTTTGAAGCTTAGTCTTCAGTGACACTGAGGCGTTGGAGTACCAAGAGGAGCAAGCATAGTCAAAAAGGGTCTGAATCAGGGCCCCTGGGAGGGTCCTGAGGGCCTGGGGGTTGACAAAAGAGGAAACTCTGCCCATAAATCTGGTTCTCTGGTTTACTCTTTTGACCACCTTTGTTGCCATGCTATTGATTGATTGAATACTTTATTTTGAAGATTTGTAGAGAAAAAGCACATGGAGGTGTACAATTTACAATACAAGGTCAGCTAAAATGGATTGCTCATAAAAGCCGCAATGGCTTGTTTCAAATGAGATCCCCACATTCTCAATTCATGGAGGAACTAGGCTACGGCTGTTTGAAAATAGCAGATCTACAAGCTCGCAACGCGTTGCATGCATCCGATCTGCTATGGGATCTGCTAAGTAAAAAATAATCTTGGAGAAAAAAAAAGTAATTTTGGAACATTTTTGAGGTCCCTGGCATGAAATATTTTCAGATATGGGGGTCCATGCACAGACAAATGTATGAATTTGGCGGTTCTTGAAAATGAGAAACAGTAGTTTAAACAATTAGAAAGCAATCCCAAATAAATCAACTACACTTTAGAAACAAACAAGCCCAAAAAAAACGCAACCGCAACTATCAATATTTACAAGCAACTTTACAGAAAAACAAGCCCAAAGTCGCTTATAATAGGCGGACATGGCAACACTGGTCTCTCTCTCTCTCTCTCTCGCTGCTCCTCCTCCTGAAGGAAAACAACCAACCAAAACACTAATAGTTCCTTCCGGGATCGATACTGCACGGCGCATGCGCGGTACACCCATCCATCCACGCATGGATGGGAACCAAACCCCCAGAACCGCGGAGAACATTCGAAGCATCAGAAGCTTGGTGGCTAAATGTGGTATTGCAGGACCAACGCATTTGAGACACTACTGCGCATGCTTCTATCGTCTGAAACGCTAGTGCGCCTGCTCCATTGGCCAATCTAGGAAGTAGAGACACTTCCGGGTGCTTCATGCGCTTGCGAGCAACTTTCATTGAAATGAATAGGTGGGGCGGGGCAGTCCGTTCTCTAGATATATTAGAACTCTATGATGGGAACTGATGGCTTTTTCTCGTCCCCAGGTGGTGGAGGTGTGGAACTTACTGCAGTGAAGGATCCCCCCCCCCACACACCCCGCCCCCGAGGCCCTGCCCCCCCCCCCCCCCCCCCCCCCCACACACACACCCCCTTCAGAATTTTGGTGGTCATGATTTGAAAAATATATATTTTTATTAGTTACGTCTTTAAACCCTCAATCCTAAATCCTTAATTTAGGAAGATACATTACAGTAGGCTATGTGGTCGCCACTGAAATGGCACAGAAATGGTCCTAACTAAGTGTATGTATGTGCGTACGTATGTCGTATGTATGTATGTATGTATGTATGTATGTATGTATGTATGTATGTATGTATGTATGTATGTATGTATCTACTGTGTGTGTGTGTGTGTGTGTGTGTGTGTGCGTGTGTGAATTATCAGGGCATACAAGCCAGGCAAGGAGGTCTACCGTAGGCTAGTATCAGGGCAAGACTGAACAGCTTCCACTGTTGAACAAGGCCTGATCAGTGCAGCACTTTACTTGAAACAGGCAGTTTTTCCTCCCTTCATGTGAATATATTCCTCTGTGCAGACTTTACTGTCCCTGCGGACCTACCAATGTGTTAGCACTTTCACATCTTATGTTTAACCTCATGTACATATGCTGTATCTGCTGGTCTTTTGCCATGTGTAAACTGTTTGTAGATATGTTGATTTTGTTTCTTCTCTTTTGTTTGAATTAGCTGAAATAGTGGCTTCGAAACGGATCTGGAGAAACCAATGGGTGATGTCACGGCTACTTTCGTCCGTTATTTTGTATAGTCTATGTCTATGGTAACCGGATCGCTTGCCCCAAAACACACTCGCCTCCATTTTTCTGTGTACTGCTCACCCCCAGCGGCGGACCACTCATCCTGCTTGGCGCGTAACGCTCGCCCCCAGCGAGGCGGACCACTCGGACCGCTTGGTGAGAACAGACTATACAGCCCCTAATATTAAAGGAGTAGTTCACTAAAAAAAAACAACGTATTTTCTATCAATCAAGAGAAGTCTGTTTCAGCCGACTCAGCGCCGGTCGAGTTACGTCGTAAATCATCAGGGTCTTATTTGTTCATGTATATACTGTAGGTAGGCTATGCAATGTTATCTATGTGGTATGTACAGCCAGGATGTAACGCCAACAGGAAGGATTGTTTTCTTTTTGAGTAATGTGTCATATTGATATAATCCCTTATGGGATGGGCCAAAATACAAACCTTAATCCAGAGGAGGCAACGGGAGACAAGACCTGATGTCATGTGAAAGTCTGTGAAAACTAAAGTTCACAGAGGATACAAGGTTAACTCCAAGGATACAAAATGTAATCAGACGACCCTGATCCAGTGTTTTGGCTGAGCAGTTCCCCTTCCAATTCAATTTCAATTCAATTCAATTCAATTCAAAGGGCTTTATTGGCATGAGAAAACATACGTTTACATTGCCAAAGCAAAAAGCACAATACAACAATACAGCAATACAATCAAAACAAAAAATGTACATTTGAAAGTCAGAATCTTCAATAGATCAATTTCTATGTACCAAGATCACTGGGTGCAAATATAGTGCAGGAATATACACAATGATTCGTCTTTAGGGTGGTTGTGTTCCGTTCGATATCCTTCTCCTATCACAGCAGCTCACGAATCTTGCTGCTGTGTTTGCACATTGTTGTACTTCGCCCAGCAGATATGGGAGTTTTTTGTCATTGGTCATGTTTTCAAAATCTCTGTGTGTGGTTGTAATCTGTGGGAAGTATGTGTCTCTGATGTCTTGGTACAATGGACAGACGGTTAGGAAGTGTAGCTCGGTTTCCACTTCCTTTTGTGTGCAGTGGGTGCATAGTCTGTCTTCTCTCGGGATACAGGTCTGCCTGTGACGACCTTTCTCGATCGCAAGACTGTGCTCACTGAGTCTGTACCTAGTTAAGATTTTTCTTTGTTTTGGGTCGGTCACGGTGCTCAGGTATTCTGCCACTGCGTATTCTCTGTTTAGGGCCAGATAGCATTCTAGTTTACTCTGCTTTTGTGTTGCTTCTTTCCAATGTGTCAGGTAGTTTTCCTTTTGCTGTTTTATAATTTTGTTTGGTCCGATGGGTTTTCTATCTCGTGGCTCTGTTTGTGTTTGTGCCCGGAGTTCCATGGCCAGCTGGCTGAGGGGGCATCTCTCTAGAGTTTCGCTGTGTGTGAGTGCTTTGTTATGGAGTGCATCTAGGTCGCTTTCTTTTAGGTGGTTGTAGAACTTAAGTGCTCTCTTTTTTATTTTGATTATGAGTGGGTATCGTCCTAGTTCTGCCCTGCATGCATTATTTGGTGTTTTTCGCTGGGTACGGAGAATGGATTTGCAGAATTCTGTGTGTAGGGTCTCGGTTTGGTGTTTATCCCATTTTTCAAGGTCATGGTTTGCTAATGGTCCCCAGATCTCACAACCATAGAGGGAAATTGGTTCTATCACAGAGTCCAGTATTTTAAGCCAGGTTTTAATTGGGATGTCTATTTTGATGTTTCTTTTGATAGCATAGAATGCCCTTCTTGCCTTGTCTCTCAGGTCCTTTACAGCTTGGTTGTAGTTCCCTGTGCTGCTGATGTTTAGGCCAAGGTAGGTATAGTTTTTTGTTTGTTCTAGTGGGATCGTATTTAGGAAAAATTGATGGTTTTGGCGGCTGGATCTTTTTTTAAATATCATGATTTTAGTCTTAGTTAGGTTCACTGTCAGGGCCCATGTCTGTGAGAATTTGTGTAGGAGATCAAGTTGCTGCTGTAGTCCTTCCTTGGTTGGAGACAGCAGCAGCAGGTCATCTGCGAAAAGTAAGCATTTGATTTCTGTGTTTGCCAAGGGGATGCCTGGAGCTGTAGACTGTTCTAACGTTTTTGCTAACTCGTTGATATATATGTTGAAGAGTGTTGGACTCAGGCTGCATCCCTGTCTAACTCCTCGGCTTTGGGGGAAAAAGTCTGTGTGCTTTTCGCCTATTTTAACTGCGCATTTGTTGTTTGTGTACATTGATTTTATGATGTCATAGGTTTTCCCCCCTATGCCACTTTCCAATAGTTTGTACATCAGACCCTCATGCCAAATTGAATCGAATGCTTTTTTGAAGTCGACAAAGCAGGAGAATAATTTGCTTTTGTTTTTGTTTATTTGGTTGTCAATTAGGGTGTTTAGAGTGTAAATGTGGTCTGTTGTGCGATATTTTGGTAGAAAGCCAATTTGTGATTTGCTCAGGACATTGCTTTCTGTGAGGAAGTTTAGGATTCTGTTGTTGAGGATCATGCAGAGGATCTTTCCGAGGTTGCTGTTTACACAGATCCCACGGTAGTTATTTGGGTCATATTTGTCTCCACTTTTGTGGAGTGGCGTTATCAGCCCTTGATTCCATGTGCTGGGGAAGATCCCAGAGCTCAGCACTATATTTAGGAGTTTTAGTATGGCCATTTGGAATTTGAGGTCGGTGAATTTTATCATTTCATTTAGAATACCGTCTGCCCCACAGGCCTTCTTGGTTTTAAGTGTTTTTATTTTGTCTTGTAGTTCTTTTAGGTTGATTTGGGAATCTAGTGGATTCTGGTAGTCTTTTACGGCTGACTCTAGGTTTTGTAGTTTATCTTTTATTTGTTTTTGCTCTTTGTTTTTCTCGATTGGGCCAAAGAGGCTAGAAAAATGATTCACCCATATATCTCCATTTTGGATGGGTAGTTCGTCCTGTTTTAGTTTATTAAGTCTGTTCCAGTTTTCCCAGAAGCTGTTTGTCTGTATGGAATCTTCGATATCTTGCAGTTGGTTTCTAACATGTTGATCTCTTTTTTCTCTTACTGTGTTTTTGTATTGTTTCAGTGTTTCCCCATATTGGAGACGTGTGTTGTGATTGTCTGGGTCTCTGTGTTTTTGGTTTGATAGTTTCCTTAATTTTTTCCTGAGATTAATGCAGTCATTATAGTACCATTTGTCATTTTCAACTTTTTTTCTGGCTTTCCTGTTTGATACTTTTAAGTTTGCTAGTGAGGCTGTTAGTTCAAATATATGATTGAGGCCTTCTACTGCCCTGTTTACACTTTCACTGTTTTCTTCAAAGGTTTTTTCTAGGAAATGATCCAGTTGTGATTGGACTTGTCTTTGCCTAATAGCATTTTGGAAAGCTTCTGCGCTATGTTCATTCCATTTGTAACGTTTTCTTATAGTATGTAGTTTGTTTGGCGTTTGTTCTTTGTGTCTGTGTGTTGATCTGTTTAGATAGGCTGTGATTCTGTTGTGGTCTGACAGGGGTGTTTGCGGGCTGACTGTGAAGGCTTTGAGCGATGCTAGGTTTATGTCCGTGATAAAGTAATCTACCGAGCTGTTTCCCAGGGATGAGCTGTATGTATATCTACCGAAGGAGTCCCCTCGGAGTCTACCGTTAACAATGTACAGACCCAGTGAGCGACAGAGCTGTAGCAGTTGTGACCCATGTTTGTTTGTTGTTTTGTCGTGATTGTATCTCGGGGGACATGTTGGGGAGCTGATGTTTCCCCCTCCTGGTAGGTGTTTGTTTCCCTGTGGGTTGAGGGTGTCAGGCCCTTGTCCTGTTCTGGCATTTAGGTCTCCACAGATTACAATGTGACCGTGTGCCTGGAAACGGCTGATATCCTCTTCTAGTGTGGGGAAAAAGTCCTCTGTATAGTAAGGGGATTCAATTGGGGGGATGTAGGTGGCACACAGGTAGACATTTTTTTCGGTTGTGGTAAGTTCCTTGTTTATTTCTAGCCAGATGGAAGATGTTCCAGTTTTGACTAGCTTAATGGCGTGGACTAGTTCTGATTTGTACCATATTAGCATACCTCCAGAGTCCCTTCCCTGGGTGACTCCTGCCAGCTTTGTAGATGCTACCACAAGTTCTCTGTAGCCAGTAGGACAGCCAGTGGGGCCGTCCCCTTTGTGCCATGTCTCTTGTAGAACAATGATGTCTATGTTTGCAATCTCTTTGGCAAAGTCTGTGGTTCTGCTCTTGATGCCAAGGGCAGTCGACCTCAAACCTTGTATATTCCAGGATGATATAGTGAGTGATTTGTACTCCATTGTTCACATTGTTGTTACATTCCAGGGGTTCTGCCCTGGGCCCATGCTGTGTAGAAATCCCTTAACATTTGCTCGATACTGTGTGTGCTTGGGATGGCTCTGGTCACCGCCTGTGCGTATGTGTATGGTTGGAGAGGGAGGGGGAGAGTGGGTGGTGGTGAGGCTGGTGCAAGAGTGTATGGGATGGACATCAGTGGTGTGGGTGTGCTGTGTGTGGGATGAGGTCTGGGTGGGGCAGTGAGGATAGGCCTCAGGGGTGTGGTTGGGCCACCCTGTTGTGTGGCATGGGGTCTGGATGGAGCGGAGAGGTGTCTAGGAGAGGGTCTGCTAGGTTGATAGGGGTGGTGACGTCTAGTAGAGTGTCCTCTGGGTGTAGGATACACCCTTCCACTCTGTAAACACCATGCAGGTGGCCTCTTATCATCTAGGACAGTGGTTCTCAACCAGTGGTCCGGGGACCACCAGTGGTCCTTGAGGGGGTTCCAGGTGGTCCCCAGCTAAATGACGGAGAGTTGGTAACCAAATGGACCCTTATAGATCTTTAACTCTTGAGAGTGTAAAATGAAACCCTTACGGGTCCATTTGGTGTAGACATTTGGTGTATAGGTGTAGAGGGAAAAAAAGAGCAGACCAAGTAAACAAAAAAAAAAGTATAATCTTAAACACAATTTTATACAATATAGAGGGGTCCCTGCTTCATCTCTCTCTCAGCTAGGGGGTCCTTGGCCTGAAAATGTTGAAGACCCCTGGTTTACAGTATGTAGCCCATGGTGACATCGATCAATTCTGGATTAAAAGTTTCTAATATATTAACAACTCCCCACAATGTGCGTTGCAATTTTCTTCTATAAATCTCACACTACTAAGGCAGCCGGCGGTTCCGCGTGCCGTGCAAGGTGCCCTTTTTTTTTACTTGAGCA
Organism: Gymnoscopelus microlampas; assembly: GCF_963454915.1. Classification (NCBI taxonomy): domain Eukaryota; kingdom Metazoa; phylum Chordata; class Actinopteri; order Myctophiformes; family Myctophidae; genus Gymnoscopelus; species Gymnoscopelus microlampas. Next base: position 4,516,112 of record NC_139952.1, read on the forward strand.
CCTGCCCCTCAAAATGTCTGTGCACGCCACTGTGGAGTAGGCTATTTGCTGACCACCGACACACACCGCTGTAATGTAACAACTCCACCTGTTAACCCCAGCGTCCCCGTGATAATGAATGATTGAGAGAGAGAAAGAAATCTCGTGTGCTTACAGTCACCTCTCGTGAGAGTATAAAGTACTCTACCGTTACTAGAAAATAAACAAATGAAAACAGTGGCTTATCAGACAATACCAGAACATTTGCTGCAAATGAGGGCATGTGAAAACGGTCTCTCCCATTGCCATTCCAGCAAGTTGTGCTAATTATTTTGCCGGGAAAATTCTGGCACTCTAGTGAAACCGTGGCTTTACTATGTATGGAGTGTCAGTGCCCTCTACTGGATAGATCAGCAATACACATGTTGTATGGAAGGTATACAGAATGGAGGTCTAAGTGGACAAAGTACTCAACCGCAATACTTGAGTCAGATACTCCTGGTGAAATGTTACTCAGCTCCAAAAAGCTGCTCAGTCAAATTTGTAAAATCTTTGTGCAAAAATACTAAAGTATTCAAAAGTATATGCTTAAAAAAAAACTCAAGTATTCAAAGTACAAATCACAAAGTACATTCTCTTCTTAATATCAATGCATTGCTGTACAAAACATCTAGACATTTCTCAAAGATATCAATGATGGTGAAAATAGCCAATGTACAAGCTCACAGTGCGTCGCAATGTGGCGAGCTGTGAGCTTAGATGATCTTTCACGTAGATCTACTATTTTCACTATATGTGAAATAGGGCTCAAGTGGTTAATTAATTATGTACTTTTCCCCTTCCTAGAAATATAGTGGTAAGTATCCAAAAATACAAATACTCAAGTAAAGTACAGATACTCAAAACATCTGCATGACATTAGGCAGACATCAGACATAGTGCAACAATAACTGGTCTACAACCTGACATGTTGTGAGCTTGTAGACTGGTATTTGTTTGGCCAGGAGATGTGGTGTAGACTAGGGGGAAAAGGAGGGGGCCAATTAAAAAACCCTGGGGGACTCCAGTGAACGAAGAATATAGGGTTGAAATGGTTAAAATTGTGTGATGGTCTCAACAACACTGTAATTGTAATTCATGAAGGAGGATTCTTGACAGATTACCTGAAGTCAAACGTATACTTACTTATCCTCGTCGTCCCGGTTAGGGCATCAAGCTGCAATCACTGGTGGAAAAAGTACTCAAATGTTTTACTCAAGAAAAAGTATAAATAATGTAGAAGTACTCTGTTACAAGTACAAGTCCGGAATTAAAAATTTACTTGAGTAAAAGTACAAAAGTATTGGTATCAAAATGTACTTAAAGAATCAAAAGTAAAAGTACTAACACGTTTGAAAATAGCAGATCTACAAGCATATCGGCTATTTTCAAATAGGCTAGGTTTAAAATAGGGCTAACGTGGTTAATGTATGTTTTATAATGTAATAATGTATTTCTGCAAAGTAACTAGTAACTAAAGTTTACAAATAAAAGTACAATATTTGCCTCTGAGAAGTAGTGGAGTAGAAGTAAAAGTATAGACAATTGGACATTTTCCAGTAAAGTAAAAGTACCTCAAAATGGTACTTAAAAAAGTACAGTACTTGAGTAAATGTACTTAGTTACTTTACACCACTGGCCGCAATCATAGATATACGTCACTGCCACTGAGCCCTGTCTCGTGCTTTGGCCTGTGCCTCGTCCCAGGAAAGACGCATCTCATTCAGCTCCATCATCACCTTCCATCGCCAGGTGTTCTATGGTCTGCCTCTCTTTCTCTTCCCAATAGGCTCTATCCACAACAGCCATATTGTGAAGACATTCACAGGTGTTACCAATGATACTAATGAAGGCTCTGTTCCATTCTGGTCAAACAGAGTCAGGGTGCTGATATTGTGCATGTTGACTCACTGGAAACACTCTGCTACACCAGTGGGACTAAAATGTGGGTCCAGGGACCCTCATTGTTCCTTAAGGGGTTTCCAAATGGCCCCTTACGGGTGTGTAACTCTGAGAGTGTACAAATGTAACCAAATGGACCCGTAAGGGTCCATTTGGTTACATTTGTATACACTGAGTTATGGGGGTGGTGGAAATTGAAAAATCTGAGAACCACTATACACTAAATGGAACAGAGCCTTCATTAGTATCATTGGTAACACCTGTGAAGGAGGTGAAAATATGGCTGCTGTGAATAGAGCCTATTGGGGTCCATCTCAAGGCAACTTAGGGTAACTTTTCATTGGGCATCCTCACCATCCTAACCTGGGTCTCTTCATCTCAAGGGACATAATATGCAAGCTGCCTGTCTTCTTATAAAGTTCCTCATTTGAGATCTTATTCGGCCAAAAGATGTTGCAGATTTAATGTGAGCAGCTATTGTGGAAGACGTCAACCTTTCTCATATCCAGTCAAAGATCATCATTAATACAATAATTATCAGCGTTGTTCTGGGGGTGTGGTGAAGGAGCAAGTTCAAAACTAAGGATGATTACAAAAAAACGAATATATATGATGATTACAAAAAAACTATAAAAAAAAACCAACTAATAAATAAATAGGCGAAAGTGATCAAAGTATTCTTGTGTATGTCTAAGAACTTACGTATAATCCCAAACAATCCCCAAAGTCAGCGCTATATATTCAGACTCACCCAAATATTGGTTGGATTTCTGCTTGGTTTTATTATAATGTCAATACAACTGGCTCTGAACAGTAACATGGAATAATGATCATCTTGTATGCCTCTATGCCTGCTTTCTAGTGTGGAATATTAGCAATAAAGATGAGGTGTTAGTGGATATGGATCTAGCAGTCTATTCAGGTTACTTATAAAGAAAAGTTAAAATGTAAAGTCTTACAGTTCAACATGCACAACATACTGGATAATTAATCCACTGAGAAAACCACCTGCTCATCACCAAGGTTTTTTTTTTTACTAATACTTTATTAGACAGAAATTTAAACAGTCAGACATTTGGGTTAAAAGGATGATACAAAAAAATCCTGGGGACTTGTTTGCATTGTGGGCCTAAAAATAACACAATAATACACATCATCAACAAATATAAAACACTAATCCAGGGGTCTTCAACGTTTTCAGGCCAAGGACCCCCTAGCTGAGAGAGAGATGAAGCAGGGACCCCCTCCTCTATATTGTATAAAATTGTGTTTCAGATTAAGCTTTTTTATTCTCTTGGTCTGCTCTTTCTTCCCTCTACACCTCTTTGCCAAAAATCTACAAGCTCACAACGCCTCGCGCTGCGAGGCGTTGTGAGCTTGTAGATCTGCTATTTTTGGCTCAAGTACTCCTCGGAAAACGGATATTAGGGTTGAGGTAAGTGGTTAAGGTAAAAAAAAATCACACCCTGTGTGAAGGTAGCGGTGCCTTTGATACATTTTGTCATCGATATGTGTTTATAATGTGTTTATAGCCATGTGTCACGTGAAGCTTGACCAATCACTTTGTTGACGGGTCTGACCAATCAGAGCGTTGACGGGTCTGACCAATCAGAGCGTTGACGGGTCTGACCAATCAGAGCGTTGACGGGTCTGACCAATAAGGACAAAGTCAGGTATAGAGCAGGATCCGCTCTTATAGAGCAGCTAGCGCCGCTAAAAATCATAACACAAAGATTTGGCGGACCCCTTGTAGTAACTCTGAGGACCCCCTGTTGAAGACCCCTGCACTAATATTATGTACAAAGGAGAAAAGGGGAGAAAGAATTGGCAGTGAACGTCACCTCCTTTCTGTGGGAACATTGAGTTTACCTCCCCTTGTGCTCTCCTGATGACATTGTGCGTTTGTTTACATGGCTGCCGTGTTGAATACGGCAAAAATTAAGCAGCGCAGCAGGTGCTCTGTAGTCTTATTGAGTTCAACGGTCATTATTCAAAAATAACACACAGCCGAATTGAGTGATTGACCAATCAGAATCAAGCATTCAACCAAGCCATGTAATCAAAGAAGACGTATCACATTTCACATCACCTTTCTGATCTCTTGTGCACACAGTATACCTTTATTGACGTATTTAAAGAGTCAGTTTCTGTCTGGGCAGTCTTCACTCTGGCAGATTAGTCAGGTTTCCAAGCTAGACAGCCCAGAAAATGTGTGATTATGTCTTCTTTTATTCCTATCCTGCTGGCTCTCATTGACTTCAATACATTCTGTGGAACGTGTGGCTTCAGTTTGGGTCCCAGTGCCTGATGAACACTGACCAATCTGACAGCTGGGATTACAGGACCAAGAAAGTGGCGTTCTGTCCTCTCCTTCTTTACATAATCCTTGGTCATTCACAGCTGGTTAGCATTGTACAAGAACGGCTCAGTATCGCCTCCCACAGGATGGGAGTGTGCAGTGTTGCAATGCTGAATTGGAACGTGGTTGCACTTTATTTTAATGGCGTGACGTGCACGTCGCCTAACACCTACACTACAGGTCACACAATGGACAATTGATATGCATCTAGGCTTATTCCTATGTTAATCCACCTGGTGTGAGTCGGGAGCCTTTGTAAACTTTGTTGAGGTGTAAATTTAAAGTTGTTTTAAATCTATGCGTGCGCCTACGCGTGCTCCTGGTCAAACATGCTCCTGCACGGCGTGCAAGGCCGTCCCATGAGCAATGCAACCCTGGGAGTGTGAACTACCCCACTTCCAACATGGTATGGTTCAAATGGAGGTACATTGATTCGGTGCACTGAGGTCTGTCAACAACTTGGGGACATTCAGAAAACTGCCCCCCCCCCCCACCACCCCCTAAACATCTACACAGCTCCTTTAAAAAGGGTAGCTCACTCCAAAAATAATCCAATATGTAATAAATTGAAATAGGAGGCCAATCTTAACAAGAGCAAAACTACATTTAAAAGTATCACTTATAGCAGGACAGTAGTTGTTTATATATTATCTTTTATAAAGTTTTGCCATGGCCTCCTGTTTGCTTATTAATTAATTAAATCTTGGAATATTAGATCAGGAATGCGACAAAAACAACCCCCCAACCATGAATTCAAGGCTACATGGGGGTCTTTTGTTGGGGGTGAACTACCTATTTACAGTGGTTTTGAGTCAGGAACCCTCATGATCATGAAACATCCCGAAGCTGAATGGGTAGAGAGGACGTCTCGGAAACCGAAGGTTCCCGGTTCGCATCCCGGTCCCCAGTCTACGTGTCAAAGTGTCCCTGCGCCAGACACTTAAAGGGATAGTTCACCCCCAAAATGACTTTTTTCCTATCGATTAGTCACCCCATGGAGACTTGAATGCATGGATATTTCTTTTGTTTTTGTTGCAGTCCTAAGCCAATAATTTGATGACCGTCAGCGGTTCCGGTAGGAGACACTAAGAGTCTCCTACCGGAGCCACTGCCTACCGGTCCGTTGGTCATCAAATTATTGGCTGCGTCTCCATGGGGTGACTAATCGATAGAATTAGGGTGAACTATCCCTTTAACCCCTAACTGTCCCCGCTCCCACCAAGCGCTCATCAGAACTATCCGAGCAGCCATCTGGGATTAACAAAGGTCTCTCATTGTGCCTTCCTTTCGTTTTCTTCCCCTCCTCTTCTCCGTGGCGTTGTCGGCAGTCTTCTCCTCGCTATGGTCTCCAGCATTAGTGTTAGTGTCAATGTTCATACTTACTTTCTTTCTTTTCACCTTCTTCTCCGCAGCGTGGTCTCCGGTCTTTCGTTTCCTCCCCCTGCTCTTCTCCGTAGCAGTGTGGTCTCCGGTGTAAGTGTTCATGTGAATGTTCAGGGACCTTCTGGCCTGGAAGCGTTTGCCGCACACGGCGCACTCGTAGGGCTTCTCCCCGGTGTGCGTCAACGCGTGCCTCTTCAGGTCCACGCCCTGCATGAACCCTTTGCCGCAGCCGCGCACCGGACACAGGAAGGCTCTCTCTTTGTTGTGGAACCTCCAGCAGTGGTGGAAAAAAGTACTCAAATGTTTTACTTAAGTAAAAGTATCAATACTGCAATGTAGAAGTACTCTGTTACAAGTAAAAGTCCGGAATTCAAAATTTACTTGAGTAAAAGTACAAAAGTATTGGTATCAAAATGTACTTAAAGTACCAAAAGTAAAAGTACTAAGATGTTTGAAAATAGCAGATCTACAAGCTCACAAGGTGTCGCGATGCGACGCGTTGTGAGCTTGTAGATCTACTATTTTCAAATAGCCTAGGTATAAAATAGGGCTAAAGTGGTTAATGTATGTTTTATAACATAATCATTTACTGTATATCTGCAAAGTAACTAGTAACTAAAGTTTTCAAACAATTGTAGTGGAGTAAAAGTACAATATTTGCCTCTGAGATGTAGCGGAGTAGAAGGAAAAGTATAGACAATTGGAAATACTCCAGTACAGTAAAAGTACCTCAAAATTGTACTTAAGTACGGTACTTGAGTAAATGTACTTAGTTACTTTACACCACTGACCTCCGGTGCGTGTCCCGGGATTGCTTCTGGAGGAAAGCCTTGCCGCAGACGTCGCAGGCGAACTTCCGCTCGCCGGTGTGGATCTTCATGTGCGTGTTCAGATTTCCTTGCTGTTTAAAAGACATGCTGCACTCCAGGCAGCTGTAAGGTCTCTCTCCGGTGTGGACTCTCATGTGCGCTTCAAGAGCGCCGCCGGGGCCGAAGGCCTTCCCGCACACGTCACACACGTGCTCTTTGTGGGACTGCAGGTGGGCCGAGAGACTCTGTGTGTCCTCGGTTTGATGGCCGCACAGACCACAACACAACGACGACGACTCCTTGACACGAAAAGAAAACATTTTAGAACTTTACACCTATAAACCTGTTGTGTCAAGTCACCTTTACGTGTATAGCACATTTAACCCACTAAGACCTGAGGACCCGATTCAAACAATTGTCAACCTTATGTTACTATATCAGTGGTTCTCAATTTTTTTCATGTCAAGGACGCCCAAAATGTATTTGGCCATGGACCCCCATCTCAAAATATTTTGTTCCAGGGACCCCCAGAAGCAAATATTTGAGTTAAAAATGATAAAAAATATATATACTGCTCAAAAAAATAAAGGGAACGCTTTGATCCCTTAATTGTTTTGAGTTTTTTCATGAACTGTGTACATAATGCTAACGAAAACCGCTCAAAAGAATGAAGGGATCAAAGTGTTCCCTTTATTTTTTTGAGCAGTGTATTTAAAGATTTGTCACAAATGTTCACGATTTTTCAAAACAGCAGATATACAAGATCATAGCGCGGCACAAAGTGACGTTGAAGTATAAAATAATAGTTAAAGTTGTTGACACACAGATGCCTCTCTCGGTTTTATTAGGTTAAAAACAACAGAAGTTGACCCAAAGTGCTTTCCATTCCATTCAAATCATAAAGACCTCATAAAATAAAAATAAAAAGCAATACCTCATAAAAAAATGTACAGCATAATAAAAAGAACATAAAAAGCAATACAATTTAAACACAAAAGTTAAAACTCATTCAATTATCAAAATATAGTGGAAATAGCCAATCTACAAACTTGAGCTTGTAGATCTGGTATTTCTGCCATTTCCTTCTTTTAAATGTCATTGCGATTCCGCGATTATCTCAAACAATTGCGAGCGGGCGGTTACGTTATAATGGTGACGGGGCAGGCCTTACCTTCACGTGCCTCTTCACGTGTTTCATAAGGTCGAGCTTCTTGTGGAACTCGTCTCCGCAGGCTTTACACCTGTGAGCAGGGAGCGGTATGGGGCGCCGCGTCTCCAGCCGCTCCTTGTCGCCGGGACCGTGTTCAATCCTCTGGTGCCGCACCAGATCTTTCCTTGCGCGGAATTCTTCCCTGCAGACGGCACAGACGTGTCGGTTCCTGTAGTGGACCCTAGCGTGTCTCTCCAGAGAGTGCCAGTGGTAGTACGATCTCTTGCACACCTTAGATAGATAGATAGATAGATAGATAGATAGATAGATAGATAGATAGATAGATAATATTAAACTTTATTTATTTGTACAGCACCTTTCATGACATGAAATGCAGCTCAAAGTGCTTTACAGAGCAAGAATAAAGCGCAAGTGCTTTACAGAAAAAGTACACATAATTTAACAATAAAGCAATAAAAAAAAGCTAAAGCATAAAACAACATAAAAACATATATAGCAAAAATGGCACTGAATCAGGAAAAACAGTGAGGACCTGAATAACAACACAGAGATTTAAACAATCTACTAAAAGCAAGAGTGAAGAAATAGGTCTTGAGCTGTACTTCAAAGCGATAGATAGATGGAGGTCAGACATGATTTTAGGTTATTTTTAAGTGTGGATAGGGAGTCAAGATCTTGAGTGGCTGTTGGAAGCACATTCCACATTTTGGTGGCAGCACAGTAGCACCACATTTTCCCCCATGGTCGTGCTGAATTTAGGGGGGGACAAGGTCGGAGGAGCATAGCAAGAATAGGAATACCACGATAACGCAATGGTGACTATGAACCAGCAACAGATTCCACGTACCCAGAAAACGGTTGGAAGGTGCTTTTCCCAAGTTTAAATCTGCACTTAAACTGCAAGGCAGCAGGGTTGTGTTGTTGAAAAAAAACACATACACAGCTTAACGTTGGGAAAGTTACACGACTCACCCGCCCAGGTGGTGTCAATAATACTAATCACCGTAATCGTAACAAAATTCAGAATCACAGCGCTGCCTGTTTCGGATTCTGCATGTTAAAGTATAATAATTTGTTTATTTGTCTATTTATTAACTGCTACTGTAGTCTTACCGTGCGGTACATGAAAACTCCTGTTACAGTCATGGATCAACTTCAACCTGGTGTTTGCACTTTCTCCATTTACGGTCTGTACATCTATATAAACGTTCAGATTTCAAATATAAAGTGCTTACCCCATGGCCACGGATGTTACAATTATGCACGGGACTCTCAAAAGTACCCGTATATTCTGTATTGTTCAATAAAAAGCATTTTAATTCGATCGGTGGCCATTTTCTCATAGTTATATGTACCGGATGTATCCCAACCGATAGGGTCGCGCAGTTGAAAGCATAATGGAGAAAATGGCCACCGATCGGATTAAAATGCTTTTTATTAAACAATACAATACAGATGATACAGGTACTTCTGAGAGCCTGTATATAAATGTAACATCCGTGGCCATGGGATAAGCACTTTATATTTGAAATATGAACGTTTCTGTAGATGCCGTAAATGGAGAAAGTGCAAACACCAGGTTGAAGTTCATCCATGACTGTCGTGACAGACGACCGTCGTGTATCCATGGCTATTACTCCCTCTAACATTTCCTATGTTTTTAGTTGATTGAAATACTGTCATGCACATTTTTCCAGTGCATAGCCTACTGCAGGGTCTTGTTGACTAGATTTAGAAGAGATTTTAAAGCTCTTGTTCCTGAAATGATTGATTATTTTTAAGGGGAAAAGCCGTCATTTAACATGCAAGTCAATGGGTGAGAAGCAGAGCTTACCAGGCCTGGGTGTGACAGAGTTGAGTGGGTGGGGCTTAGCGAAGGGTCCATTACACATCCCATGAACCCTTGAATTCATGGAGATTTGTTTGTTTGTGTTGCATTCCTAAGCCAATAATTTGATGACTGGCAGAGTTCTCAATGGGGCCTCTTTGAGTCTCCTACTGGACACTCTGTCGGTCATCAAATTATTGGCTTAGGAATGCAACAAAAAAAACAAATCTATGTGAATTCAAGGCTTCATGGGGTGTGTAATTGATATGAAAATATTAAATATGAATACGAATATAAATTTTCTTTTGGGGTGAACTACTCCTTTAATAGTGAAAATGGGGATCTACAAGCTCTGCTATTTTCCCAAATATTAATTATTATAATTTTTTTCTTTTTTTACACATATATACTTTATTATTATTTTATCTTTTTGGATGGGTCCCGAGCCCTGACCCAGTGTTTGGGAAACACGGCTCTGAGTAGTTACCTACAGGTACCTACATAGGACTGTTCCATTGAGTATCTTAACCCATTTTGCGTGGGAACCCCTATTTGTAACTATACCTTTCAGGACAGGAACCCCTTTTGGGGTTATTGTTGCTATGTACAGTATATAGCAACATACATTTGTTGACATTTTGAATACATATTTGAAGTTTTTCAGAAAACTTAGGTCAGGATTTAGAAAGGCGTTTTTAGAATCGGCCTCAGGTCTAAATGGCTTAAAGACCAGACCCATTGGACCTGTAGGGTTTAAATGGAACCTATCTTACACTGGTAAGGTTTAAATGGAACCTATCTTACACTGGTAGGGTTTAAAAATGTAACCTACCTTACACTGGTTGGGTTTAAAATGTAACCTACCTTACACTGGTAGGGTTTAAATGTAACCTACCTTACACTGGTAGGGTTTAAATGTAACCTACCTTGGTAGGGTTTAAATGGAACCTACCTTACACTGGTAGGGTTTAAATGGAACCTAACTTACACTGGTAGGGTTTCTCCGCCTGGTGAACTCTCATGTGGAGCCTGAGGCTGTTCTTGCTGTTGCATGTTCTGCCACACTCCTCACAACTGAACGGTTTCTCTCCTGTGTGCAGGGGCGTCACAAGCGTGACATTTTAGCTGTAATTTCAGCTGACACTTAATTGTCATACAAATATTTGTGATGAATGATTGAATAGGCCCTATGCACAGCAGCCATATTGTAAGACATTCACAGGTGTTACCAATGATACTAATGAAGTCTCTGTTCCATTCTGGCCAGACAGAGTCAGGGTGCTGACTCTGCTCACTGGAAACACTGCCAAATGGCCCTTTACGGGTGTGTAACTCTGAGAGTGTACAAATGTTTTGTACACTCTCAGAGTTATGGGGGGTGAAAAATCTGAGAACTACAGTGCTACACTAAATGGAACAGAGCCTTCATTAGTATCACTGGTAACACCTGTGAAGGAAGTGATAATATGGCTGCTGTGCATAGAGCCTATTGTGTTTTTTGGCATCGAACGTTCAGCCGCATGAATGAAAATGACAATGACCTAAATATACAAAGAAATTAGTGACAATGACCGGTACCAATTAACAAAATAAATAATGTACTATGGCCAAAAAAAGCCCATGCGTTTGATAATTTTATACTTTCAAAATATTTCAAAAATAGCGGAAATAGCCGATGTACAAGCTCACAGTGTGCCTTACGTTGTGACCTTGTAGATCAGCTATTTTTTGAAAATGTGCGATACATTTTCAACGGAAAGCGATTATACAAAATAATTGCAATTAGCTCGAATAATGCAGGCGACTTACATGGACTTACACAGGAAAACCAAGAACCCAGCATCAGTCTCTAAACAATACACTATCGCACTGTAGGCTACTAGGCTTACCTGAATGAACCTCCCTGACATGTTTGTTCAGATGAAACCTATCTGGGAACCGCTTCCTACAGATGCCGCAGGAGTTAATGCGTTCCCTGTGAGTGTCAAAGTGAGCTCTCAGGTCCTCGTTGGACGGGAACAGCTCCCCGCAAAACCCGCAGCGACACTGCGTCTCGTCGCCACACGCCTCCCTGAGGTGTTTGAGCAGCTTGTTTGCTCTCTGGAAGGACTGGAAGCACAGCAGGCAGAAGTGAAACGAAGACGAACTTTCCTCTTGTTGGTTTCCCGTCTCCAGACTCTGTCGACCGTCGACCGAGTTTGATTTTAGTGTTGAACTCTTTAATGTTGAACTCTCCTCCTCGCTCTCTCCCGTAACATCCCCACCATCGTAATCTTCATCACCATCATCATCATCATCAGTATCACCATAACCATCATCATCATCATCATCCTCAACGCTGTCTGGGGACAATGCTTCATACTCATCACTGGCTGGTTCTGGACAAGGTTGGCTGTCATTGGTTGGTTCTGGAGGAGGTCGGCCGTCATTGGCTGGTTCTGGACAAGGTTGACTGTCATTGGTTGGTTCTGGACAAGGTTGACTGTCATTGGTTGGTTCTGGAGGAGGTTGGCCGTCATTGGTTGGTTCTGGACAAGGTTGACTGTCATTGGTTGGTTCTGGAGGAGGTTGGCCGTCATTGGCTGGTTCCGGACGAGGTTGGCTGTCATTGGTTGGTTCTGGAGGAGGTCGGCCGTCATTGGCTGGTTCCGGACAAGGTTGGCTGTCATTGGTTGGTTCTGGACGAGGTTGGCTGTCACTGGTTGGTTCTGAATGAGGTTGGCCGTCATTGGCTGGTTCTGGATGAAGTTGGAAGTCATTGGTTGGTTCTGGGAGAGATGGCCAGTCATTGGTTAGTTCTGGGAGAGATTGCCAGTCATCGGTTGGTTCTGGTGAAGGTGGGGATTCATTGGTAGTTTGTGTGTGATATGGCTGTAAGTCTAGAGAGAGAGGAAGGAGAGAGAGAGAGAGAGAGAGAGAGAGAGAGAGAGAGAGAGAGAGAGAGAGAGAGAGAGAGAGAGAGAGAGAGTGTGTTAGCATTAACATTTTGTAGCATCACTCATTTGTCTTTATAGGTTTTACTCAAATGTTTCCAATCAGGTGAGGGAAGGGGAAAGCAGAGATACAAGTAGCCTACATGAACAGCAATTTTATAATAAACTATATTTGTACAAATGTAAACCACCTTTCAAACATAGAATCAGAATGTACCATGTATTACTATGTTAGTTCAGTGTATGTGAGGTGTGTTGTCTGTGTATCATGTGTGTCAGCATAAAATCAAAATAGAAAATACTTTTGCTTTAATTATAGTAATGCTGCATTCACGACAACTGGGAACTTGTTACTTTCATAACTAGGTCATTTCTGAACTTCAGAAGAAAACATGGATGCCTGAAGGAAACGTAGTTTCAAACAAAATGATAAAAACACATTACATTATGAAATATGCAATTTGATGTGTTGAAATCATAGACAGTAAAAACGATGGACAAAGTTACAGCCCATAGACTCTACAAATCGTAAATGAAGCAATTTCCGCCATCTTTCTTTATCTGGAGCACGGAAATGAATGCTAATGGTTGGGACCAGACTCAGAGCGGGGGTGGGGAATTAATGCTATTGGTTGTGTAGCTTGTCAATCAAATCATCACAAAGTAGCCACGCCCCTCCTACAGCATACCCTACTATATCATACATTTTTTTAATAAATGGGACCATAATTTACCAAAACGCATATCATGATGATTGAAAGAAGACATTAAACTAGCGACTGGAAGCATATAGTATTTATGACAATGTTTATTGAGGTAATAACATCATCTAAAGTTCGGCAAAAACCCACCCGCTTCAATGGAGAGTAATTATTTCTGATACCAGCAGGGGTAAAACAGAGAAGCTACAGGCCATTCATATGAACTGTCACTTCCTATACAACCTCAATTTAGAACTCAGAAGCTGGCTCCTTGGTTGAAATGAGTTGAATGGCCATTATTAGATATTAGATAGATTGTTTTTGTATTCATATGGGAAAGCACATATGGCCATATACTGATATACTGGCAGACACACAGATACAGATCTACATATGTGGGAACAAAAGGGACACAGTCAAAGACAGACAGGCGGGCGGGTACAACGGGTACTCTGACAAGGGGTATAACAGGGTGTAGTGGTGGTGAAAAAAACATTAATTTCAGTGAACTTGAGTGAAGGACCGAATTTATCAAAACTTCCACTGATCGCCACAAATGTCATCACAAATTGACACGGGGAAGCACAAACGAATGGGGCACACAATTGACAGGTGCGTTGTGATTGGTGCGGGGTAATGAATCACATCACCTGCCAATTGTGTGTCCCAAACATTTGTGCGTCCTAAAGGAAGTCCTGCACTCATTCCAGGCCCCTCGCCCGTAAAGAAAGTCGTCTGTGTGCAGCTCGTGGAAAAGTGGAGGTATTTCACTAAACACACGTTTTCTGGCAGAACTTTCAAATGGATATGAAACTAGAGGACAATATCTGACTCCAAGTCTTAGGAATTAATTATTGGGTGAGTACAGACGGAGTTTAGAGCACTTTTACGGCCGCGCAGATCGTGACTACACAGCGTGTCGTCCAGAGGGATCTATGGCTGTGTATTTGGAATACATGAAATGTATGTAAGATCACAGACATTAGTCGGAGAAAAGGTCTGTCGGATTAACGCATGCCTCCCCTATGAGTGTACCTGTATCTCTGTACAGTGTGATGTGCGGGTTCAGCAGCGTGTCCAGCAGGGCCCTCTGGCGGTCCAGCGTATCCTCCAGCTCGTGCACATAGAGGTGGAACAATTCCAGGACGTCTTCAGCCGCTGCCATCAGAACCTTCATCACCACGCAGCGGATCCTCTCTCCTCTTCCTCTCTTCTTCCTCATGACGTCGTCGACGTCTCGAGCGGCTTCCTGCATCCTCTTCCTCACGTCCAGCCTGAGGCTCTGGACCTGGACGGGGATCTGAAGCATCTCACAGGACATCATCACAGGTACTATTTGTTAAAAATCACACCCAGTGTGAAGAGAGTGGTGCCTTTGAATTAGTGTAACTGGTTGCATCCTTATGTTGCAATCAGCTGCAGCTGTTGAGGCCGTGCTCAAACATACGGACGGACAGGCAGACACAGACACACACACACACACACACACACACACACACACACACACACACACACACACACACACGGTCAAATGTAGGAGTGGTTGGCGCCACTCAAAAACTGTCTTTTTAATATATTTATTTAAAATGTATTTTTTTTAATGCTGCGTTTCCTCTGCTGAATGCTTCATGTAAAGCTCATTGCATTCCCTTGTAGCTGAAACGTGTTTTTACTAATAAACTGATAAACCCTTTTTGCCACTATATAACTGCTGTTTCTACCGCGGGAACGAAAACAAAAAACAACGTGATCGACTTTCGCTTCCGGGTCAACAACAACAACAACGTCTGGATTCCTCCTGAATAAAGAGTAAAGACCTGTGAAGGAGAATAAACTCACACCGCCCCCTGCTGGAGGGAAAGATAAACGTGCCTTACTCTAATGTTTTACGCGCGCGTGCACACAGATAGATAGAGCAGACAGACTGGCAGGCAGGCAGGCAGACATACGGACGGACGGACGGACGGGCGGGCGGGCAGGCAGGCAGACAGACAGACAGACAGACAGACAGGCAGACAGGCAGGCAGGCAGGCAGGCAGGTCAGGATACCTAGTATTTCCAATTAGGAGAGAGACCACTCATACAGGATAAAATGATGGAGTGATTTTGAGACCCCTTACTGAACCAACTCTCAATAGCAGGGGTCTTCAATATTGTTCAGGGTAGGGACCATGGAGCTATGGAGCAGGGACCTAGCCTGGTAAACCCTCCCTCCGGAAATCTCATTTCCATTTGATTCCAGGAGTGGAAATGAGATTTCCGGAGGGAGGGTTTACCAGGCTAGCAGGGACCCCCCACTACATATAATAAAGATCTTCATAATCAACTTTTTTCGATCTAATTCATAGACAGCTTCCTGTTGCTGTCAGGCAGAATAAACGTCTTGTCTCCATATTTTAACTTTTTGAGTTTTTTTTTGTAAATTAACGTCCTACTTGATCATACTACAGCGAGCATCAAAAGTATCAGATCTACAAGCTCAAAACATGGCGCAAAGCGACACGTTTCGAGCTTGTAGATTTGCTACTTTTGCTATTTTTGAATAATATATATATATTTGAATCCTGAATCCATATGAGGTTTCACCCGACAGAGACAAACTCGTCTGACAGCATCACCACTGTTGGGTAAATTCATGTTTTTTTGTTAATGTGACATTTGTGACATTTACCCTAAGCCCTCAAGCCGACTGGGTCTGCTCTTTTTTCCCTCGACACCAATTCCCTTTGCCGAAAATAGCCAATATATAAGCTTGTAGATCGGCTACTTTCGGTCAATGTTCCCCCAGAAAAGGGAAGTTGTTAATGTAAAAATAAATACAATAATTGGCGGTCCCCCTGTAGTAACTCCTAGGGGTCGGGTCCCAACTCCTGACCCCCTGTTGAAGAGCCATGCTCTAGCGATCACAATAGGCTCTATTCACAGCAGCCATATTATGAAGACATTCACAGGTGTTACCAATGATACTAATGAAGGCTCTGTTCCATTCTGGTCAAACAGAGTCAGGGTGCTGATATTGTGCATGTTGGCTCACTGGAAACACTCCAGTGGGTTACACCAGTGGGTCTACAGTTGGGGTCAGGGACCCTCATGGGCCCCTTACGGGTGTGTAACTCTCAGAGTTATGGGGGTCGTGGAAACCACTGTGCTACACTAAATGGAACAGAGCCTTCATTAGTATCATTGGTAACACCTGTGAAGGAAGTGATAATATGGCTGCTGTGCATAGAGCCTATTCAGAGCTTTAACATTTTTTTTTAACAGGAAAGCCAGTATTCTGTTTAATAAAGCAGATACATGGTCTTTCAAATGTGGTGCAAGGTCCCAAAGGTTGATTTCGAGTAAAAATAGACAATACAAATTTACAAAAGAAAACATAGGTGTGCCCTACTGTCTTAAGAGAACGGGAACAACTGGAACTATGACGGGAAAATGGGAAAATAAGTAGAAGTGGGTTTCCCTTTGGTGCATACACACAATGGATGTTTTAATAATTAAAACATCCATTGTGTGTATGCACCAAAACATCCATTGTGTGTATGCACCAAAGGGAAACATACATAGCAGTTTTTTGGGGGGATAAATGAGTTCAATTAAAATTTAATTTAACTCATTTATCCCCCCAAAAAACTGCTATGTAGTTCCACCTACTGGTCGATCTGATATGGACTGAAGTATCATCTAGATGAATTATTCTACAATGTATTCATACGTTGGAGAACAGAGACCATTATCACCATAGAGAAGAATAAGCTTCCATCACAAGACATAAAACATATTTTATTCAGTGAGTAGGTAAAGTATATTAACACGTAAGCTCTGTTTTATACTTACTTCATCATACAATGATGTTGAGCCAAAATAGACCATTTACAAATAAATTAAGGAATACATTCCTATTCATCACAATGAAAACTCATTTTTCAAGGTTTAAAAGAAAACATAACTTGACGTTTTTTTTATTGCTATAAACGTTTCAATAAATGTTTAAATTGATGATAAAGTAGGGTGTGCTTCTACTGGCTCTACTGACCAAAGACCAACCCCTCCGGTTCCAGTCGGGACCAGAAATCCAAGATGGTGGCTTTTAAATTCGCTGAAATAGTGGCTTCAAAACATGTCCATAGAAACCAATGGGTGGCGTCACGGCTCCCTTTGTCCATTATTTCTTACAGTCTATAATAGAAAAAGTACTCAAATTGTTTACTTCAGTAAAAGTATCAATACTGCAATGTAGATATACTCTGTTACAAGTAAAAGTCCTGTATTAAAAATGTACTTTAGTAAAAGTACAAAAGTAATGGTATCAAAATGCACTTAAAGTACAAAAGTAAAAGTACTCATTATGCAGAATGTCCCATTTCACACACGTTTTCAAACGTATGTATTGTATAAAAATCTTTTGAAAATAGCAGATCTACAAGCTCACAATGCGTGGCATCGCGACGCATTGTGAGCTTGTAGATCGGCTATTTTTAAATGGCCGAAATGTAATCAAATAATTGTTGTGGAGTAAAAGTACAATATTTGTCTCTGAGATGTAGTGGAGTAAAAGTAAAAGGATCGGAAATTGGAATCACTCCAGTAAAGTAAAAGTACCTCAAAATTGTACTTAAGTACAGTACTTGAGTAAATGTACTTAGTTACTTTCCACCACTGCCATCTATCTATCTAAAACAGCAGAAACCGTTTTCAGCGAGAGAATCAACTCAATGAATAAATAAAGATTAAAACATGTCGGTTGATACATTCAGCAGCTTTGCAGGCTTATGACGTATGAGTGTGTTTCACGTATAAAGCTACAGTTGTATGAAGTCCGTATTCAGAGTCTCATGTCGCTGGCTGTTTGTCGACACAGCAGAGTCTTTGGTGAAACGTGGAGCCGTGTGCACCTTCATGTGGGAATCCATGGATCTCTTCTCCTGGTACTTCTTCCCGCAGACGGTGCATCCGTAGGGCTTCTCTCCGGTGTGCGTCAACATGTGGCGCTTCAGGTCGATCTTCTGGACGAAGCCTTTGTCGCACAGCGGACAGCCGAAGGGTTTCTCCTTCTTGTGGAACCTCTCGTGCGTCTCCAGCGACACCTAGTGCAGTGAATACTTATTAAGCTTGGGTAAAGGAGCACGTCACCCATTTTCAACCTTATCTTCATATAATAGGTCCTCACTCTTTTAAAAAATGTATCCCACGATTTAGCTACCCCATTTTTTTCACCCAGTGCCAATTGTCGAAGTAATCCTGGGCGCTACACTCCCTCTGCCAGCCTAGGGAGAGCCCAGAGCCGAGCTCATGCCTCCTTCAATGCATGAGGAGCTAACAAGCCTTCTTGTCACATGACAGGGGGGAGTTTCCCTGGTTAGACGTAGCGCGTGGAAGGAACACGTTATTCCAACCAGTTCCCTTCCCCTCCATCAGGCGCCTCGGCTGACCAGGGGGAGGCAGTATAGAGACCAGGATTACTGCGTGTTTGTTATGCGGGTACCTACCCTAGGGGACACGGGGAGAAAATGCAAACTCCACACAGAAAGGCCCTTTCGCCAACCACACCTAGGGTATGGGTGCTGATGACGCGGACGAGAGAACACGCCCCCCAGTGCCCACAGTGTCTCCGGCGGGAATCGAACCCAAGACCTTCTAGCTGTGAGGCGACAGCGCTACCGACTGCGCCACCGTGAAATGCTCATCCTAAGATGGCACCATTTCTTTCTAATCACTCTGTGTCTCAGAGGAAGGCTGTGGACAGTTCAGAAACCTGTCTACCAGTGACATCACCAGTAGGCAAGAATTAGAAGCCTTTTTAAAAATGTGTTTATTAAAGCAAGAACAATGGCTTCTATTTCAGCATCCTAACTTTCCAGGAAGAAAAAGGCTGCAGTTTCTATTAGCTTGGATCCCCATCGATGATGTCACTGGTTTCTGAACATTATGATGATTTAGGTGTTTTTTTGTTTGTTTTTTTGTGTCGTGTCATATGTTGTGGTGAGTCTGTGAGCATGAATGTTATGTATTGATGTATTGTTGGCTCACAACGCGTCATGACCCTTTGAGCTTGTAGATCAGCCATTTCCGCTATATTTCAAATATTTTGAAAGTGAAGGTAAATAAAGCATTTTTTTCAAATGCGTTAAATGCGTTCATTTTTTAACACGATATTTTTTCTGTAATTAATTGGTGGAAATTAATGCGATAAAGTCCCGGCCCTATAAAAAATACAAAAATAAACAATGACCTTCTGGCGGAAGCGTTTTCCACACAGGCTACAAATGAAGGGTTTCTCTCCCGTGTGAATCCTCATGTGCGAGTCCAGGTTTCCGACCTGTCGGAAGGTGTTACCGCACACAGTACAGCTGTAGGGTAAAAGTAACGTAAAGTTATTTATAAAACAAAGCGTTACAAAGGAATAAAAACATGACAATAGGCTCTATGCACAGCAGCCATATTATGAAGACATTCACAGGTGTTACCAATGATACTAATGAAGGCTCTGTTCCATTCTGCTCAAACAGAGTCAGGGTGCTGATATTGTGCATGTTGGCTCACTGGAAACACTCTGTTACACCAGTGGGTCTACAGATGGGGTCCAGGGACCCTCATGGGCTTCAGAATGGCCCCTTACGAGTGTTACGGGTCCATTTGGTTCCATTTGTACACTCTCAGAGTTATGGGGGTCGTGGAAACCACTGTGCTACACTAAATAGAACAGAGCCTTCATTAGTATCATTGGCAACACCTGTGAATGTCTTCACAATATGGCTGCTGTGAATAGAGATTAAAAACAATGTAACACAAAAAGATGTTCGAAACAATAATACAACACCACTTTACACCTGGTACTGGTGTCAAGTACTGTACTTACAATTTTAAGGTGTTTTTACTTTACTGGAGTATTTCCAATTTTCTATACTTTTACTTCTACTCCACTACATCTTAGAGACAAACACTCATTTGAAAAACTTTGTAGATTACTAGTTACTTTGTAGATTTTGATTATTATTACAAAACGTGCATTAACCACTTCAACATAATAGCCTATACTACTGCACTTTAGCTTTTTGAAATGGACAGATCTACAAGCTCACAGCGTGTCGCGATGCGACACGTTGTGAGCTTGTAGATCTGCAATTTTCAAAGCATTTTTACACATGTGGAAACTTGCGAAATGGGATATTCAGCATAATGAGTACTTTTACTTTCAATACTCAAGTATATTTTAACGCGAATACTTTTGTACTTTTACTCAACTCAATTTTAAATACCAAACTTTTATTTGTAACGAGAGTATTTCTACATTGCAGTATTGATACTTTTACTTAGGTACAAAATGTGAGTATTTTTTCCACCACTGGTGGTCAGATGGGTGGGTTTAACCCATTAAGACCTGGAACTGTGTCATTTTTAGATTTGAGCTAAAAAGCATTATTTTACACTTTGGGCTATTCAGAAATAGCAGATATACAAGCTCATAGTGCGGCACCGAGTGCCGCGCTACGAGCTTGTAGATCTGCTATTTTTGAAAAATCGTGTAAATGTGTGCAAATCTTTGAATATATATATATTTTTAAATCGAACATTTTTAACTCAAATCTTTGCTTCTGGGGGGTCCCTGGAACAAAATATTTTGATGGGGGTCCGCGGCCAAATACATTTAATTGTGGGGGTCCTTGACGTGAAAAAGATTGAGCACCACTGATATAGAAACATACGTTTTTCAGAAAACTGTTGAGATTTAGGAGACATGTAGAATCGGCTTCAGGTCTCAATGGGTTTAAACTTGACCTGTAAGGTTTCTCTCCGGTGTGGATCCTCTTGTGCACGTCCAGGTGTTGACTCAAGGTGAACTTCTTCCCGCAGACGTCGCAGGAGTGGTTCCTGGCCTTCTCTCCGCTGTGGCTCTTGAGGTGTCGCCGCAGGACGCCGTTCTCCACAAACGTTTTCCCGCAGAACTCGCAGATGTACGGCCGCTCGCCGCCGTGCAGCTTCACGTGGCGCTCCAGCGAACCTGCAAATGAGGAAATATGAATGACTGCTCACATTCTGTCCTCAACTCTTTTGGTAATTAACCCATGATTCAATCCGGGAACGCATACTGTGCCTTTTTTGATTTTTAGCTAAAACCATTATTTTATACTTTGGGCTGTTCAAAAATAGCAGATCTACAAGCTCAGAGCACTACGACCTTGTAAATCTGCTATTTTGTTTAAAGGATCTACACCATGAATTTAAAAAAAAATAATAATATTCAATATCATATTGTTTATGTCCCTCAAACGTTTTTCAAAAGGTTTGAGCCTAAATCAAGCCTCAGATATATTCATTCCAACTAACTTCTCTCTGGCTTATAAAGCACTTTCACCTGCAATACCACATTGTCCTGTTTGGCACGGGGCGCTATTAAGCCAGTTTGTATGCATGTTATCTCCTGGTTCTGTGTGGAAAAAGTAAAAAAAAAAGAAAAAAAAGAAAAAAAGAAAAAAAATATATATATATTTTTTGGTTGGAACTGAAAAATGGGAGGGATTGTACCCTGACGTGACGTCATGTCAGGGTACAAATCAGTTTGGCCTGTTTTAGACCAATTTACAGAAAACCCCTGTGAAAGCCTGAGTGTTCAAACTGGGGTATTTTTGGTGATAGAAGAGAGGTAGGGGAGACCAAAAACACACAAAAAAGAAGAAAAAGTTAAAATTCATGGTGTAGTCCCTTTAAAAACATTGTGAAAAGTTGTGCAAATCTTTGAATAATATATATGTTTTTTAACTAACATTTTCAACTCAAATCTTTTTTTCTCAGGATTCGACAAATGTCTTCTAAATCCCAACAGTTTTCTGAAACACTTATGCTGCTATAATATCAGCAGTTCTCAAACACTTTTATGTCAAGGACCTCCAAAATGATATGCATTTGGCGGCGGACCCCTATCTCAAAATATTTAGTTCCAGGGACCCCCCAGAAGCAAAGATTTGAGTTACAAATGTTCGATTAAAAAAAATTATATATATATTCAAATATTTGCAAAAAAAAACATGATTTTTCTAAAATAGCAGATCGACAAGCTCATAGCACGGCACAGCGCTATAATCAAATTATTGGCTTAGGAATGCGACAGAAACAAAAAAATCTCCATGAATTCAATGCTTCATGGGGTGTGTAATTGATAGAAAATAAGTCATTTTTTGGGGTGAACTACTCCTTTAAGTCATTGTCCAAGAATTCGAGGGCACACCTTTTCGTGGGAAGTCTTTGCCGCAGTCCTTGCAGCTGTAGGGTTTGAGTCCGGTGTGAACTCTCATGTGCAGATCCATGTCACGCACGGTGGCACCACACACCTTGCACACCTTCACTGTCTTCCTGTACAGACAGACAGACAGACAGACAGACAGGCCTTTATTGATCCTGGGGGGGGATTCAGTCACCAGAGTCAGCACAGCAGTTAAAGTACAGATACACAAAAAAACGAAAAAGTGCTACTCGGAGCACAAGTCTCCGCCAGGTCAGGTAGGTTATTGTGGGCCAGCAATGTTCGGAATTCGCCAATCAAGATCAAGAGAAAAATCGGACAGATCCGTCTCGATCACATGACTATAGAGATACTGTGTACCGATTTGCGTGATGTTTGGACAAAATCTGTAGGAGTGATATAAAATAAATGTGTTTTTCCTGGTGGCGCTATAACAGGCCGACGTGAAAAAATGTGGGCCGGAGGAACAGGGCAGGTTGCTGTGCAGATTTTTTAATTGTATTTATTAAATACTTTTGGAAAATGTTGGAATTGTTTTGAATTGATAATTTTTTTGTTTACATTTTGTTTACAAAAAAAATCTAAAGATTATTTTTTATGTAGGAAACGAAAAAAAAGGGATATTTATTTGCGACCCTTATAAATTGGTCTGTGACCCAAACATGGGTCCCGAAAACAGGGCTATAAAGAAATGTGTAACCGTATACTGTACACCTGGTCCAGTATCCTGCACGATGCAGAAACAAATACACAAAAGCACAGTGTCATCGCAGTTCCTGCACTATTAATATGTAGATTTAACAGAATACACTGAAATCAATACAGTGTCAACAGTATCAGCAGTACAGTAACACCTACAGTGTTACTCTTACTGATGGCTAGAGCAGTGGTTCTCAAACTTTTTCGTGCCAAGGACCCCCAAATCGTAGTATGTGCAGGGGCGGCCTTAATGATCTGGGGGCCCGTTTCAAGAGCTAATATGGAGCCCCCATCCATATGCACCCCCCTGCAAAAAATAATAATTGTGGACTGAAGTTGGTTTGCTTCCATAATCCATAAATGATGCATTTTCGAACTAAATTAATTAGACTATTTATTTATTTATTTTTTACTATTTTTTCAAAAACACGTCAAACACGTCATTGGCACCCAGCGCCATAGCGGTAAAAACACGTGAAACACGTTAATGGCACACAATGAGTTACTTAAAAAAAAAATATATATATTATTTTTTACTGGGATGCGAGTCCAATTAAAAGGGGATTTTTTTGGGGGGGCAGATGGGGGGCCTGAGGTTTGGGGCCCGTTTCAATTGAAACGGGTGAAACATAGCAAAAGCCGCCACTGAGTATGTGGCCGCGGACCCCCCCCTGAAAATATGTCGTGTTAGGGACCCCATAAAAGCAAAGACTTTAGTTAAAAATGTTCGCCTTTTAAAAAAAAGATTTAAAGATTTGCACACATTTTCAAGACTTTTTCAAAAATAGCAGATCTACAAGCTTGTATATCTGCTATTTTTTAATTCATTAAAGGGATATTTCACTTTCAAAAAAACTTTTGGTCATTTTATCGTGTTCTCAGGCTTTTGTGAGCCCCCCAGACCGTTTTTAAGTTGCTTGATTCAGTATTTAGATATTTGATATTAATTTTATCAGACACGCCCCCTTCCTATACAAACCCATTATAACTTCAAACTCCATTTTTAACATGTTAGATTCGTCAAAAACACCCGTCCTTGGTTCTGGTGACTCACCCTGCCCTCCTAATACGTGAGGGGGCCGTGTTTTTTCGATTACATTTTTCATTTATTTTTAATATTTTTTTGGGAAAATGAAAACAATTAAATACATTAAAAAAATATATATATAAATGAAAAAAGTAATCGAAAAAATACGGCCCCCTCACGTATTAGGAGGGCAGGGTGAGTCAGCAGAACCAAGCACGGGTGTTTTTGATGAATTTAACATGCTAAAAATGGAGTTTGAAGTTATAATGGGTTTGTATAGGAAGGGGGCGTGTCTGATAAAATGATTATCAAATCTCTAAATACTAAATCAAGCAACTTAAAAACGGTCTGGGGGGCTCACAAAAGCCTGAGTAGACGATAAAATGACCAAAAGTTTTTTTGAAAGTGAAATATCCCTTTAACTTTATTAACATTAGCTTGGGAGGTCCCTTGGAGGACCCTTGGAGGTCCCCGGACCCCACTTTGAACGGACTAGAGAACACAGGTTTACCTGTGAGACCGCAGGTGGTCTTTCAGATCGTCCGCAGAGCCCAAGCGTTCGCCACACACCCCGCACCTCCCGGCCGGGTCGTTCAAATGGCTCTCCGCGTGTCTGATGACGTTCCCCTTGTTCTGAAAGGCGCCGCCGCACACTTTACAGCGGGGAGCGGCGGCGGCGGCGGTTTCCTGCTTCCCGCGTTTGGTTTTGACGGCGGAAGCGTCGTCTTCGACGTGCATCCTCGCGTGTCTCTTGAGCTCGCCGTTCTCGACGAACCCCTGACCGCAGACCCTGCAGCTGAAAGGCGTCGTCTGCCCGGGGTCGTGAGATCGGGCGTGCCTCTCCAGAGAGCCCGCGTGGCTGAAGTCTTTGCCGCAGACGCCGCAGGCGTAGGGTCTCTCGGTCTCGGCCGCGTGGGTCCTCATGTGCGTCGCCATGTTGCCCTTCTGGTTGAAGCCTTTGCCGCACACGCGGCAGCCGAAGGGTTTCTCCCCGGTGTGCAGTCGCCGGTGCGTCTCCTGGGCGCGGATGGACGGGAACTTCTTGCCGCAGAGGTCGCAGGTTCGGCTGGCGTCTCGGTGAGCCTGAAGTCAGGGACGGGACGATATATTAAAAAAAAGACTCGTCACGACAGTGGTGGAAGAAAATACTCAATCTTTTTACTTAAGTAAAAGTATCAATTCTGCAATAGAAACACTCTGTTACAAGTAAAAGTCCAGTAATCAAATCTTTTGAAAATAGCCAAAGTTTAAATAGGGCTGAAGTGGTTAATGTATGTTTGAAAATAGCAGATCTACAAGCTCACAACGCGTCGCATCGCAACGCGTTTTGGATCTGCTATTTTCAAATAGCCTATGTATAAAGGGCTAAAGTGGTTAATGTATGTTTCATAATATAATAATTCATATCTGAAAAGTAACTAAAGTTTTCAAATAATCGTAATGGAGTAAAAGTAATTGGAAATACTCAAGTAAAGTACAAATACCTCAAAATTGCACTTAGGTGCAGTACTTGTAAATGTACTTAGTTACTTTCAACCACTGTCCCCGTCTGTACCTGGAGGTGACGTCTCAGCTCGTCCGTGGTGTCGAGGCGATCGCCACACAGACCGCACACTCGCTCTGCGTCTCTGAGGTGCTTGTCGACGTGTTTGATCAGGAAACCTTTCCTGTCAAAGTGTTTTCCACACACCCTGCAGTGCTGAGAGCTTCTCTCCTCTGCCTGGAAAAGTACTCACAGTTTTTAAATTGTGCGATGCAGAAACACTCTGTTTACAAGTAAAAGTTCAGTGATCAAAACTTACTGAGGAAAAGTACAAAAGTATTGGTATCGGAATATACTTAATGTACCAAAAGTAAAAGTACTCATTATGCAAAGGTTATCATACGTCTAAACTGTATTTCATTTATTTGTATTTTTTATAGCAGATCTATTTTCAAATAGCCAAATTTTAAATAGGACTGAAGTGGTTAATGTATGTTTTGTAATAATAATCAAAATCTATAAAGTCACTAGTAACTAAAGTTTTCAAATAATTGTAGTGGAGTAAAAGTACAATATTTGCCTCTGAGATGTAGTGGAGTACATGTAAAAGTACTAAAAAGGACTCCAGCAACTGATTACTGATGAATTGAGTACAATGGACCACAATGTAAAGCAGCCCCCTGGGACTTTTTGTGTTAACCTTTCCTTTTAGCATAACGTTTGACTGTACGACTTGTACTGTTAACACTCTTGGTATTAAAGTATTCAATCAATCAATCAATCAATCAATCAATCAATCAAACAAACCTCATTTTCATCTTCCTCTGCCTTGCTGTCAACCTCATCTTCGTCATCATCATCATCATCGTTGACGGGACTGGCCGGAGGGAGAGGTGTTTCCTCAGCTCTGCTCTGATTGGTGGAGGTGCCGGGTAGAAGATCTGCAGGGAACCAATAGCATGTTTACATCTTCCAAACCACATGTCCTCTCCTGCGTTACAAACAACTGATTTACCACATGTAGGACATAGGGATGTAAACAATCTATAATCGATTAATGGTCCTTAAGAATTTATCCGATTCAATTTATCGATTTTCAATTAATTTCGATTAATCGATAATTTGCATCCCTAGTAGATCATGAAGGACCACAATGGAAACAAGTCCCCAGGACTTTTGTGCGTTATCCTTTCAGCCCAAATGTCTGACTGTACCTCGTGTTGTTTACATTTCTGTCTAATAAAGTCTTTCTTTGACTAGCTTTTTTTAATTATTATTATTATTATTTTTTTTTTAAATCTCCTTAACTGCTGGGCTTTTATTATCTGTCCTTAGGGTTCTGTCTGTCCGTCCGTCCGTCCGTCCGTCCGTCTGTCTATATATCGTTGCTGTCCGGCAGAAACCTTGTATCTACATAGGCCTATTTATTTTTTATTTTTTGTAAATGAATGCCCTACTCCATCATACAAGGGTGTCGCACAAAAGTAGGGTGAGCTTGTAGAACTGCTATTTTCACTATTTGTATATGTTTTAAATATATATATATATTTTTTCTTTTTTTAAATGTAAAAGGTTTCCATATTTAGTCTATTTTGTAGTAAAACCCAACTCAATTTATTCACCAAAATGTAGCTGCACTAAACAATTCTGCCCAGCAGGTGTCGCCGGTGTGCAACGTGGATTGAATCTCAGTGGAGCTGTTCTCTCTGTGTATTTGAAATGAACCTACCTGTAGTTGTGGAAAAAGTACTCTAATTCTAAGTATACATATTACAAGTAAAAGTCCAGAATTAAAAATTGACTTGAGTAAAAGTACACAAGTATTGGCATCAAAATGTACTTAAAGTACCGAAAGTAAAAGTACTAACATATTTGTATTTTTATAATAGTAGATCTATAAGCTCACAACGATGCAACGCGTTGTGAGCTTGTAGATCGGCTATTTTCAAATAGCCTAGGTATAAAATAGGGCTAAAGTGGTTAATGTATGTTTTATAATGTAATAATTTATATGTGAAAAGTAACTAAAGTTTTAAAATAATTGTAGTGGAGTACAATACTTGCCTCTGAGATGTTGTGGAGTAGAAGTAAAAGTATTGAAAATGGGAAATACTCCAGTAAAGTAAAGATCCCTCAAAAGTGTACTTAAGTACAGTTATTGAGTAAATCTACTTAGTTACTTTACACATGGTTTTAATGAACCTACCTGTAGTTGTTCTCTCCAACATAGTGAAGATGTGAGTGACAGCTGTCATCAGTCTGTCTGTCACCAGCACACGAAGGACAGACAGACCTTTATCTGCATCTAAACTCTTAGATTTAAATAAAACTATAATGTCTTCTGCTGCTGAGACCAGCTGCTGTCTGATCACTGAGTCTATGGACGACATGGTTACAACTACTGTATTAATAACTTTACTTTATACTAGCGATGTTCGATATTGACTTTTCTACCGATATCCGATACCGATATTGTCGAACTCCTAATTTCCGAAACCAATATCAACCGATATCGATATATATATATTTTTTTTTTTTCAGAATCCGATACCGATATTATATTGTTATGCTAATATCGACCGATAATATCGGACATCCCTACTTTACACTTTACTTTTAGGGCTGGGCGATATGGACACGATCAAATATCACGTGGTTCATACCTCGATATCGATATTGTGGGGATATAAGTATTTTGCACAAAGAGATGTGTGTTGGTGACTGATCATCAGTAATGTCTACGTGATCATACCATTTTATAATAATACTTATATAACAAATAAAGTAGATGAAGGTAAATAATGGATCAAGTAATACAGGTACGTCCAGAAAATCATTTACAGTAAAAACACTTAATTGTAATCATCCACGATATCCTAAATCCCAGACGATATCTAGTCTCATATCACGATATCGACATGTTATAAGCACGTATCGATTCACTCAACTCAGGATACAATTCCAATCACGATACTAGGTTCACGATACGATTTTTCACGATTTCTTAAACACAAAATGAGTTTCCAGCAAATCTTTTTTTTATACTATTTCTCCTACACAAATCCAGTATTTTTTTTTTACAATAAGTTTGCTCTCTTATCCTCTTTTCAACACAGTAGTAATGACAGACAACTCTTTTTTCCCCCCCAATCAATTCTCTTACAAAGATCCTCTATTTCCTCTTTTTCCTTCCTGCTGTTTGCATCACAAATCATTTGTTATTAAATCAGTTTCACCGGTTTGAATCGATTTACGATAAATCGTTACATCCAGCCCTAGTTTAAAGTACTTTACTTTACTTTACTTTATTTGAGTATTTTTTTTCCCCCTGTCACAAATCAAAACAAAGAAACGAGGAAGTGTAAACAAACATCAGCAGAGGCTCACTTCTGGGTTACGTCAAGGAGAATATGGAAGAAGGAGAGGACAATAGCGTCACTTTCTACACAGATACGGGTCGAGTTCGGCTCTAAACGTGACGTATGTGACCTCTCCTTCAGCGGTGGAAAGTAACTAGGTACATTTACTCAAGTACTGTACTTAAGTACAATTTTGAGGAATTTGTACTTTACTGGAGTAGTTCCAGTTGTAGATCTGCTATTTTCAAAAGATCTTTATACATTTAAAACCTTTTGAAATGGGACATTCTGCACAATGAGTACTTTTACTTTAAGTACATTTTAATAACAATACTTTAGTACTAATGCTCAAGTACATTTTGAATTCCGGACGTTTACTTGTAGCAGAATATTTCTACATTGCAGTATTGATACTTTTACTTAAGTAAAACATTTAAGTACTTTTTTCCCCCCACCACTGGTCCTCTCCCTTTACTCCTTGGCTCACGTTTTGAAACGCGGTGACATAGTTACCACCGCGACCGGGCCACGCCCACCTCCCCCTTGCGTGACGTCATTGAGGCGCGCCTCCACCATTCCCAGTGTAACGTGGTAAACAAACGGCCCAGGGTTGCTGGTTTCTCTCTCAACAAAGCGTTGAAAGTAACGTCTCCGTTGCCATGGAAACGCCGTTAAGCACTTAAGGTTGGGCTCGGGGTTGTCGTCGTCAAGGTTACCAGGAGGCTCGTGACGTTTAAAGGTAAATAAATGACGTTTTTTACAATTTGTTTTATGTCGTGCCCAGGTCTGACGTCACGGCCCTATCCCACGAGGAGGCTCTGATGGTTAGTTTAGTTGTAACATTTATATTAAAGTGCTAAACTACCCACTGTACTTATAACTACTACTGTCAGACAGTGGTGTAAAGTAACCACGTACTTTTACTCAAGTACTGTACTTGAGTACAATGTTGAGGTATTTGTACTTATACTTCCACTACATCTCAGAGGAAAATATTGTACTTTTATTCCACTACAATTATTTGAAAACTTTAGTTACTAGTTACTTTGCAGATGTACATTATTATATTATAAAACATACATTAACCACTTTAATCCTTTTTTTATGTGAGCTTGTAGATCTGCTATTTTCAAAACATTTTAGTACTTTTACCTTTGGTAAGTATATTTTGATGCTTACTTTACAAGTAACTAACACAAGTACAGTGGCACGACTATACAATGAACACAAAAAGCTTGTTGCCTTTGTGGTCCTGACATGTGTATTCAATTCATCAAGACATTCAGGTATAAGTTGTTGAGGATAGAGTTCCTCTGTTCCCTAAACCCCCCCAACTCTAAACAGACCCCACTACTAGCAATGACCAGTGGTGGAAAAATGACTGTGTTACTTAAGTAAAAGTATCAATACTGCAATGTAGAAATACTCTGTTACAAGTACAAGTCTGGAATTCAAAATTTACCAGAGTCAAAGTACAAAAGTATTGATATCAAAATGTGCTTAAATTCACCAGAAGTAGTAGAAGTACTCATTATGCAGAATGTCCCATTGCACAAGCATTAAAATGTATACAAATCATTTGAAAATAGCAGATCTCCAAGCTCACAATGCGTCGCATCGCGACGCATTGTGAGCTTGTCGATTATTTGAAACTAAAGTTTTCAAATAATTGTAGTGGAGTAAAAGTACAATATTTGCCTCTGAGATGTAGTGGAGTAGAAGTAAAAGTATTGGAAATATTGGAATAACTGGAAATACTCCAGTAAAGTAAAAGTACCATAAGATTGTACAGTACTTGAGTAAATGTACTTAGTTACTTTTACATCACTGCTAGTACTACTACCACTACCAGTAACTAGTTAGTACTACCACAACTAGTAATGTAATACTACTAATTAATTCCAGTACTTAGCTGCTTTGCTAATTGTTTATTTGTGTTTCTTTCAAGGTTACAAAGAGGGACGTTTTGGAGCCCATGCTGTTCTTCAGACTCTTCAGACAGTGTCTTCAAACAACAAACAATAATTTAATGTAATGTGTAGGGCTGTCACCATCATGCCATTTTTACTTGACAATGAATTGTCATGCAGATAATTGCGAATAACAATTTAATTGTGTTTTTGGCATTGAATATTGGAGCATATGAATACAATTTTAATTGAATTGACTGACTGATTGATTGAATACTTTATTAGACAGACAGGGAACTTGTTCCATTGTGGTCCTATGCATTCAATTCATCAACAAAGCATAACAACACTGGTGGCCAATCACAGCGCAGGGTTGGGGGGGTGCAATTGGGTCGATGTCCAAACCTCACATATAGGGGCGGTTGCACCGCCCAAAAATAACACCAATATAGGGGGGGGGGGGGGGCTGTAGGCAGTGAATGCCATCACCTTTCTATGGGAGAAGTGAGTTTACCTCCCCTTCTGGTCTCCTGATAGATGGCTTTTCAGGCCTGTTTTTTAAGGGATGGTGTCAGGGCATTCCACACTTTGGTGGCAGTGCAGTAGAAAGAGAAATGACCCATGTTTGTTCTAGGTGGGTGGTACCAGGTCGTTGTTGTCGCTCCCTCTAGTATTGTGGCTGTGGCTGTCACTCACCTTTTCTGTTAGCCTTTTAGGGCTTTGTAAACAAACACACACATTATGACAAATAACTTAAAGGAGTAGTTCACCATTTAATGACCGGGTCAAAGGTCAATAGGAGACTCAGTATGAGACTCTTTGAGTATAGGGGCCGGTATGAGTCTCATACCGGAGACTCCGCCACTCAACAAATTATTGGCTTATGAAACAAACAAAAAAAGGCTTCATGGGGTGTGTAGTTGATACAAAAAAAGAAAAGAAATGGGTGAACTACTCCTTTTAAATATATAATGATAATAATAATAATAATGATAATAAAGAAATGACTGACATATTTAATCGTTTTATACTTTCAAAATATTTTCAAAATAGTGGAATTACCCGACCTACAAGCTTACAAAGCGCTATTTCCACTATTTTGGGAAAATATTTGAAAATACATGAACATTGTTCAATGATTTTCAACATGGAAACGATTATGAAAAATTATGGTGATTATCTCTAAAATAATTGTGATTAGGCGATAATGTAATTATCCATAAATAAGCAAATAATTGCATTGAATCTGGTGTGTTTAGATTGATGAGTCTACATCTCCAAACGACAATCTAATACATTTAATTGAATGTGTTTTTAGTTTGGTGAGTCGGCGTCTTCAAACGACCAACGCGATGTTCTCCAAGAACAAGAAGAACGGCGTCCCGGACCGATGGCTGGACTACCGAGCGGTCGGGGGGAGGATCCCCGGGACGCGCTTCATCGCCTTCAAGGTCCCCCTGCGGCCCGGCCTGACCCGGCAGGTCCCGCCGAGCGAGGCGTTCGGTCCCTGGGACCTCCTGGACGCTCTGCGGGAGAACGGCCAGGAGCTGGGCCTGATCGTAGACCTGACCTTCACCACCCGCTACTACAAGCTCCACGACCTGCCGGAGTCCCTGCTTTTTATCAAGGTTAGTAGTATACTTTTTAACCCATTTTAGACCTGAAGCCGATTCCACAAATGTCCTCTAAATCCCAACAGTTTTTCTGAATAAAACGTATGTTTCTATAATCAGTGGTGCTTTTTCATGTCAAGGACCACTCAAAATGATGTGTATTTGGCCGCCGACCCCCATCTCTAAATAGGACTGGTAGGCAGGCAGCGGTTCCGGTAGGAGATACAAAGGAGACTCTTTGTGTCTCCTACCCGGAACCACTGCCGGTCATCAAATTGACAAAAATAATTGACAAAAACAAAAAAATACCCATGAAGTCAAGTCTCCATGGGGTGAGTAATCAAAAGAAAAAAAGTAATTTTGGGGGTGAACTATTCCTTTAACTATATTAACACATTCGGTGCCAGAATTTTATAATAACAGATTACGTTCGGTGCCAGAAATCTCACCGTTGAGCTGCGCGGCGCTGTTTAAGCTGTAGACTCCACGACGAGCAATCCATGTGAAACAAAGCATGCGTGCATTTTGCACGATGGTCCTGGCTAACGCGTGGAACGATAGCATCTTTCACGTGGGTCACAATGGCGCAGCGATCGCTCGCGCATACAAAATGAGTCGTTTTCCCCAACGTAAAAAGTTTCGGAGTTATAGGGGTTTTAGAGAAGGAGATGCGGATGGGGAGCCATGTTTTTTGGCATGGTGATCTACAGTGTATAAGGCCCTCCCTTCTCAGAATCACCATGGGTGATTCCAGAGCTGCTCCAGCCCCTCCCGTGTGGAAAAAAAACAAAAAGACTGAAAACACGGTTCAGACCGTGTTTGGCACCCGATGTGTTAACTAGAGTTGTTCCGATACATGTCTAAAATGCTGGTATCGGCGAGTGTGCCAGTCTAGGCCGATCCGATACCACGTCATTTAACACATGATGATGTGTCATAATAGTAATATATTTTGATTGCTTCAACTGTTTTATACTCTTACTGTACTATTAAAGTTATTATTTTACTAACTTGTAAGTGCACTTTAAACCCATTAACGCATCTGTGTAAGCACTTTAGCCATCTTATACTTTGGATATTCAAAAATAGCAGATATACAAGCTCATTGCGCGGCACTGAGTGATCTGCTATTTTTGAAAAATAGTGAAAATGTGTGCAAATCTTTGAATATATACATATTTTTTTAAAGAGAACATTTTTTATTCAAATCCTTGCTTCTGGGGGTCCCTGGAACAACATATTTTCAGATGGGGGTCCGAGGCCAAATACATGTCATTTTGGGTGGTCCTTGACATGAAAAAGTTTGATAACCGCTGATATTATAGCAACATACGTTTAAAAAAAAAATGCTAGGATTTTGAAGACATTTGTAGAATCCCCAGAAGCAAAGATTTGTGTTACAAATGTGCAAACTCCATTTTGACGCTTCGCATTTTTTTCCATAAATCAGGGCCATTGAACTCCCTTTACGTCTGTGTGTAAAAAAAATATTGAACTAATGAAAAGCACTAAAAAGCGCTTCTGACAAAACCAGCTAACTCCATTGGATCCTCAAACTTTCTGCTAAACCAGCTAACTCCGGTGGAGTTAGCTGGTTTTGCTGACTCCAGGCTCCACCCCCTTTCGACCTCCAACCTCATTGTGAGCTTGGAGGTCCATTCAGTCGTTCTTATCAATGATGAACAAAACCTCCACTTTTTTATCATTTCCTGAAAAATTAACATTTTTGGAGTTAGCTGGTTTCTGCCGGACAGCAGAGATATATATTCAAAGATTTGCACACATTCTCACAATTTTTCGAAAATAGCAGATCTACAAGCTCGTAGCGCGGCACTCGGTGCCGCGCTACGAGCTTGTAGATCTGCTATTTTTGAATAGCCCAAAGAACTCTAAAAGTTACACTACACACAGATGCGTTCCCGGTCTTAATGGGTTAGCAAATTGGTATCGGTACATCTCTATAGACCACCGAAGTCTGACGTAATTTACACATCCTTGGCTTGTCTACCTGGTTCGCGGTTTTCCACCCCCATTCTGAATCCCATAGACGTCTTTAATATCGCGTCAAATAAGAACTGCGTTCCAAAAATAAACAAGTGACCCCGGCGGTTTGACTCTAATGGATATGAAGCATCAACTGACGGTGAGAAAACGATAATGTTACTTCCGCCGAATTAGTTACATTTTCGCCAGAAACAGACTGTATCAAATATAAGTGACTGACTATCATAAACGATACAGAACCTCCTCCCTGACAATATCGCCGAGACAGTTTGTTTATTTTTGGACCACAATTCTTATATGAGACGATTCTATGATGACCCAATGTTATTCTCCATAGCGAAATTACTTTACGAACCTGGGGATGAACGGGTGACGTCAGGACTTCGGTGGTCTATAATGAACTGTTGTCTCCATGTAGATCTTCACAGAGGGCCACCAGGTTCCCAGTGATCAGACCATCCTCAGCTTCAAACGGGCCGTGCGTCACT
Organism: Gymnoscopelus microlampas; assembly: GCF_963454915.1. Taxonomy (NCBI): domain Eukaryota; kingdom Metazoa; phylum Chordata; class Actinopteri; order Myctophiformes; family Myctophidae; genus Gymnoscopelus; species Gymnoscopelus microlampas. The sequence continues at coordinate 4,551,037 of NC_139952.1, forward strand.
TCCTGCGAGAGAATCCCGACAACGACAAGCTGATCGGCGTTCACTGTACGCACGGACTGAACCGCACCGGGTACCTGGTCTGTCGATACCTCATAGGTACCAGTGTTTACGCATAATATCTATTTTTGAATAACAGCCCTCACATGTCCTCGGGGTCAGTGATGGAAGGAGTACTCACATTTTGTACTTAGGTAAAAGTAAAAGTACCCTATTGTAGAAATAGTAGTCCAGTATTCAAAATGTACTCCCGTAAAAGTAGAAAAGTGTTGGCATCAAAATATACTTAAAGTACCAAAAGCAAAAGTACTCGTTGTGCAGAGGGTCCCATTTCACGAGTTTTCAAATGTATAAAATATATAAAAAATCCTTTGAAAAGGATTTTTGAGCTTGTAGATCTGCTATTTTCAAATTGCCAAAGTATATAGGTCTGAAGTGGTTTTGTAATAATAATCAAAATCTACCGAGTAACTACTAACTAAACTTTTCAAATAATTATAGTGGAATAAAGGTACAATATACCATTGCATCCTTTGTAATGTGAATATTGCACCCGTTTGTATTGCCATTGTGAAGCCCTGACCTGTAGTATCTCATCTAATCTTTGTCTGTCTGTCTGCCTCTCTTTGTCTATCCCTTCTGTCTATCCCTTCTGTCTGTCTGTCTGTTTTTCTCTCTCTCTCTCTGTCTGTCTGTCTGTCTGTCTGTCTGTCTGTCTGTCTGTGTGTCTCTCTCTCCCTCTGTCTGTCTCTCTCTCCCTCTGTCTGTCTGTCTCTCCCTCTGTCTGTCTGTCTGTCTGTCTCTCCCTCCCTCTGTCTGTCTGCCTGTCTGTCTGTCTCTGTCTGTCTGTCTGCCTGTCTGTCTCATACAGATGTGGATGGGTTTAACCCCGTGGAGGCGGTGAAGCTGTTCAACTCGTCCAGAGGTCACCGCATAGAGAGACAGAACTATTTAGACGACCTCCAATCAGGGCCCAGGAGGAGCAACGAGGGGATGGACCAGTCTGAGCAGGACCCAATGAGAGGCCTGGCTGTGACCCGCCCAGAGTGCCTTCCCATTGGAGAGGACAGACAGCTGACCCGCCCGCAGAGCGTTCCCATTGGACAGGACAGACAGCAGTGGTCCAGGACGGACGGACACGCGGAGGCCGTCCGTCAAAGGGCGGCGCCCAACCAGAGCTGGGGGCGGGGGGTGAACCACCAGTCGCATCCCAGAGGAGGCGGGACTAACTGGTCTCACCACAGAGAGGTGCACCACCAGTCGTGGAGAGGCGAGACGAACCAATCACATTCGAGAAGAGGAGGGTCTAACCAATCACATCCGAGAGGAGGGACTAACCAATCACATCCGAGAGGAGGGACTAACCAATCACATCCGAGAGGAGGGACTAACCAATCACATAGGGGCCCCCCCCGAGGCCAGGGCTTCCCCCCCGTAGCTCCGCCCCACCAGGGGTTTCCCCGCGGCGGCGATGATGGACTCCTCCCCCCTCCTCCCCCCCCGCAGTGGATACACCCCTCTCGCGCCGGCTCCGCCCATCACAGGGGGCGGTCCTCTCCTCCTCCCCCCCCGCCGCAGTGGATACACCCCTCTCGCGCCGGCTCCGCCCATCACAGGGGGCGGTCCTCTCCTCCTCCCCCCCCGCAGTGGATACACCCCTCTCGCGCCGGCTCCGCCCATCACAGGGGGCGGTCCTCTCCTCCCCCCCCGCCGCAGTGGATACACCCCTCTCGCGCCGGCTCCGCCCCCCACCACGGGGGGCGGCCCTCCGGCACGAAGAGGCCCATGGACCGCCCCTCCTCCCGACCCAACCACGACGCCTCCCCGTCCTTCCAACGGGAGGAGAAGAGGAAGAAGAGCCGAGACCACCGGCACGGCCCCCCCGGCCCCTCCCACCTCCCCCGCTACGCGCCCACCTTCCCCCCGGAACACGAGTGAAGTGCGACACTGTCTCAGCCCCCCCCCCCCCCCCTCTCTGTCTTTCCAGCTGAGAAAGACCCCGTTAGTGTGCCTAACTGTGTTCTGACTGACGACACCCGCATCCTGACATGCAGCCACAACGAGCCAGTGAGGAAGAAGCCACATTAACTCATTCCCTGCCTAGAACGACTAAAACGACTTCTGTCCCTAAGCCATGCCTGCCTAGAACGACTAAAACGACTTCTTAAAAAATAAAAAAATATATTATTATTTTTTTTTACATTTTTTTTAATTTTATTTCACCCAAAGACCAAGGAGATATGATTTTTCGAAGATCTAGACTCCCATCCACTTCCTTGTTAACTTAAAACTTAAAAATGCTGTATCTCTGCTCCTGAGTACTTTTTTTTTTCAATGAAAAATCTTGGCAGTGGGCAAACGCGGCCAGAAATAATTCTGGCAGTGAATGAGTTAGTTAAAGACGTACGGTGAGCGACCGCAAACGTTGTGCAGCGCACCCCTCTTGATACCGCCCCCCCTTACGGATGCTATCGATGCACTGAATGGGACATTATCACGTTTTATCAGACCATTGAATGGGCGAAGTATAGGCGACATACTGACCTACCCCGCGATTTATCAGACCATTCGTCGGGCGTCATCATTGTCGCGATTACAAATTTAAAGTTGACAATTAATTGTCTCTCAAATAATTGCGATTGTGTATTTGGTGTTGAACATTATTGGAACATATGAAGCCCGTTCGGCTTCGTGATCAAAAATTGCACATGGCAGATATGACAAATAACAAAAAAAATATTATACATGTAAAAAAAACGAACCGCGTTGTAAGCTTGCAGATCTGCTATTTCTGCTTTTTCTTAAAACTTGAAAATGTGCGAACATCTTTCAACATGAAAACGATTATGCAAGAACAATTGCGATTATCTCAAATAATCGCGATTAGACGATTATGTCATAATTGTGACAGGCTTACCTACTGGACTTACCAACGGAGATGACTTAAAAAGACCATGATGGAGGCGCGCAGTCTCAAAGCGAACTGTAGCCACGTGAGGGTCAGTATGTCGCTTACTTCGCCCATTCAATGCATGGTCCGATAAACCGTGATAATGTCCGGTGCTCATATCCGTTGGCTCTGTCTCTATTTGGAGCGAGGTTTTGGGCACACTTGTCGTGTCCCCGCCTAAAACGACGTTTTGTTTTATTGGTGGAGATCTGCACGCTGCTTTTCATCTGTTCCTGGAATGCAGCTCTTTAAGATTGTCACACATTGTATTAAGAGTTTAAAGGGATAGTTCACCCTCAAAATGACTTTTTTTTACTCTATCGATTAGTCACCCCTACCGGTCCGCTGGTTATCAAATTAATGGCTTAGGAATGTGACAAAAACATTTTTTTTTTAATTCAAGTCTCCATGGGGTGACTAATTGATAGAAAAAAATATTTTTGGGGGGTGACACTATTCCTTTAAGGAAATCAGATGTTCAAATCGCATAGTAGAACGGACGACACATCTATCCCACTTTGCTCAACACACTTCATATTTATAGTTCAGGACGGGTCAAAACATGGTATGGTGAGCCCCTTATCTAGTGGTTATTTTATACTTACCGAAGAGTGTGTTTGTGTGTGAGTGTGTGTGTGTGTGTGTGTGCGTGCGTGCGCGTGCCTTCGCGCTGTTGCTTGACAAAGCGGAGAGATCCCTCATTAGTTAGTTCTAGTCATTCATGATCGTAGTTCATTTGATTGGTTCAGGCTATGTCGCAAAAAAAAAAACACCATGGCCGACGCTACGTGTCGGGACCGTTTCGTGAGATTTTGTTTGCCAGATCACTCGCTCTCTGGCTGTCAGGATGGGGTGTGAGACACAATGGGGTGTAAGACAGGGAGTGTTCGTTGCTGTCGGTTAGGCCTGACTCCATTAGTTAAAATAGTGAAAATAGCCGATCTACAAGTCCACAACGCCTCGCGATGCGACGCGTTGTGGACTTGTGACACTCCTGTATGACAAAGTAGGGCATTAAAAGACATAAAAAGTTGAAATATGGAGATACAAGGTTTCTGCCCGACAACACAGGGATTGTATTTAAACACTAACCATTGGTCGTTGGTCTGTTGGAGAGTGCCTTGATAAGATGAACACTGCTTCTCAACGTGGGGGCCTGGGGACCCCCAGGTGCTCACGAGGGGGTTCCAGGGGGTCCCCAGCAACAAAAAAAAAGATAGTTAGGAATGGAATGGGATCTCAAGGGTCTGTAAGTCTCAGAGTTCAAATAACACAAAGGATTTGACGGTGTAGATTGGTCCTAGAGATGAACATGGTTTCAAAGGTTAGGTTTCAGATGGGGGTCCGTGGCCTCATGCATTTGGAACGGGGGGGGGGGTCCTGGTGTTTTGAAGCTTTGCTGTTTTGGTGATAGGACTCTCTTATGTGACTACGTGTGTTAAATGGTCCTGTGAGAGTTAAAGGACCACTTCGCCCATTTGCAGTGTATCTTCATATATTTGCTCCGCACCAATGCTCATGAAAAGATCAATACCATTGTCGTCCATCACGTCTGTGTCTTAGAGGAGGGCCGTGGACAGTTCATAAACCTGTCTACCAGTGACATCATCGGTAGGCAGGTTTTGGTCATTTTAAACAATGTTTCAAAACTTTCTATTTTTCACAGGTGTTACCATTGATACTAATGAAGGCTCTGTTCCATTTAGTGTAGCACAGTGGTTTCCACGACCCCCATAACTCTGAGAGTGTACAAATGGACCCGTAACCCGTAAGGGGCCATTTGGAAGCCCATGAGGGTCCCTGGACCCCTACTGTAGACCCACTGGTGTAACAGAGTGTTTCCAGTGAGCCAACATGCACAATATAAGCACCTTGACTCTGTTTGACCAGAATGGAACAGAGTCTTCATTAGTATCATTGGTAACACCTGTGAAGGTCTTCACAATATGGCTGCTGTGAATAGAGCCTATTAGCTTGGAATCCCAATCGTTGATGTCAGTGGTAGGCGGGTTTCTGAACTGTCCACAGCCCTCCTCTGAGACACAGACCGAGTAGGAAAAAAACTGTGCCATATTACGATGAGCATTAGTGAGGACCAATTATATGAAGATAAGGTTGAACGTGGAAGTGATTGTAGCGGAGGTTTACTTTGTCAAGCTGAATCCTGTCCTTCTATTGTGAGGACATGAACCTTTTGTAGAACATGGATGACTTGCGTTTTCATGACAGAACGACAGGATTCACATTAGAAATGTGTCAAAGACCCCTTTAATGGAGCGAACACTGAACACACAACAGTGCAGTGAAGTACGGGTGCAACACTTAATCCAGCTAATTGTTTTCTTTGATCTAATTTTAAATCGTTTTAAAATTTGATTATCAAGCTCACAACGTCAGCTGTTTTTTTTTGCCATATCCACGTGACACCGAGTATAAAACCGGGCTTAAGTGGCTAAACAGACATCGATTTAGCCGATTATAAAAATCTATTAAAATATTTTCTAATTGAAATATAAAAATGTAAAATTAAAAAGGAAAACAAAAGACGTTTCTTGATTATTTGATTAATCAAAAGCGCAATCAATAGAATAATCGCTAAGAAGATGATAAATAAAGTCAGAAGTAGGTTGCAGAGGTTTTACCATAAGAAACTGTTTGTGTGGAAGTGTGTGGGTTTGTTGACTATAAACACAGCAACTGACATTTATTGTCATTTATTGGACTTTGATCTTGTACCAATGAACCATGCCGGGTCTACTAAACAATGTATCTGAGACATAATTATGGCAATGTTTCTAACAACTTATATTTTATGTTATCTGGGAAGGAAAACACTAATTATTCTAATTGTCATGTCTACTAATTCCCCAAATATGACACAAAAACCCACAAAATGGTGTCTGACAAGAAGCATTCATCACAAATATAGATGATACATTTACATCATAGTTTAATTTGGGTTGAAAGAGTCAAAGCAGAGAAAATGTCAGTATTTCTGTCACAATTTGTTCCATGTATCGTTTAATCATCCTTTGTTCTGCACTTAATTGAGATTCTTAGAGCAGAAACAATTGATGTGGTTTTAGGTTTAATTCCTGTGGAACACCTCGAACAACTGTGAGGTTTGACTTTGCTAAAGTTCTTTGTTTTCTGTGTGATTTTAAGAAGAGCTCTGCCTGCTAATGCAGCTCAGGGCTACTACAGTGTTGAAGGTTTTATTTATCTAAAAATGCAGAAAAGGAGACAATAAAAATGGATGCTACAAGTTGAATGACTCAATAGTATGTTTTTAAGGTGCTGTCATTTATATATTTGGGTTAAAACCAAAAAATGTCTTGTTTAAAAAGTAAAGCTCTATATTGCGATTGTAATCGTTGAGTGTTAAGTAACAGGCCTTTCCAGCGCTTTTGTTAACAGAAAATACATTTGCTGGTGGGTTGCCAACTTTCATCCAATTAGGAGAGAGAAGGTAGTGTTCCAGTTTAAAATGTGTGTTCATTTCTTTGAGCCATCACTTCCAATTGCACTTCTTATCCTGTATTGTGTAGGAGTTCTCCATCCTGATTAGATGAGGTTGGTATCCCGACCCGAAAAACTGGACAAACACGTTACTGAACAAACACTCTATACTGTATAGCAATGATTCACAGACTTTTCAGCTCGACAGCCAAGAGAGATATTTGGTATCTCCCCGGGACCCAAACTTGCACAAATGCATTATGAATTAATAACTTGATGCCCTTTTTAAAAGAAACTGTGAAAATCACAAACTCAGTGGTCACGATGAGAGCTTTGTTGATTTTCACTATATATTTTCACTATTTCTTCAACTTTTTTGTTTTGCTTGGTTTTTTTTTCTCCCCATTATTTATACTAGTGGCTCAAACTTTTTCATGTCACAGATATATATGTATTTGGCCGTTGACCCCCCATCTGAAAACATTTTGTGCCAGGAACCTGCATACAAGATTTGTGTTGTTAAAATGTTTTTTAAAAAGTCACATTTTCCACATTCTTTTCGAGTTTTTTTTAAAATAGCCAATGTATATAGAAGCGATGGGCAACTTTGATGATGGAGAGGGCCACTATATTTCCACTCCAGAGGTATACACACATTGTATACTGTCGGGCACACACCTCTTACATCTTATCGTATTTTAACTTTTTCCGTAAAATAATGCCGTACTTCGCCATTCTATTCACACAAAAAAAAACAAGTTTCCAATCCAAAAATAGCAAAAGTAGCAGATCTACAAGCTCAAAACGCGTCGCACGGCGACTTTTGCTATTTGTGGGATCGCTAAAGCGATCACACTAATGTTATCTTGCATATTTATTGTGGGATCGCTAAAGCGATCACACTAATGTTATCTTGCATATTTGTGGGATCGCTAAAGCGATCACACTAATGTTATCTTGCATATTTATTGTGGGATCGCTAAAGCGATCACACTAATGTTATCTTGCATATTTGTGGGATCGCTAAAGCGATCACACTAATGTTATTGTGCATATTTATTATTATTATATATTTATTCCGCCCGTTTTTTGGCACCTAACTAGTCCTTCATACTTTTAGCTACAAACTCCGTTCCAACTCTTCAACGTTCGGCCTACTCAGGACATGTCGGCTATTATTCAAATTTTTGAAATAATTTGTACTTTTAGAGATATTGCACTTTTTACTTCTAAAAAAAGCCCATTCATTTCAATGGGAAAATTCATACTTTTAGCTAGAAACTCCGTTCCAACTCTATAACGTTCAGCCTACTTAGGACATATTGGCTACCATTTTTCAGAATTTTTTTTTTTCAGATTTTTTTTTTTTTCAAAATTTTTTTTTTCAGAATTTTTTTTTTCAAATTTTTTTTTTTTCATTTTTTTTTTTTTCAGAATTTTTTTTTTTTATTTTTTTTTTTTCATTTTTTTTTTTTTTTCAAATTTTTTTTTTTTCAGAATTTTTTTTTTTCCCAAAATTTTTTTTTCCAACTTTTTTTTTTTTCAATTTTTTTTTTCCAAATTTTTTTTTTCTTATTTTTTTTTCCTAACTTTTTTTTTCAGATTTTTTTTTTCTTTCCAAATTCAAACCTTTCAAACCTTTAGAACTTTTAGAACCTTTAGAACCTTTCAAACCTTTCAAACCTTTCAAACCTTTAGAACCTTTAGAACCTTTCAAACCTTTCAAACCTTTAGAACTTTTAGAACCTTTAGAACCTTTCAAACCTTTCAAACCTTTAGAACCTTTCAAACCTTTCAAACCTTTAGAACCTTTCAAACCTTTCAAACCTTTCAAACCTTTAGAACCTTTAGAACCTTTCAAACCTATAACACTACTAACACTATCAATACTCAATACCTGCAACATTCTTAGCGATCCCACACTGTTTCTTCAGGAACAGTACTTTCTAGTTATTGTGGGATCGCTAAAGCGATCACACTACTGTTATTGTGGACGGTGTTTTTTTGGCACCTAACTAGTCCTTCATACTTTTAGCTACAAACTCCGTTCCAACTCTTCAACGTTCGGCCTACTCAGGACATGTCGGCTATTATTCAAATTTTTGAAATAATTTGTACTTTTAGAGATATTGCACTTTTTACTTCTAAAAAATCCCCATTCATTTCAATGGGGAAATTCATCATCATCCTCAGTCCCCCTTTCACAACCATGTTAACTCTCATCTCTTCTCCTCTCATCGGCCACACGGCCGCTGTTGTTTTTTTTTCCAAAACTTTATTTTTTCAGATTTTTTTTTTTTTTTCAAAAATTTTTTTTTTTAGATTTTGTTTTTCCGAACTTTGTTTTTTCCGAATTTTTTTTTCCAAACATTTTTTTTTTCCAAATTTTTTTTTTTCCAAATTTTTTTTTTTCAGATTTTTTTTTCTCCAGATTTTTATTTCCTAACTTTTTTTTTTCTTTCCAAATTCTTTTTTTTCTTATTTTTTTTTTCCTTTTTTTTTTTTTACACTATTCAACACTGCCAACACTATACAAACTTTTAACACTAATACTTTAACACCTTGTCAAACCTTTCACACCTTTCAAACCTTTAGAACCTTTAGAACCTTTAGAACCTTTCAAACCTTTCAAACCTTTAGAACCTTTCAAACCTTTAGAACCTTTCAAACCTTTCAAACCTTTCAAACCTTTCAAACCTTTCAAACCCTTCAAACCCTTTAAACTTTTCAAACCTTTCAAACCTATAACACTACTAACACTATCAATACTCAATACCTGCAACATTCTTAGCGATCCCACACTGTTTCTTCAGGAACAGTACTTTCTAGTTATTATTATTATTATTCCGCCCGTTTTTTGGCACCTAACTAGTCCTTCATACTTTTAGCTACAAACTCTGTTCCAACTCTTCAACGTTCGGCCTACTCAGGACATGTCGGCTATTATTCAAATTTTTGAAATAATTTGTACTTTTAGAGATATTGCACTTTTTACTTCTAAAAAAAGCCCATTCATTTCAATGGGGAAATTCATACTTTTAGCTAGAAACTCCGTTCCAACTCTATAACGTTCAGCCTACTTAGGACATATTGGCTACCATTTGAATTTTTGAAATAATTTGTACTTTTAGAGATATTTCACTTTTTACTGCTAAAACAATCCCATTCATTTCAATGGAGAAATGCTATTTAGCCACAGTGCAGCCTAGCAACTGCTTATTATACCCTAACAACACCATATTAGAGCCTAGCAACCACCTATTATACCCTAGCAACCACCTATTACACCCTAGCAACCACCGTTTTACCCTAGCAACCACCTTTTGTACCCTAGCAACCGCATATTAGACCATATGAACTGCATATTAAACCTTAGCAACCCCCTATTAGACCCTAGCAACCACGTATTACACCCTAGCAACCACCTGTTTACCCTAGCAACCACCCGTTTTACCCCAGCAACCACCCGTTTTACCCTAGCAACCACCAATTAGACCCTAGCAACCACCTATTAGACCCTAGCAACCGCTTATTATGCCCTAGCAACCACCTGTTTTACCCTAGCAACCACCTATTAGACCCTAGCAACCGACTATTAGACCCTAGCAACCGCCTATTAGACCCTAGCAACCACATATTACACCCTAGCAACCACCTGTTTACCCTAGCAACCACCCGTTTTACCCCAGCAACTACCTGTTTTACCCTAGCAACCACCAATTAGACCCTAGCAACCACCTATTAGACCCTAGCAACCGCTTATTATGCCCTAGCAACCACCTGTTTTACCCTAGCAACCACTTGTTTTACCCTAGCAACCACCTATTAGACCCTAGCAACCACCTATTAGACCCTAGTAACCATCTATTAGACCCTAGCTATCACTGTTTTACCCTAAAAAAATACATTTTACACTATTCAACACTGCCGACACTATAAAAACTTTTAACACTAATACTTTAACACCTTTCAAACCTTTCAAACCTTTAGAACCTTTCAAACCTTTAGAACTTTTAGCACCTTTAGAACCTTTCAAACCTTTAGAACCTTTAGAACCTTTAGAACCTTTCAAACCATTCAAACCTTTAGAACCTTTCAAACCTTTAGAACCTTTCAAACCTTTAGAACCTTTCAAACCTTTAGAACTTTTAGAACCTTTAGAACCTTTCAAAACTTTAGAACCTTTCAAACCTTTAGAACCTTTCAAACCTTTAGAACCTTTCAAACCTTTAGAACCTTTCAAACCATTCAAACCATTCAAACCTTTAGAACCTTTCAAACCTTTAGAACCTTTCAAACCTTTCAAACCTTTCAAACTTTTCAAACCCTTCAAACCCTTTAAACCTTTCAAACCTTTCGAACCTTTCAAACCTTTAGAACCTTTCAAACCTTTCAAACCTTTCAAACTTTTCAAACCCTTCAAACCCTTTAAACCTTTCAAACCTTTCAAACCTTCAAACCTATAACACTACTAACACTATCAATACTCAATACCTGCAACATTCTTAGCGATCCCACACTGTTTCTTCAGGAACAGTACTTTCTAGTTATTATTATTATTCCGCCCGTTTTTTGGCACCTAACTAGTCCTTCATACTTTTAGCTACAAACTCCGTTCCAACTCTTCAACGTTCGGCCTACTCAGGACATGTCGGCTATTATTTTTATTTTTGAAATAATTTGTACTTTTAGAGATATTGCACTTTTTACTTCTAAAAAAAGCCCATTCATTTCAATGGGGAAATTCATACTTTTAGCTAGAAACTCCGTTCCAACTCTATAACGTTCAGCCTACTTAGGACATATTGGCTACCATTTGAATTTTTGAAATAATTTGTACTTTTAGAGATATTTCCCTTTTTACTGCTAAAACAATCCCATTCATTTCAATGGAGAAATGCTATTTAGCCACAGTGGAGCCTAGCAACTGCTTATTATACCCTAACAACACCATATTAGAGCCTAGCAACCACCTATTATACCCTAGCAACCACCTATTACACCCTAGCAACCACCGTTTTACCCTAGCAACCACCTTTTGTACCCTAGCAACCGTATATTAGACCATATAGACTGCATATTAAACCTTAGCAACCCCCTATTAGACCCTAGCAACCACGTATTACACCATAGCAACCACCTGTTTACCCTAGCAACCACCCGTTTTACCCCAGCAACCACCTGTTTTACCCTAGCAACCACCAATTAGACCCTAGCAACCACCTATTAGACCCTAGCGACCGCTTATTAGGCCCTAGAAACCACCTGTTTTACCCTAGCAACCACCTGTTTTACCCTAGCAACCACCTATTAGACCCTAGCAACCGCCTATTAGACCCTAGCAACCGCCTATTAGACCCTAGCAACCGCCTATTAGAACCTAGCTATCACTGTGTTACCCTAAAAAAATACATTTTACACTATTCAACACTGCCAACACTATAAAAACTTTTAACACTAATACTTTAACACCTTTCAAACCTTTCACACCTTTCAAACCTTTCAAACCTTTAGAACCTTTCAAACCTTTAGAACTTTTAGCACCTTTAGAACCTTTCAAACCTTTAGAACCTTTAGAACCTTTCAAACCATTCAAACCTTTAGAACCTTTCAAACCTTTAGAACCTTTCAAACCTTTAGAACCTTTCAAACCTTTAGAACTTTTAGAACCTTTAGAACCTTTCAAACCTTTAGAACCTTTCAAACCTTTCAAGCCATTCAAACCTTTAGAACCTTTCAAACCTTTAGAACCTTTCAAACCTTTCAAACTTTTCAAACCCTTCAAACCTTTCAAACTTTTCAAACCCTTCAAACCTTTCAAACCTTTCAAACCTTTCAAACCTATAACACTACTATCAATACTCAATACCTGCAACATTCTTAGCGATCCCACACTGTTTCTTCAGGAACAGTACTTTCTAGTTATTGTGGGATCGCTAAAGCGATCACACTAATGTTATCTTGCATATTTATTGTGGGATCGCTAAAGCGATCACACTAATGTTATCTTGCATATTTATTATTATTATTATTCCGCCCGTTTTTTGGCACCTAACTAGTCCTTCATACTTTTAGCTACAAACTCCGTTCCAACTCTTCAACGTTCGGCCTACTCAGGACATGTCGGCTATTATTTTTATTTTTGAAATAATTTGTACTTTTAGAGATATTGCACTTTTTACTAGCAACCACCTATTACACCCTAGCAACCACCGTTTTACCCTAGCAACCACCTTTTGTACCCTAGCAACCACATATTAGACCATATAAACTGCATATTAAACCTTAGCAACCCCCTATTAGACCCTAGCAACCACGTATTACACCCTAGCAACCACCTGTTTACCCTAGCAACCACCCGTTTTACCCTAGCAACCACCAGTTTTACCCTAGCAACCACCAATTAGACCCTAGCAACCACCTATTAGACCCTAGCAACCGCTTATTAGGCCCTAGCAACCACCTGTTTTACCCTAGCAACCACCTGTTTTACCCTAGCAACCACCTATTAGACCCTAGCAACCGCCTATTAGACCCTAGCAACCGCCTATTAGAACCTAGCTATCACTGTTTTACCCTAAAAAATACATTTTACACTATTCAACACTGCCAACACTATAAAAACTTTTAACACTAATACTTTAACACCTTTCAAACCTTTCACACCTTTCAAACCTTTAGAACCTTTCAAACCTTTAGAACCTTTCAAACCTTTAGAACTTTTAGAACCTTTAGAACCTTTCAAACCTTTAGACCTTTTTTTTCCCAAAATGTTTTTCTTCCTTTCAAACCTTTCAAACCTTTAGAACCTTTCAAACCTTTAGAACTTTTAGAACCTTTAGAACCTTTCAAACCTTTCAAACCTTTCAAACCTTTCAAACCTTTAGAACCTTTCAAACTTTTCAAACCTTTCAAACCTTTAGAACCTTTCAAACCTTTCAAACCTTTCAAACCTTTAGAACCTTTCAAACCTTTCAAACCTTTCAAACTTTTCAAACCCTTCAAACCCTTCAAACCTTTCAAACTTTTCAAACCTATAACACTACTAACACTATCAATACTCAATACCTGCAACATTCTTAGCGATCCCACACTGTTTCTTCAGGAACAGTACTTTCTAGTTATTATTATTATTCCGCCCGTTTTTTGGCACCTAACTAGTCCTTCATACTTTTAGCTACAAACTTCGTTCCAACTCTTCAACGTTCGGCCTACTCAGGACATGTCGGCTATTATTTTTATTTTTGAAATAATTTGTACTTTTAGAGATATTGCACTTTTTACTTCTAAAAAAAGCCCATTCATTTCAATGGGGAAATTCATACTTTTAGCTAGAAACTCCGTTCCAACTCTATAACGTTCAGCCTACTTAGGACATATTGGCTACCATTTGAATTTTTGAAATAATTTGTACTTTTAGAGATATTTCACTTTCTACTGCTAAAACAATCCCATTCATTTCAATGGAGAAATGCTATTTAGCCACAGTGGAGCCTAGCAACTGCTTATTATACCCTAACAACACCATATTAGAGCCTAGCAACCACCTATTATACCCTAGCAACCACCTATTACACCCTAGCAACCACCGTTTTACCCTAGCAACCACCTTTTGTACCCTAGCAACCGCATATTAGACCATATAAACTGCATATTAAACCTTAGCAACCCCCTATTAGACCCTAGCAACCACGTATTACACCCTAGCAACCACCTGTTTACCCTAGCAACCACCCGTTATACCCCACCAACCACCTGTTTTACCCTAGCAACCACCAATTAGACCCTAGCAACCACCTATTAGACCCTAGCAACCGCCTATTAGACCCTAGCAACCGCCTATTAGAACCTAGCTATCACTGTTTTACCCTAAAAAATACATTTTACACTATTCAACACTGCCAACACTATAAAAACTTTTAACACTAATACTTTAACACCTTTCAAACCTTTCACACCTTTCAAACCTTTAGAACCTTTCAAACCTTTAGAACCTTTCAAACCTTTAGAACTTTTAGAACCTTTAGAACCTTTCAAACCTTTAGACCTTTTTTTTCCCAAAATGTTTTTCTTCCTTTCAAACCTTTCAAACCTTTAGAACCTTTCAAACCTTTAGAACTTTTAGAACCTTTAGAACCTTTAGAACCTTTCAAACCTTTCAAACCTTTCAAACCTTTCAAACCTTTCAAACCTTTAGAACCTTTCAAACTTTTCAAACCTTTCAAACCTTTAGAACCTTTCAAACCTTTCAAACCTTTCAAACCTTTAGAACCTTTCAAACCTTTCAAACCTTTCAAACTTTTCAAACCCTTCAAACCCTTCAAACCTTTCAAACTTTTCAAACCTATAACACTACTAACACTATCAATACTCAATACCTGCAACATTCTTAGCGATCCCACACTGTTTCTTCAGGAACAGTACTTTCTAGTTATTATTATTATTCCGCCCGTTTTTTGGCACCTAACTAGTCCTTCATACTTTTAGCTACAAACTTCGTTCCAACTCTTCAACGTTCGGCCTACTCAGGACATGTCGGCTATTATTTTTATTTTTGAAATAATTTGTACTTTTAGAGATATTGCACTTTTTACTTCTAAAAAAAGCCCATTCATTTCAATGGGGAAATTCATACTTTTAGCTAGAAACTCCGTTCCAACTCTATAACGTTCAGCCTACTTAGGACATATTGGCTACCATTTGAATTTTTGAAATAATTTGTACTTTTAGAGATATTTCACTTTCTACTGCTAAAACAATCCCATTCATTTCAATGGAGAAATGCTATTTAGCCACAGTGGAGCCTAGCAACTGCTTATTATACCCTAACAACACCATATTAGAGCCTAGCAACCACCTATTATACCCTAGCAACCACCTATTACACCCTAGCAACCACCGTTTTACCCTAGCAACCACCTTTTGTACCCTAGCAACCGCATATTAGACCATATAAACTGCATATTAAACCTTAGCAACCCCCTATTAGACCCTAGCAACCACGTATTACACCCTAGCAACCACCTGTTTACCCTAGCAACCACCCGTTATACCCCACCAACCACCTGTTTTACCCTAGCAACCACCAATTAGACCCTAGCAACCACCTATTAGACCCTAGCAACCACCTGTTTTACCCTAGCAACCACCTGTTTTACCCTAGCAACCACCTGTTTTACCCTAGCAACCACCTATTAGACCCTAGCAACTGCCTATTAGACCCTAGCAACCGCCTATTAGAACCTAGCTATCACTGTTTTACCCTAAAAATACATTTTACACTATTCAACACTGCCAACACTATAAAAACTTTTAACACTAATACTTTAACACCTTTCAAACCTTTCACACCTTTCAAACCTTTCAAACCTTTCAAACCTTTAGAACTTTTAGAACCTTTAGAACCTTTCAAACCTTTAGAACCTTTAGAACCTTTAGAACCTTTCAAACCTTTAGAACCTTTCAAACCTTTAGAACCTTTCAAACCTTTAGAACCTTTCAAACCTTTCAAACCTTTCAAACCTTTCAAACTTTTCAAACCCTTCAAACCCTTTAAACCTTTCAAACCTTTCAAACCTTTCCAAACCTATAACACTACTAACACTATCAATACTCAATACCTGCAACATTCTTAGCGATCCCACACTGTTTCTTCAGGAACAGTACTTTCTAGTTGTGGGATCGCTAAAGCGATCACACTAATGTTATCTTGCATATTTATTATTATTATTATTATTCCGCCCGTTTTTTGGCACCTAACTAGTCCTTCATACTTTTAGCTACAAACTCCGTTCCAACTCTTCAACGTTCGGCCTACTCAGGACATGTCGGCTATTATTTTTATTTTTGAAATAATTTGTACTTTTAGAGATATTGCACTTTTTACTTCTAAAAAAAGCCCATTCATTTCAATGGGGAAATTCATACTTTTAGCTAGAAACTCCGTTCCAACTCTATAACGTTCAGCCTACTTAGGACATATTGGCTACCATTTGAATTTTTGAAATAATTTGTACTTTTAGAGATATTTCACTTTTTACTGCTAAAACAATCCCATTCATTTCAATGGAGAAATGCTATTTAGCCACAGTGGAGCCTAGCAACTGCTTATTATACCCTAACAACACCATATTAGAGCCTAGCAACCACCTATTATACCCTAGCAACCACCTATTACACCCTAGCAACCACCGTTTTACCCTAGCAACCACCTTTTGTACCCTAGCAACCGCATATTAGACCATATTAACTGCATATTAAACCTTAGCAACCCCCTATTAGACCCTAGCAACCACGTGTTACACCCTAGCAACCACCTGTTTACCCTAGCAACCACCCGTTTTACCCCAGCAACCACCTGTTTTACCCTAGCAACCACCAATTAGACCCTAGCAACCACCTATTAGACCCTAGCAACCACTTATTAGGCCCTAGCAACCACCTGCTTTACCCTAGCAACCACCTGTTTACCCTAGCAACCACCTATTAGACCCTAGCAACCGCCTATTAGACCCTAGCAACCGCCTATTAGAACCTAGCTATCACTGTTTTACCCTAAAAAAAAATACATTTTACACTATTCAACACTGCCAACCCTATAAAAACTTTTAACACTAATACTTTAACACCTTTCACACCTTTCAAACCTTTCAAACCTTTAGAACCTTTCAAACCTTTAGAACTTTTAGAACCTTTAGAACCTTTCAAACCTTTAGAACCTTTAGAACCTTTAGAACCTTTCAAACCATTCAAACCTTTAGAACCTTTCAAACCTTTCAAACCTTTCAAACCTTTCAAACCTTTCAAACCCTTCAAACCCTCTAAACCTTTCAAACCTTTCAAACCTTTCAAACCTATAACACTACTAACACTATCAATACTCAATACCTGCAACATTCTTAGCGATCCCACACTGTTTCTTCAGGAACAGTACTTTCTAGTTATTATTATTATTCCGCCCGTTTTTTGGCACCTAACTAGTCCTTCATACTTTTAGCTACAAACTCCGTTCCAACTCTTCAACGTTCGGCCTACTCAGGACATGTCGGCTATTATTTTTATTTTTGAAATAATTTGTACTTTTAGAGATATTGCACTTTTTACTGCTAAAAAAAAGCCCATTCATTTCAATGGGGAAATTCATACTTTTAGCTAGAAACTCTGTTCCAACTCTATAACGTTCAGCCTACTTAGGACATATTGGCTACCATTTGAATTTTTGAAATAATTCAAATGGGAAAAAAAGTTTTTTCCAAAACTTTTTTTTTTCAGATTTTTTTTTTTTTTTCAAAAAAAAATTTTTTTCATAATTTTTTTTTTTTCAAATTATTTTTTCCAAAATTTTTTTTTTTCAGAATTTTTTTTTTTTCAAAAATTTTTTTTTTCAGATTTTTTTTTTTTCAAGAATTTTTTTTTTCCAAAGATTTTTTTTTTACAACATTTTTTTTTTCCAAAACTTTTTTTTTTCCGATTTTTTTTTTCCTAACTTTTTTTTTTCAGATTTTTTTTTTCTTTCCAAATTCAAACCTTTCAAACCTTTAGAACTTTTAGAACCTTTCAAACCTTTCAAACCTTTAGAACTTTTCAAACCTTTCAAACCTTTCAAACCTTTAGAACCTTTAGAACCTTTCAAACCTTTCAAACCTTTCAAACCTTTAGAACTTTTAGAACCTTTAGAACCTTTCAAACCTTTCAAACCTTTAGAACCTTTAGAACCTTTCAAACCATTAGAACCTTTAGAACCTTTAGAACTTTTAGAACCTTTAGAACCTTTCAAACCTTTAGAACCTTTCAAACCATTCAAACCTTTAGAACCTTTAGAACCTTTGAAACCTTTGAAACCTTTGAAACCTTTGAAACCCTTGAAACCTTTCAAACTTTTCAAACCCTTCAAACCTTTCAAACTTTTCAAACCTATAACACTACTAACACTATCAATACTCAATACCTGCAACATTCTTAGCGATCCCACACTGTTTCTTCAGGAACAGTACTTTCTAGTTTTGAATTGGAATCCAGATTTTTTTTTGTGCTATTTTTTTAAATTGGAATCCTGAAAAGTAACATTTGTATTTAATTTCAAATGCATTTAGTTATACTTGTGTTAACTTTATGAACTTAAATACAAATACATTGGACATAGAAAAGACAAAAGAATTGTAATACTAGTCATTAAGCTACTAATATAGACTGAAGTAATTAAAGCAGGTCATGTTTGCATGTTAGGAATTGTAACAGCTGAAATCAATAATATATCAGTATTCTGATATTAACCTGTGGGCCGCATTAAGTGAAGGTGGGGGTCGCATGTGGCCCCCGGACCGCCAGTTTCCTGTGTATGGTATATGGGGTGAAACAGATTTTGATGCTATATTAGCCTAACACATTGTTTTAACTGGTTTACATACATTTACACAACATTTACATAAACAGACACTCATATTTGTATAGCCATTTATTACACAGCTTTGTGAAATACTCACTTCTGATTGGTCAATTAAAACATGTGATCTGCCATTTATGCCCAACTGACCACTGTTGTCATGGATACTAACTGTACAATCTAACAGGCTTTTTATTAAAGCCAATAATACAATACATTTCTTGTTTCTAAGTAGTGCTGCAATAAATGGATCGGCAATGTTTGGCAAATGTTCCCCCAAGAATATGGAGGCTAGGGTTCAAGTACTGTAGTAACAAAGTACATTTACTTGAGTTCTGTACTTTGAGAATCTGTATTTTACTGGATACTTATGACTTTCACTCCACTACATTTCTAGCAAGGGAAAAAGTACATTATGAATTAACCACTTAAGACCCATTTCAAATATAGTGAAAATAGCTCACATTGTGATTGCAGATCCATCTTTTTTGTCTCTTTTTTTTCCATTTCTGGGAAATGTTTAATTTGTCTGGAAAATGTCTACATTTTAAGGCAACATAATTGATAATAAAAAGTAAAGTATTTCTTTACTACTTTTTAATACTCAAGTAATTTTAAAAGCATGGACTTTTCAATACTTAAATATATTTTTAAAGCAAGCACTCCAGTACTAGCTCAAGTAAGAATTTGACAGAGCCACAGCCACTTGTAGTAGAGTACTATTTGAGTACAGCTCAACTTACACATCTCTGTATTCTAGTGAAGTAAACACCGTAATATCATCACTAGCAGTAACAGTCTGTTAGTATATGACAGATATTTGGTTGTAATGCATCTAATTTATCGATAAACCACATTTAAGTAACAACTGGAACTGCCGCGGACTAAAGTGCTGACCAGAACAAACAAGCTATTTTTAAAGCAAACATTTGTACCGTAACTCAAATTTTTCCTTCAGGGGGGGGTACCTGGAACAAAATATTTAGATTTTTTTTATTCTTATTTTTTAGAATCGGCCTCAGGTCTTAATGGGTTAACAACACGCTAAAAGGCACAAAGAGACAATCAGTAATAAAACGCAAATGAACAATTCTTTATAACAATGTTTCTCAACCTGTGGGCCGGGGCCCACAGTGGGTCCCCAAAATAATTGGCAAAACACTTAAGACTGTATTGATGACATAACATTAATATAAATATAGCTGCAAGCAGCGATAATACGGGGCCAGGAGAGAGAAAGAGAAATGATAATTCCTTTAACAGGTCAGTTCATGAAAGTCCTTGCGGTCTTGTTTCCAATGAGGGCCTGTGAGCAATTAGGGGTTAAGAGTCTTGCTCAGGGACAAATTTCATTTCATCGACACATTTGCTGACCTGGCCTGGAATCGTACCTGGGTCAACCAGAGCCTCTGGCTCCCTAGGCGGGCTCACTAACCACTCAGCTATGGCCGAGAGAGAGAGAGAGAGAGAGAGAGAGAGAGAGAGAGAGAGAGAGAGAGAGAGAGAGAGAGAGAGAGAGAGAGAGAGAGAGAGAGAGAGAGAGAGAGAGAGAGAGAGAGAGAGAGAGAGAGAGAGAGAGAGAGAGAGAGAGAGAGAGAGAGAGAGAGAGAGAGAATAGATTGAATAGATTGAAGAGACATGGAAACGGAATAGATTGAAGATAGAAACGGAATAGATTGAAGAGACAGGGAGAGAGACATGGAAACAGAATAGATTGAAGATAGAAACGGAATAGATTGAAGAGAGAGAGAGAGCCATGGAAACGGAATAGATTGAGTCATGGTTTTTGCAATTCAACTTAAATGAGTCTGCATCAAGTGAGGCTTGAACCGGCAACCTTGCGATCGTGAGGCACTCTTAGGTAGCTGCAACACTACCTATAGTGCTATAGCTTTGTCCAGGCTGATATTGTCTGTTGAGGATCACAAACTCTTGCCTTCTGTCATGACCCAAGCCCCTGTTTCACTAACACAAAGATCACTCGTTCACAAACCATTTACCAATGAAGAAATTGTACATCTCCTCAGAAGCAAAACTAGTGAAAGTAGCCGATCTACAAGCTCACAAACCATTAAAAGTTGTCAGATTGTACATCGGCTATTTTCACAATGAAGTATGTTATACATTGAAAAAACATACTCTCATTGCTATCTGAAAAGTTGTGAGATTATAAATCAGCTGTATGTAAAAAACACTCAATTAAGTATTTCATGTTATCTTTAACAATTGCAGATGTATTCATTGATAGTCATGTTGTGTGAAATGCAACTTAGATGAAGTCTGCACCAAGTGAGGCTTGAACTGGTGACCTTCAGGTTGTGGGGCACACATTTAAGCGAGAAGCCACCAACAGACAAGAACCTGTGAAAGGAGATCACACAGATGATACAGTTTCACGCAAATAGCTGAAAAATCCTGGGTTTAAGTGTTTTTCAAACTGCTCAAGATTGCGGACAATATAAGGGCGGTGCTTACTGGTTAACGTGATAGATGTGTTCCTCATTAGTCAAGGCACATGTGTAAGCAGGTCTAATGGCTGTCGGCCAAACGAGGCATGAATTTTGCCTGTTTAAAGTTTCAATTTTCAAAAAATTGCTATAGCGCCCCCGTTTGACCAATTGGAGTAAGATTGGTTTCAGTGATATTTGGAATGGCCCTTTACATTTCTGCAAAGTTTCAAAGAATGGTAAGTCTGCATGTATGTGTTAGGGGCAGATGAATAATTGTCATAAAACTGCAATATTCATTGGCTCATTAAAGCTTCATTTTTTCACTTATGGAAGATATTTTGCAAACGTTTTTTGGTATAGGTCCAAAGTTCATGTGTAAAAAGTTTCGTGCAGATTACTCAAAAATCCCAGGAGGAGATAGGTTTTAACTGTTTTTCATATAATTCGAAATGGTGGGAGATCTAAGGGTCAGAGGTCAAAAGTCAGAGTGTGAAAGTTGTTCATCATGAGGAGACGCATGTGTGTATTGAAGTTTTATGGCTGTAGGTAAAACAGGGCATGAGTTGTACCTGTTCAAAGTTGGCATTTTCAACTGAGTGCTATAGCGCCACCTTTTGACGAAAGATTGTGAGATTTATTTTTTGATCGTTTTTCATGACCATCTATCATATGGCCGAGTTTCATAAAAAGCGTATGCACGGTTCAGCCAGAACTGGCAAAAACGGCAGAAGAAGAAGAAGAAATGGAATAATGCGAATAACAATACGGGTCCATGCTGGAAGCCTGGCCCCGTAAAAACAAAGCATTTTCATTGTGTTACTTCTATGGAACTTAAAGCATTACTACGTTAGTTCCAGTGATCCAAGCCGGATAACAATCGATTGATTGATCATAACATGCTCTGAAAATGAACACAGTCCACCCATCCGCCCACTTAAGTGGTCGGATGGGTGGGCCGTGAACGCTGAGAAAAAGATTGAGAACCACTAATTTAAAGGGATAGTTCACCCCAAAATATATATTTTTTCTATAGATGGATATTTTTTTATAGTTTTTGTCACATTCCTAAGATAGCAATTTGATGCTCAGCGGACCCGTAGGCAGCGGTTCCGGTAGGAGACACAAAGGAGACTCTTCGTGTCTCCTACCGGAACCGCTGCCGGTCATCAAATTATTGGCTTAGGAATGTGACAAAAACCAAAACATATCCATGAATTCAATTCTCCATGGGGTGACTAATCGATAGGAAAAAAAAGTCATTTTGGGGGAGAACTATCCCTTTAAAACGACAAAAATCAACCATAATATCAGGGGGGGATTCTAATCCTCATGAATATAAACAGTCTTGAGCCTGGCCTTCTCTTCAAATAATGCTAATTGACTGTATTAAAGGTTTATTATGTATGTGAGGAATAAAGCACACAACACAATTGTAACTCAGTCTCAGGGCCCCCTCTAGTGGCCAGAGGAGCAAGTGCACAGAAACCCAAAGTCAGCCAATCCAAAGCATAGACTAGAGCAGGTCTTCAACGTTTTTTCAGGTCAAGGACCCCTTAGCTGAGAAAGAGATGAAGCAGGGACCCCCCGCTACATATTGTATATTGTTTTGCAGATTCAAACTTTTCATAGATAGCTTCATAGACATAGATGTTCAGACATTTAACCACCGTAAACAGTAAACCACAGTACACTTGACCTTTCACTCTGTACTTAGTCTGCTCTTTTCCCCTCTACACCAAGCGCCTCTTTGCCGGAAATAGCCGATCTACAAGCTCACACTGCGAGGCGTTGTGAGCTTGTAGATCGGCTATTTTCGGCTAATGTTCCCCTCAGAATAGGGACGCTAGGGTTTTAAGTGGTCAAAGTAAAGAATATGATCTTATCGCCCTTAAGACCCCATGTAGTAACTCTGAGGACCTCCTAGGGGTCACGGACCCCCTGTTGAAGACCCCTGTCAGATATCGTCGCTGACAGGTACCTTGTACGTCCACAAGATAACCCGTGTTCCAATGGATCCAATGTAGTTATTATTCAGTCAAGAGCTCTGGTTGATACTTTTCATTGGTTAAATATATATTTGTACAACCGACATAACCATTTTCGCTTTAAAATAAATTCCAAAATAGATCTACAAGCTCCCCAATGTGTCACATTGCAACGCGTTGTGAGCTTGTAGGTCGGCTTTTCATGCTACTTTTGTGTGACACTGTAGTATGACGAAGTAGGCCATTCATTTACCAAAGAGAAACAACGACATCATTTGAAAAATGGATACAAGGCTTCTGTGCGGCAGTGACGATACATATGAAGGTAGATACAGTATGTTGCAATATTTGAGATCTTGTAGATTTCATTTGACACACTCAAACTCATTGAAATATTGACCTTGAATCCACACATGCAATAAGTCACACAAAGAAAAAGAAAAAGGGAAAATATATTTCAATTAGTATGTGTGTACACGCGCATAGATCACATTTTACGAGTGCTCAAAAATAATTCTGCAAGTTCTTCCAACCTACCGTATCTACATTCACATAGATGTCCTTTCCTTCTTTACATAACCTTGTATGAGTGAGGATAGAGGACCTAGGACAGAGCAGAATAAGGAATATTATTAATAGCTGATCTACAAGCTCACAGCGTGTCGCCATGCGGCGCATTGTGAGCGCGTAGATCAGCTGTTTTCACTATTTCTTACTTTTTTTCTGAACTCCTTTGGACATTTCTTTTGGTTTATTATCATCTTTTAAATGTTTTTTTTTTTTTTTTTGGGGGGGGGGGGGTCTTCTGAAATAATAATGGGAAAAATATAGAAGGAAATGGCAATAAAAATGGTAACCCAAGAACACGTCCCGACCCATTGTTTGGGAACCAATGCCCACAGAGCATGCTCAGTATTTGTCTACGTCACAACCAACCACCACGAGCAAAGCTTTCCAGCCCATCGGTCGAACTCTCCGGGTTTCGGGGCCCAGACCTGCAGTACCAGAGTTTGACCACGTTTTGCTTCAACCAGCCCCCCTTTCCCTCCTCGTCTTGGGGGCGTGGTCCAAAGCTGCTGAGCGCCGTGTGGTCGTGGCGTTTAGAAGCACTCCGCTAACCTGGAGTCAGACTTGAGAAGATCCCTCGGAAGTATATACTCTCCTTTCCGAGGGTTTGACCCCCCCCAAAAAAACGGACCACAAGCGTACTAGGGTTTCAAGGCGATAGACAGCATGCACAGTATTTGTCTTTTACGAGCCAAGCTTGCAATACCAGTTCTGGCCACTAGTTCAATCCCCTTGCAGTCCTGGAGGGCCTGACCTGGAATCAGTTTTGACGTTCATTCATTGTAAAGGAATCAAAGTCTGCAAGGAATCTCAGTCTGCACTGACTTGCAGTCACTTTTTAACAAGTCAGCTCGACCGGTCAGTGTGTAGGTCAGTGTCTTGTGACATTCAATGGAAGATTACTGCTTTGGTTCTCGACTAGGGTTGGGATGCTTTGGGATCTGAACGATTCCGGTTCCTTAACGGTCCCCTCTTTAACGGTCCCATTCCTTAAAAGGAGAATTTTGCCCTAGGCGTTTTCTTATCGTTATTTCAGGATGTTAAACTCATCATAAGAGTGATCCAGGACCCCCAGTTCATAACGAGCGATGTTCTCCATTTCGGGGACCCCCAAACCGCAGCTCATAACGGGGGTCCACACACACAACAGATATATACAAGAAAAAAACATTTTTGACAGAAATAAGCGAGTTTAGCCAAGAACTAAAGACTCCCGTTCTGAGCTGCGGCGGGGCGGGGCGGGGGGTGGGGGTCCCCGAAATGGAAAACATCGCTCGTTATGAACTGGGGGTCCTGGACCACTCTTATGATGAGTTAACGTCCTCAAATAACGGTAAGAAAACGCCTAGGGCGAAATTCTCCTTTAATTGTTTCCTTTAAAATGATTCCAAATAGAACCCTTACAGATCTGTGACTCTGAGAGTGTACAAAT
Source organism: Gymnoscopelus microlampas (assembly GCF_963454915.1). NCBI lineage: Eukaryota > Metazoa > Chordata > Actinopteri > Myctophiformes > Myctophidae > Gymnoscopelus > Gymnoscopelus microlampas. The sequence continues at coordinate 4,576,259 of NC_139952.1, forward strand.
GGAACGGGTCCATTTGGTTCCATTTGTACACTCTCAGAGTTATGGCGGTCCTTGAAATTAAAATACCGGCGGTTTGAGAACCACCAGTATTGTAATAGGCTCTATGCAAAGCAGCCATATTGGAAAGAAAAACGTCTTACTTCCTTCACAGGTGTTACCAATAATACTAATGAGGTTCTGTTCCATTCTGGTCAGGGTGCTGATATCGTGCATGTTGGCGAAACACTCCATTTTGGTTCCCAAATGGCCCCTTTTGGTGGGTGTGTAACTCTGAGAGTGTACAAATGGAACCAAATGGACCCGTAAGGGTCCATTTGGTTCCATTTGTACACTCTCAGAGTTATGGGGGTCCTTGAAAATAAGACAACCACTATGCCACACTAAATTGGTAACACCTGTGACCGAAGTAAGGATGGGGCCCCAATTCATTCCCAATATGGCTGCTGTGCATAGAGCCTATGCTATAGCAGACGTGAAGTCCACACACCAGCTCTGACAAGTGTAATAAAAAAACACTTTTCGTAAACGGTTCCATATCCGGTTCAGCCCTATTGTGTCAACGTGGGGGGTCTGGGGTTCCTTGGGGTTCCCTTGAGGAACCTTACAGGTGTACTGGTACCAAGCCAGTGGGGTTTTTGTCGGGTACTGGTTTCACTGGTTGTGACCCAGCAGCAGTCTGGAGACGTTCTCGTAGACCAGGAAGGTGATGCAACAGGAGGGCAGAACCCGGACCAGGTTGGGAACCATGCCTTTATAGAACCCACACACTCCCTCACTGCTACTCGCACACACACACACACACACACACACACACACACACACACACACACAAACACCTTTTTAGAGAAACCGTAACAATGTCCTTACATACTGTAGGCGTTGATTTTGTGCGATTAATTCGCCCGAAAATCTATTTTTAAATAGTTTTAATATTATATTTATAATATCATGATACAATATATAATAATTCATATTTTTGTTTGGTTTTCTTAATGTGTTCAGTTGTGTATTCGTAAAAGGCAGGGTTTCCGCTGGGCAATTTTTGGGCCGCCCACCTTGGCCGACAGGGTTATATTTTACCAGCCAACAAATAAATGAATCGCCATATCATAATTAACGTCACAAGCACGTTTGAAGATACATGCACCCAAACTGATAATTACACCTTGTTACGTTAGCGCTGCGCTTCTTTCCACTTGTTCTGTTTTAATAGTTAAATAATATCTATCTACTCCATCATGCAGAGATGTCGCTTACCAAAAAAATAAGTGAATAAAGTTGCCGAGAGTGAACTGCTTGTGCGACAGCGTATGAACAAATGAAAATATGTTTTTGGCTTTACATCTCATTCAACCTTAATATGCTAAACCTACAGCCTTTGTTTTGTTTTGTAAATGTTAATTATGTCATCATGAATGATGGCGCAAGGGCGGTTGATTACTTGCCTCAGTTGCCTGCAATGTGTCACCAACTTTCACCACTTTGTCCATTGCAGACAGACAGTCACTGTGCTGCTTGTATAATATCCACGACCCATACGAGTTTGGGTCCCTGTTTTATTATCGTCAATTGGGCCCCTGTTCTATTTATCAGAACACCCGAGCGAACCACCCGTACTCAGTGCTGATTAGGAGGAGATGCTTTACACAGCTTTACAGCTGTGTAAAGCTTGATTTGTGCTCCGCCCTATGACGGTGTTGTTGCGTATCGAAAATAGCAGACATACAGGCTCACAACGTGGCGCCTTGCCATGTGTTGTGAGCTTGTAGGTCTGATATTTAACGCGCGAGCGCGACACCAACGTACGACAAATAAAATAAACGTATAAATAAATGAATCGGATGATCTATCAGATAACTGCAGAATTAAACCAGTATGATAGGTTTAATGGTTGTAAACTACGTATTGCAATCATGCAATGTGTTATTTTATCCCAAAAATATATATTAATAATAGGCTTAAATTATAAAACGCCTACTAACATCATTTTCCCCAATCGGCCACGGTGGCCGGTGATCTTTATAATTAACGGCCAATTAAACATTTTATCGTCCAGTGGCCGGTAAATACCGGCTAACGGAAACCCTGGTAACAGGTGTGTTATGTGTTCAGGTGTGTATCCGTAACAGGTGCGTTAGGAGGGTATGGTAAGGTGTCTGTTGGATGTGTAGTATAGGCTCTATGCACATCCGCCATATTGGAAAGAAATTGGGCCTCTTCCTTACTTCCTTCACAGGTGTTACCAATAATACTAATGAAGGCTCTGTTCCATTTAGGGTTGCATTTAGTTACACACCCGTAAGGGGCCATTTGGAAACCCCTCAAGGAACCATGAGGGTTCACTTTGAGACCCACTATTGTAGCAGAGTGTTTCCAGTGAACCAACATGCACAATATCACCACCCTGACTCTGTTTGACCAGAATGGAACAGAGCCTTCATTAGTATCATTGCTAACACCTGTGAAGGAAGTAAGAAGAGGCTCAATTTCTTTTCAATATGGCTATTACGGTGCGTATTAATAACAGGTGTTTATTAGGTGCGTTTTCGTGGGGGGGGGGGGGGGGGGGGGGTGGTGCGGTACCTCCAGGTGCGTGCGATGACGTCACTCATGCACACGTATGAGTTGTGGTTGTCTTGGAGGCGGGCTCTCACCACCTGGTACGGGTAGGTGGTCGCCACGGCGAAGATCTTGGATGCTGCAGCCATGACGACGTATTCCCATGGCGACTGGGTGACGGGTGATAAAAACATCACGTTCATGTTAATATGTTGTGTGTGTGTGTGTGTGTGTGTGTGTGTGTGTGTGTGTGTGTGTGTGTTACTATACTTGTGAGGACCAAACGTCCCCACACGTATAGTAGAATTTGACAGACAAGAGATGGTCGTTGTGAAAAAAAACGTTTTTGATAAAAATAAGATGAATAAAACGCTGTCCTAAAATGTTGATGTCCTCACAAGTATCAGTGGTGTAAAGTAACTAAGTACATTTGAGGTATTTTTACTTGAGTATGTCCAATTGTCAGTACTTTTACTTCTATTCCACTACATTTCAGAGGCAAAAATTATGCTTTTACTCCACTACAATTATTTGAAAACTTCAGTTCCTAGTTACTTTGTAGATTTTGATTATTATTACAAAACATACATTACCCACTTCAGACCTAAAGACCTATACATTACGGCCATTTGAAAATAGACAAAATGATAGAGCATTTTGAGCTTGTAGATCTGCTATCTTGAAAAGATTCTTTTACATTTTCTACATTTGAAAAGTTGTGAAACGGGACATTCTGTGTACTTTCTACTTTTGGTACTTAAAGTACACTTTGATACCAATACGTTTGTACTTTTACTCAGTACATTTTTAATTCCTGACTTTTACTTGTAACATACATTGCAGTATTGATACTTTCACTTAAGTAAAACATTTGAGTACTTTGTGTGTGTGTGTGTGTGTGTGTGTGTGTGTGTGTGTGTGTGTGTGTGTGTGTGTGTGTGTGTGAGCGTACCAGCAGTGCGTCAGCAGGCATGTTGTTGTATTTATTGGTTTCTCTCTTCAGAGCTTCGTACATCATGAACTGAAGAGCAGCCTGAGATGTTCCAATGAGACCAGGAACAAAACCCTGCATAACACGGCACAATACACACTGTTCATGCAAACTGTTACACATCAACATGTTCCTATTCACCTGTTTCCTAGGCTGTGTGTTTTTCACTTCCTGTCGATTTCATTGGATATAATTGGTCATCTGACCAGTTTCATTGGATTTCATTGGATCAAATCGACAGGAAGTGGAAAACACACAGCCTAGGAAACAGGTGAATAAAACCCTGTGCAACACAATACACACTGTTAATGCAAACTGTTACACACCAACATGTTCCAATGAACCCCTACACAATGTTACACACTGCAACTGCAGTGGTGTAAAGTAACTAAGTACATGTACTCAAGTACTGTACTTAAGTACACTTTTGAGGTATTTTTTACTTTACTAGAGTATTTCCAATTGTCTATACTTTTACTTCTACTCCACTACATCTCAGAGGCAAATATTGTACTTTTACTCCACTACAAGTATTTGAAAACTTGAGTTACTAGTTACTTTGCAGATAATACATTAAGACATACATTAACCACTTCAGCCCTATTTTACACCTAGGCTATTTGAAAATAGCAGATCTACAAGCTCACAACGCGTCGCATGGTGACACGTTGTGAGCTTGTAGATCGGCTATTTTCAAACATTTTAGTACTTTTACTTTTGATACTTTAAGTACATTTTGACACCAATACCTTTGTACTTTTACTCAAGTACATTTTTAATTCCAGACTTTTACTTGTAACAGAGTACATCTACATTGCAGAATTGACACTTTTACCTAAGTAAAACATTTTGAGTACTTTTTCCACCACTGACTGCAACCCAATAATGTAATACACAACTTTTTTATTTTATTTTTAACCCATTCAGACCCGGAAAGCCCAGAGACGTGCAGAGAGATTTGGAGAGGCAGGAGCTGGAATTTCAAAAGGGCACATGCACGGACACATGCACGCGCGCGCGCGAAATTTTGCGGATATTCGTCGGATTCGGGTACTTTTTTACCCGTTTTTTGTTACTTTATTTCGGTTTTAGGGTTAGGTTATAGATATATATTAAAAAAAAAATTGAAAACAACTTTTTTTTATAATTTTTTTATTGGTGGCTTTGGATAAAACATTGGTGGCTATAGCCACCGAAGCCCCCGCCTAACGACGCCACTTATTCTTCTGTATAATGAGTACTTTTACTTAAGTAAAGAAATTGAGTACTTTTCCCACCACTGCTGCTGACACCGAGAGAGAGAGAGAGAGAGAGATATATAGGCTCCTGCTTGACAAGTAATTTAACAGCTATATATATATTTTTTTGTCCATACATACCTAATCTGTCTCAAACAATTGGTCCGTGTTCTGCGTGCATTCACTGCGTTCAGTTGTGGCCTCAGTTAGGTTTCGATTGTGTATAATATACTTCGTTTGCCGGGCGGTATCGCGCACCCAAAAAATAGCCGATCCACAAGCTCACAATGCCTGGCGTTGCGACGCGTTGTGAGCTTGTAAAACAACTATAATTCTGCGCGAGCACTGCACGGCACGGGTCTCAATTAAGTAAGCTTTACTGCAGGTGCGCGCAGGGGTTTCTACAGTTTACAGTCAGAGGAGACAAGGGCACTTTTTACCGACAGACAAAAGGGCAGGGGCTCAAGCCCCCTTTGATGTCTACTAGAAGCTCGCCCCCGCTACGCGGGGGCTCGCGTCTAGCCCGCGGCCACGCCCACGTAGCGCCCGCGGCCACTTGGCAGCTCATGTAAGTGGCGTAGCGTCCTGAGGGCCAGTGGGGCCGTGGCTCGGTCAGTGAAGACCCTGTAGTGCGGATGATATGTGGCATAGAGGGGCAGATTGTAAATCCCCAGAGGAAACATCCGTGGGCTACCATTGGTTCAGCGATGTGTGCGGTCGCCCTGCGGCCCCTCCTCCTCCACCAATGTGCAGTATTGAGAGCCCTGACGTCACAACAATTGGAGCGATGGGCACTGCACTCTGGTTGGTTAGGGTACACCTAGGGCCCAGGTAGAACCCAGTTAAAGCCTGCATGGGCAAACCCAGTTAGGACCCGCCTTGGTCCCACATAAACATGGCTAGTTGGGGCCCACCTAAGGGCCAGGTAGAAGCTACTTATAGCCTGCATGGGCATCGCAGTTGGGACTGAAGTGGATGCCGCTGACATTGCTGACATGGGGTCCATATGGTTTAGCCCACCTTGAAACCATATGGGAACTACGCTGGCATGCAGGCTGGAATGCAAACGCTGCATCATACCTGTAGTGTGTAGTTTGATGTTGTGTGTGTAGCAGATATACCTGCAGTGTGTAGATCAATGTCCATATGAAAGTCAATGCCCAGCAGTGTTTTTTTTTTCTCCAGCAGAGTTTCTAGTGTCTCTGTCTCTCTCTGGAAGAGGTTGCACATGAACTCTGCAGCCGCACTGAGACGCTCCAACACAAACACTCTGACATTAGGCTGCTTCACACAACAAACATCAGCACCACGCTGCTGTTTGTCCAAAAGACACAATATCTCCTCTCCCACCGACGTCATGTGTTCATTTATCGACAGCCGTACAGACTCCTTTTGACACATTTTACCTCGTTTATCCAGCTCTCACTGACTCTCCACATCGGGCTGTTATAGCGCCACCATGAGGCTGATTAGAGAAATCTCAAGTGGAATTTCTTCCTCGGCATAGTGGGAATGTGGGTGCAAAGTTGCACGGAAAGTGCATGCTGTGTTCATAATGTGAGGCATTTTGGTCCAAACGGAGCAGTCCTGCAGACTTTGGAAGCCATTTTAGCCAATCAGGATGGAATATGAAAAATCTGAAAGGGCTTTTTTTTTAATGACTGTGGAGATACTGTGTACCGATTTGCGTGATGTTTGGGCAAAATATGTAGGAGTACTGTGAGAAAAGGTGTTTAGCAAAAAGCGGCCTCCTGGTGGCACTGTAACAGGGCCATGTGAAAGAAATAGGGCAGAGGTTCTGAATTGGCATCCAGGGAGTGTGTGTGCACAGTTTCGCTGCGATCAAGTCAACGATGTGAGAGATTAGCTATCACAGACGGACGGACAGGTCTTGCGCCATGCCTTTCGGCCTGGCGGAGACAATAAAAAAACGAAAGTAAAGGAAATTACCATTTCTGCAACAAAAGTAGTCAACAAACTATACTATAAAAACATTGGCCACATTGTCAAATAATCTAAGAAAGAGGCAATCATGTAGAAATTAGCCGATCTACAAGCTTACAAAGCCTCTCAACGTGAGGCGTTTCGAGCTTGTAGATCTGCTATTTTCACAATATTTACTTGTGGAATGGAGTCAAACAAAATGGGGGGGTGGCCAGATCAATTACGTTTATTTGGGGGGGGGGGGGCTGAAAGGGTTGATAAGCACTGCTCTAATTGGAGCGAAATTATCTGAAATTACTACATGACCATAATGCAGCCTAACATGCGTTGCACGGGGCGGTCCTGCCATTACGTTAGTTACTGTAGTTGCTGTGGAGCTACATAGTTCTCCAGAAGACACACACAAACATACACCATCTACAATGGACTAACTGAGCAGCAATATTGACATTCACCACACGAACGTGCATTGTTGACAAAGTGATTGCACAGCCGCTGCAGGCATGACAACCACGTTAGCGTAAGCTACATGCCACTATCACAGCTCCCTGTCCGTTGTTGCTGCGACTGAATGTGATGGCTACAGCAAGCTCTCTGCGATGCCATTGTCTGGAGACTGCTCCTGGCATGACACGACCAATGAGAGTGAGCGCTGTCGTTGTTGCTAAGATACGGTGGCGTCACTGCCCCATAGCTTGTAGATCTCTCACACATGATTGGCGTAGGCTGCGTTGCCAGGTCTGACTGTTTGTATAAGCGATTTTGGGCTTATTTGGGTGCACTTTTGGGCTCGTTTCCATAGACCACGGCAGCGCTTATTTCTTTCCCGTGACCGATGTGGCAAAAAAAGGTGCAAAACGAACCATCCGGAAGTAAAGTGCGAGATGAAATATATAGCACTTTTTGATTATTAGAGAAGGAGACAGATGTGAAGGTGGAAAATGGAATGTAGGAGATTATATAGTTTTTCATGAGCGATTTTTGTAGCAAGTTGTGAGTGAATTGGGCCACTCCTGTGGGCGGGGGGCTGATTAGAACCATTGGGGTTTGGGAAGGAGACGCTCTCTGTTTGAGTGGAAAGATGTGTGCACGTGCATCGGAAAGCCTATACGTTGTCATACCTTTCAATTCGGTAAAGCATCTGTGTCATTTCGGTCGTTCTTAGATATCGTCACAGTCAGGCAGAAACCTTGTATCTCCAAGTTTCTAATTTGTATTTTTTTTCTTCATAAATTAACGCCCTACTTGATCATACAAGAGTGTTGCACGTTGTGCGCTTGTAGATCTGCTATTTTCAAAACTTTAAATCGGTTTTAAAATAATAATAAAAAAAGGTCGGTTTTGGACATACAAGGTTTCCACGCGACAACAACGATATATAGCAACATGATTTAACCCATTAAGACCTGGAACTGTGTCATTTTTAGATTTGAGCTAAAAAGCATTATTTTACACTTTGGCTATTCAAAAATAGCAGATCTACTGTGCCGCGCTACGAGCTTGTAGATCTGCTATTTTTGAAAAATCGTGAAAATGTGTGCAAATCTTCTGAATATATATATTTTTAAAGCGAACATTTTCAACTCGAATCTTTGCTTCTGGGGGTCCCTGGAACTAAATATTTTGAGATGGGGTCGGCCTTAATGGGTTAAAAAAATTAGACGTTTTTCAGAAAACGTAGGTTAGGATTTAGAAGGCTTTAGTCGAATCGGCCTCAGGTCTTAATGGGTTAATGAAGGCCATCATTGCATTGTAAACAATGGGCGTGTGTGTGTGTGTGTGTGTGTGTGTGTGTGTGTGTGTGTGTGTGTGTGTGTGTGTGTGTGTGTGTGTACCCTGTAGAGTCCAGGTATTCCCTCATGCTGGTAGATCTGGCGCAGGGCATCCACCATGCCTCTGTACTGTTTGCTGTCAGAGTACTGGAGCACCAAGCGAGTCTTTGTCACCCACACCGGGTTGGTGAGACACAGAGTCAATATACCTGCACACACACACACACACACACACACACACACACACACACACACACACACACACACACACACACACACACACACACACACACACACACACACACACACACACACACACACACACACACACACACACACACACACACACACACACACACACACACACACACACACACACACACACACACAAGCGTGTTGAAAATGAACTCACAGTAACTATTAACTCTATAAAAGCCTGTAGAGGGCAGTAATGTTCCACCTGTTCTGTCAGTCAGTCTGTCTGTCTAACAACAGGCATACAGACAGGCAAGATCCTGTCTGTCTGTCTGTCTGTCTGTCTGTCTGTCTGTCTGTCTGTCTGTCTGTCTGTCTGTCTGTCTGTCTGTCTGTCTGTCTGTCTGTCTGTCTGTCTGTCTGTCTGTCTGTGAGTGAGTGAGTGAGTGAGTGAGTGAGTGAGTGAGTGAGTGAGTGAGTGAGTGAGTGAGTGAGTGAGTGAGTGAGTGAGTGTGAGTGAGTGAGTGAGTGAGTGAGTGAGTGAGTGAGTGAGTGAGTGAGTGTGAGTGAGTGAGTGAGTGAGTGAGTGAGTGAGTGAGTGAGTGAGTGAGTGAGTGAGTGTGAGTGAGTGAGTGAGTGAGTGAGTGAGTCACTGACCAGCCTCTCCTGCAGACATCAGGTGTTCCAGAGCGCTGAGCTCCGTCTGACGCCCTTCCTGTATGTACGACTTCAATGCATTATAACTACACAGACAGACAGACAGACAGACAGACGGATATATTAAATGGTATGATTGTCAAATACAGTGTATAATTCAACTTTGTATGATTCAACTTTGACTTCACATCACAAGTTTAACCCATTAACTCATTGAGTGCCAGATTTATTTATTTTTTTTAAACGTTTGGCAATTCTGGCACTCAATTTTACTACCTATGAGTATGTAAAAGAACAAAAACGAATAAACAAAAATGATTTCTATATTATGTTGTCCCATTGCCAGAGTTTTTTTCACAGAAAACAAAAAGTGATTAGGAAGCGAGATACAGCCTTTTTCATTTCTTTTTTTTTCTCCTTTTTACTATTTTTTTCAAAAACACGTCAAACACGTCATTGGCACGTTGAGCCATAGCGGTAAAAACGTGTGAAACACGTTAATGGCACTCAATCAGTTAAGACCTGAGGCGATTCATAAAAATGTTTTCTAAAATGTTTTGAAAAAAATAAAAATAAAATAGTTTTCAGGATTTTTCAAAAATAGCAGATACACAAGCTCAAAGCGCGGCACTCGCTATGAGCTTGTGTATTTGCTATTTTTGAATAGCCAAAGAAATCTAAAGTGACACAGATGCGTTCCAGGTCTAATGGCTTAAAGCAGGTAAAAAAAAAGGCCGGGTGAGATTATTCTGCACAAGATTCCCACGTACTGCAATTACACACATTAGATAGAGAATACAATAGAGTAAAAAAAACGTCAGATATCAAATAAACTCAGCGTAATGACGTAAGTGTTCCACAGATTCTTGTACAAATAAAGACATATCAAATAGCAGCAGATATCAAATATGCATTCACGCGGTGCGCGCGCAAGATATATGACACCGATCCTCCTAAGTGTTTTGTCACGGTCCCTGACTGACACTCTCCTGTCCTCACAGCAGTACCTTGACCAAAATGCCAGGGCTGAATTTTGGTCCCAGTCCGCCCCTTGCTGCCTGTCCTGTACTTCATCTGGTTCATAGGCTCTATGCACACCAGCCATATTGGAAAGAAACTGGGCCTCTTCCTTACTTACCAATATTACTCAGTGGTGGAAGAAGTATTCGGATATTTTACTCAAGTAAAAGTAGCAATACCACAATATAAAAATACTCTGTTACAAGTAAAAGGCCTCTGTTCAAACTGTTACTTGAGTAAAAGTACCAACGTATTGGCATGTATAAAACAGGGCTAAAGTGGTTAATGTATGTTTTATGATATAATAATGTACATCTGCAAAGTAACTAGTAACTCAAGTTTTCAAATAATTGCAGTGGAGTAAAAGTACAATATTTTCCTCTGAGATGTAGTGGAGTAGAAGTAAAAGTACTGAAAATTGGAAATACTCCAGTAAAGTAAAAAAAAACAACTCAATTTTGTACTTAAGTACAGTACTTGGGTAAATGTACTTAGTTACTTTACACCACTGATATTACTAATGAAGGCTCTGTTCCATTCTGGTCAAACAGAGTCAGGGTGCTGATTATTGTGCATGTTGGTTCACTGGAAACACTCTGTTACACCAGTGGGTCTCAAAGTGTGGTCCAGGGACCCTCATGGTTCCTTGAGCGGGTTCCAAATGGCTCCTTACTGGTGTGTAACTCTGAGAGTGTACAAATGAAACCAAATACGGGTCCATTTGTACACTCCCAGAGCTATGGGGGTCCTTGAAATGAAAAGGTATGAGCACCACCGTGCTACACTAAATGGAACAGAGTCTTAATTAGTATAAGTGGTAACGCCTGTGACGGAAGTAATGAAGAGGCCCAGGTTCTTTCCAATATGGCTGCAGTGTACAGAGCCTATTACCCCAGCGATTATAAGTACCTGGCTGGTTCAAAGTTTGTACGTCAGTGATTCTTCTGTTTGTTCCCGTTGCTTGCATTACAGTGTTATGTTTGCATTAGAGAGTAAGTGTACTTTAGTTTCCGTGATTCAAGTAAAGTCTGCTGTCTGTGAGACCAGACCAGTGTTTTTCACGACACACAGACAGACAGACAGACGGTTTGAATCTACCCTTGTTCAAAGGTGTTTTCATTGTGTTCAAAGCAGAACTGAAACAACATCGCTCTAATCCACCCTTTAGGCTCTGCTGTGGAGGTTTTGCAAGAGTGTTGAGCAAGTTTAACATTGCATCATCACAACTTAAAGTCGTTCCATTGGTCTTGCACAGAATAGAGGTAAACACTACGGTGGGACCTTTCTAACCTCATACATATTTCATTAAGGATGCGTCATGGATCATAAACAAAAACATATTAGGTTTCCTTGCTCTGTGGGAGATGTAGGGGAACGTCAACATGCAATGTACAGCCATGTTGTTTCCTAAATTAAACACACCGCATTATACACACTTATATTGCAATGAGGACACGATTCGGAGCAACTAACTAATGTCATTCATCTTATGGTTGTTACTGTAGATATTATCGCAAATTTTCGTGCATGGCATTTATTTTAGTGTGTGCGCTTGGAAACCCTTTAACAGTTTTATAAATGAGGTCCCAGGCCTGTCTGTGTGCGTGCGTGCATGCGTGCGTGTGCGTGTGTGTGTATGTATGTGTGTGTGTGTGTGTGTGTGTGTTTTCCATCTCCAGAGGAAGTATTATAACTGTGTTTTCTGTCTGCAGTTTGAGGAAGTGGTCACTGTGTGCTGTTTGTTTGTTTGTTTGACGGACGGACAGACAGACAGTGGTGGAAAAAGTACTCATCCTTTTTTTACTTAAGTAAAAGTATCAATACAGCAATGTAGAAACACTCTGTTGGAAGTAAAAGTCAGAAATTCAGAATTGCCTTTACTTTTACTTAAATTCAGAAGTTTTCAAATTTATAAAATGAATACAAATGTTGATACATTTGAAAATAGCAGATCTACAAGCTCACAATGCGTCGCATCGCGACGCATTGTGGGCTTGTAGATCTGCTATTTTCAAATGGCCGAAACGTATATACTGTAGGGCTGAAGTGGGTAATGTATCTTTTGTAATAATAATCAAAATCTACAAAGTAACCAGTAACTAAAGTGTTCAAATAATTGTAGTGGAGTAAAAAGTACAATATTTGCCTCTGGGGTGTAGTGGAGTAGAAGTAAAAGTACTGCAAATTGGAAGTACTCCAGTAAAGAAAAAAAATCCTCAAAATTGTACTTAAGGACAGTGCTTGAGTAAATGTACTGTACTTAGTTACTTTACACCACTGCAGACAGACAGTGCTCAGGTGTGTGGTCTGGTATACTCACAACAGGAAGTAGAGCCCCCAGTTAGCTCCGGCCCCCCAGACGTTGGGTGTGACCCCCTGGTAGAGGCCGCGGACCCCCTCCATCCTCCATATGGTCCTGATGCAGTGCAGCATGTTATCGTACTGAGGGCGCACGCTGAGACCGTCACTCACTGGAAACAAAAACAAAAACAACAGAATACATACTGTAATAACTAAACGTACATATAATAACCGGTAGTGGAAAGTAACTAAGTACATTTACTTAAGTACGGCACTTAAGTACAATTTTGAGGTGTTTGTACTTTACTTGAGTATTTCCAATACTTTTACTTCTACTCCACTACATCTCGGATCCAAATATTGTACTTTTACTCCACTACATTTATTTGAAAACTTTTAGTTACTACTGTAGTTACTGTGTAGATTTTGATTATTATTACCAAACATACATTAACCACTTCAGCCCTATATACATTTCGGCCATTCGAAAATAGCCGATCTACAAGCTCACAATGCGTCGCATCGCATTGTGAATTATTTTTATACATTTGAAAACTTGAAGTGGGACATTCTGCATAATGAGTACTTTTACTTTTGGTACTTTAAGTACATTTTGGTGCCAATACTTTTGTACTTTTACTCAAGTACATTTTGAATTCCAGACTTTTACTTGTAACAAGAGTATTTCTATATTGCAGTATTGACACTTTTACTTAAAGTAAAGATTTTGAGTACTTTTTCCACCACTGATAATAACATTACTGTAATTCCCTCTACGCTAGAAACCGACCAAACATCACTTAGACCAGTGGTTCTCAACCTTTTCAGGCCCTAAATAATATTTTTTCAACTGGGGACCCCCCACCCTCACATGCACTTGGAATTGTAGGAGTTGAGGCATTACATTTAGATTGACTCGGTTCCACAGATATACAGTATTGTGAAAATAGCAGATCAACAAGTTTGTATGTGTGCTATTTTTGAATAGACATAGCGCGGCACCGAGTGCCGCGCTGTGTAGAAATACTCTGTTAGGGCGCGCTCTCACCAAAAGTTGGCTGGCTGCTGTTAAACGCAGGTTGTGCGCGGCCACAGTTTTTTGCAGCCAGCGGATTCTAAAAAAACGCTGTGACGCACCTGTCACTCACATTCAAGACCGTCCCCGTAGCCCGCACCGCCACTAGACACTAGCCACTAGACAAAAAAATGTCTTTGCACTTTCACACTTGGGGTTCGTACATCTACATACACATTCAAATTTAAAATATAAAATACTTACCCCATGGCCACGGATGTTACAATCATGTACGGGTCCTCATAAGTATCCGTATCTTCCGTATTGTTCAATAAAAAGCATTTTAATCCAATCAGTGGTCGTTTTCTCCGTATAGACCCCTTAACAGACGACGTCATACTGGCTGCGTGCAGCCAGTATGCGCGCAACGAAACCCATTATATCAGGTCTCGTTAGGACGCGTCTCACTAGCCAACACACACAAGAGGGGGTTGGGGTGTGCTGAAACCAGTGCACCCCGAAACAGGTTGGGAATTGATTGCGTGAAACAATCACCTGTGCGTCCAGGCTCAATGTTAGTAAACAAATAATTGGTCTCAACTGCGCGACCCTAGCGGTTGAGAGGTGTATTGCACTGTTGGTACATTATAACTCTATGGGAAAATGGCCACCAATCGATTAAAATGCTTTTTATTGAACAATACGGAAGATACGGGTACTTCTGAGGGCCCGTACATGATTGTAAAATCCGTGGCCATAGGGTAAGCACTTTATATTTTAAATATGAATGTGTATGTAGATGTACGAACCCCAAGTGCACAAATCATAAAGTACTGGGTGAGATGCAACAGCTACAACCAGTTGGTCCACTGAGAGCACCATGTTGCTTCCTGAGTCTTGGGACGGTCCGCCTTCGACTCACCCGATTGGACAGAGGGGGAAAATCAGCTCCTGCCTCCAGCAGATTTATGCTTCTTCGTGCAGAGCGGATAAACGCAAGGTCTGCGCGACAAGCGGAAAAATCTGCTCTTGCGTGAATCCACGCATTTGCATTGACAAAGCATTGGCAGATTCTGCCCCAGAGGGAAAATAAAAGTGCGGTGGGAGCGCGCCCTTACAAGTAAAGGTCAAGTAAAGTAAAGGTCCAAAATGTACTTGAGTAAAAGTACAAAAGTATTGGCATCAAAATATTCTTAAAGTACCAAAAGTACTAAAATGTTTGAAAATAGCAGATCTACAAGCTCACAACGCGTCGCAATGCGACGCGTTGTGAGCTTGTAGATCGGCTATTTTCAAATAGCCTATGTATAAAAGAGGGCTAAAGTGGTTTATGTATGTTTTATAATATAATAATATATATCTACAAAGTAACTAAAGCTTTCAAATAATTGTAGTGGAGTAAAAGTACAATATTTGCCTCTGAGATGTAGTGGAGTAGAAGTAAAAGTATTGGAAATTGGAAATACTCACTAAAGTAAAAAATACCAAAAACAATTACTTAAGTACAGTACTTGAGTAAATGTACTTAGTTGCTTTACACCACTGAATGTGCTGTATAAATAAAGTTTGAGTTGAGAGTAACAGCCATCCCTTCAACGCAGTGTTGCATGTTGCCAGAGTAACCCGTCACTCACTGTAAACAATATACAAATAACTAAATTCACTATAAACATACATAAATGAACTCTAAACATAAACATAACTAAATTCACCGTAAAAATAAACATACATAAATTCACTGTAAACATAAACATACATAAATGAACTCTAAACATAAACATAACTAAATTCACCGTAAAAATAAACATACATAAATTCACTGTAAACATAAACATACATAAATTCACTGTAAACATTAACATACATAAATTCACAGTAATCATATCAACAGAAACATAACAGTCATAGTCACAATGTGGTCACACATGCTGAGACCATCACTCACTATGAACCAACAACCATACATTCATCAATCCATTCAGCTGCGCAATTACTTTAGAGCAAAATACTCTTCACTTAATACTTTAACCATTTCAGCTCTATATAATACTCTTCACTTAATACTTTAACCATTTCAGCTCTATATAAAAGCACAAAAAGTTCAGAAATGTGTGTTTGGTACTGCAGATCATTCCTCTGTTGCAACAATGCTGTTTGGCAATAACTTTGGAAAGCCTGTTTATTTCCCCTTTTGAACGGCGGTGTCATGTATTGTACCGTATGCAGAAATGGGCCAAACTCATTTCCTCCATGTGGGATAATAAAGCTCACGTGAAGTTTCATGGCAAACGCACACACACACACACACACACACACACACACACACATACACACACCACACACAAAAACAGAAACAGCCAAGAAGGCAAACACTGTGGCAGGCGTAGCATAGCTGTCAGTAGAGGTCTGAACATGTTATGATGTCCATAAACTTTAACATGTTTACACAAATGTGTACACACAGGGCAATTTACAATAAGCAAGTTGCATACATCAAATGCATAGAAACAGTGTAGTGCCTCAGTAATCCAGGATCTACAAGCTCATAGCGCGGCACCGAGTGCCGCGCTATGAGCTTGTAGATCTGCTATTTTTGAAAAATCGTGAAAATGTGTGCAAATCTTTGAATATATATATTCGAACATTTTTAACTCAATTTTTTGCTTCTGGGGGTCCCTGGAACAAAATATTTTGACGGGGGTCCGCGGCCAAATACATATCATTTTGGGGGTCCTTGACATGAAAAAGATTGAGCACCACTGATATAGAAACATACATTTTTCAGAATACTGTTGAGATTTAGGAGACATGTAGAATCGGCTTCAGGTCTTAATGGGTTAAAACTATAGGATGCCAGGTCAACAAATGAACCTGGCATTGTCTAAACCTTTGCATAAGACTGCATGGTCGGCGAGCCGAGCACGCACGCACGCACGCACACAGAGACAGAGAGCAGGGTGATTCTAAGATGGCTGCCGTCTCTCACTCTAAATCAATTTGGTTTCATTTTGGTTTTCTTTGTGTTTAGTTTAGCCTTGGTTACATTAGTTTGGATTAGCTCCACCTATGGCCAGAAAGCAAGCCAGAATCAAGCCTGTAGTCAAGGACTCTCAGACCTGACTTTCAACAGCCTCATTACGACAATCCCAAAGTCAGCCTACTATCGCCTTAAAGGGGAATTTTGGACCACGGTTTTCTGACCTTTTCTATGATGTTATGATATCCTAGGATGAATGGTACAGTAGAAAAAAAATCATAACTCCATCCCGGGTCCGCCACAGCTAAAGATTGCTTTTTTTTGGGTTTGTTTTTGGTGAGATCTGACGTTCATAGTGACAGAACACTATGCAACGTGATTGTCTTGAATGCGCCCCACTGGAAGTCTTGCTAGACGAGATTGAAATCTCGAGATTGAAATCTCGTCTAGGGAGACTTCCGGTTTGTTTATAAAGCATTGAATGGTTTAAATACTACTGTTGGTTTATAAAGCATTGAATGGTTTTCAGGGTTCCCCAATTACTTTTCCACAAGGGCCAAATTATGTCTAGGGTACCAAGCCGAGGGCCAGGGGCATTGTGCCCGCGCCAAAATCGTGCACGCGGGCTAAGTGCGCGTGCGCAATTTTTTTTCCTCTAATCTAGCTAATTTGACACTGTGTTATTTTAGGCCTGATACAAAATAAGTTGAGAACCAACCATTTACTTAAAATATATTTGGTTGTTACAGTCTGCTTGAAAAGTAATACGGATTAACAGCAGCCAGTTGTACATACTGAAAATCAAAATAAGTCCAGAACAACAATTTACTTACAGATGTGTTTGTTACAGTCTGCTTGAACAGTAATACAGATGTTCTATTTTTTTCAGAAAAAAAAAATCAAAACATTATTTTTTTCCAATTTTGTTTTTTTTAATGACAGGAGTCGTCGCGGGCCGGACAGTTGCCTCTTGCGGGCCGCAAATGGCCCGCGGGCCGCCTATTGGGGAAACCTTGTTTAAATACTACTGTTGGTTTATAAAGCATTGAAGGGTTTAAATACTACTGTTGGTTTATAAAGCATTGAAGGGTTTAAATACTACTGTTTGTTTATAAAGCATTGAATCAGTGTTCCTTTTGCATGCTCCACATATCTGGGACAAAGTCCCAGAAAACTGCAGGTACGCTGCAACTTTTAACTTTACTCTCTTATTCTTTTAATTTTATACATTTTTTTTACTAGTTTGCATCTTAAGTGTCTTAATGTTTTGTGTAAAGCACTTTGAATTGCTTTGTTTTGAAAGGTGCTGTATAAATAAAGCTGCCTTGCCTTTTCGGGTTCAAAGCACCGACACCCTTCCTTCACTGCTGACTGTACAGCTCATTGTTGTCTTAAGACTTAGTAATACATATTAAATATTAGTTTTACTGGGTGGGCGTCCTGAACGGGCCGGGCATAACAACTGTGTCGCCCCACATCCTCCCTGCAGACATAGTTGTAGACATAGTGTCCAACTAGCCTGGCCAGACTAATATCACTGCGTAGATATTAGTCTGGAATCTCTGTGTGGAACCTGCATTTCCTCTGGTGTTAAACCCGCCCCATATTTGCATACTGGGCCCTGATTAGTGCCCCACAACTTCGGGCGCAGGGAAATACAATCACAACCGAGCGGGGCTCGGCTGTGATTGGATTTTTGCACTGGCAGATTCGTCTGGTTTCCAGGCTAGTTAGTGTCCATTGTCCAACGACCGGCTTCGAATGCTATCAAGGCACTGAATGGGACATTATTACGCTTTATCGGACCATTGAATGGGCGAAGTAGGCGACATACTGACCCACCCACGATTTATCAGACCATTTATTGGGCGTAATCAGTAGATACTGACATACCCGGAGGCAGAGCAGTCCCCACAACACAACATGATTTATGATTCTACTCCTATAAAATTTGTCCAAAAAATGCACATTATCAATATCTCTGGAGTCATGTGCTCAAACGGTACCGCCACCGAAATGAATTCAATTTTCGCCAGAAACAGACTGTATCAAATATGAGTGCCTGACTATCATAAACGATACAGAGCCACCTCCCTGACAATTTGTTTATTTTTTGACCACAACGTTTATATGACCCAATGTTATTCTCCGTAGAGAAAATACTTCTGTGAGCCAGGGGATGAACGAGTGACGTCAGGACTCCGGTACTCTATTACACACATTTAGTAGAATCATAACTCATGGGTGAGTGGTACTGTCAGCACGGTGGTATAAGACTACGAGCCAGGCATAACTGTGACCCCTATGGCCCTGCCCTGCTCTGTCCTGAATGCTTAAAGTAGGTCAAATCGCATGTTGACTCGGCACGCGGGTTAGAATGTCAATAAGCATCGCACAAATACACATAATGACCTTGATGTATGCTGTGCACTACACAGTACAGTACACACACACACACACCAAAAATAGCAGATCTACAAACTCAAAACGCATCGTGCTGCGACACATTGTAGAGCTAGTAGATTCGTATAACAGCATAACTCCGAGCCTAACCTTTAAACCTAACCTCTCAATGCTTAATCCGTTACAACTGGGAAAGCATCTGTGTCATTTTAGATTTGATTTATACTTATGGGGACATTTGGCCCTCCGAAGTATAGCAATAGGCTCTACGCACAGCAGCCATATTGGGAAGACATTGGGCCTCTTCTTTACTTCCTTCACAGGTGTTACCAATGATACTAATGAAGGCTCTGTTCCATTCTGGTCAAACAGAGTCAGGGTGCTGATATTGTGCATGTTGGCTCACTGGAAACACTCTGCTACACCAGTGGGTCTTAACGTGTGGACCAGGGACCCTCGTGGTTCCTTGAGGGGGTTCCAAATGGGACCCTTACGGGTGTGTAAATCTGAAAGTGTACGAATGGAACCAAATGGACCTGTCATGTGTACACTTTCAGAGTTGGGGGGGGGGGGGGGGGGCGGGTCCTTGAAATTAAAACGGCTTGAGAACCACTGTGCTACACTAAATGGAACAGAGCCGCCTTCATTTGAATCATTGGTAACACCTGTGAAAGAAGTAAGGAAAAGGCCCAATAGGCTCTATTCACAGCAGCCATATTATGAAGACATTCACAGGTGTTACCAATGATACTAATGAAGGCTCTGTTCAAACAGAGTCAGGGTGCTGGTATTGTGCATGTTGGCCCACTGGAAACACTCTGCTACACCAGTGGGTCTACAGTTGGGGTCCAGGGACCCTCATGGGCTTCCAAATGGCCCCTTGCAGGTGTGTAACTCTGAGAGTGTACAAATTGGTTCCATTTGTACACTCTCAGAGTTATGAGGGTCGTGGAAACCACTGTGCTACACTAAATGGAACAGAGCCTTCATTAGTATCATTGGTAACACCTGTGAAGGAAGTGATAATATGGCTGCTGTGCACACACACACACACACACACACACACACACACACAGACCTGCGAAGCGGATCTTGACCAGGTCCAGAGGGTGAAGCACCAGGGTGGAGAGGACTCCTCCGGTCAGGCCGGCGGCCAGGTTCTCGTAGCGGACGTGGGTCCGCACGCTCCTCAGGGACGCGCTGACGCTCCAGCCTGCCGAGGCCACCACCGAGGCCCCGGGCCCTGCCAGCGGGCCCTCTGGGCCTGCCAGCGGGCCCTCCCCGGACCCCACGGGGCCCCCGTCACACGGCGGCAGTGTCCCCCGGGGTCCCCCACAGAGCATTGGTGGGTCAGGCTCTGGCTCCTGCCCGGACATGTCGGACCTCGTGTCCATGTGGTTCCACTTCCTCCAGTCTGTCACAACAAGAAACCCAACAGAATAAAATTATGTACACGTGATTAGCCCATTATAAGACCTGTGGCCGATAGGCTCTATGCACAGCAGCCATATTATCACTTCCTTCCCAGGTGTTACCAATGATACTAATGAAGGCTCTGTTCCATTTAGTGTAGCACAGTGGTTTCCACGACCCCCATAACTCAGAGAGTGTACAAATGGAACCAAATGGACCCGTACACTCTCAGAGTTACACACCTGTAAGGGGCCATTTGGAAGCCCATGAGGGTCCCTGGACCCCAACTGTAGACCCACTGGTGTAACAGAGTGTTTCCAGTGAGCCAACATGCACAATATCAGCACCCTGACTCTGTTTGACCAGAATGGAACAGAGCCTTCATTAGTATCATTGGTAACACTTGTGAATGTCTTCATAATATGGCTGCTGTGAATAGAGCCTATTCAAAAAAATGTCTTCCAAATCTTAACAGTTTTCTGAAAAACGTATGTTGCTACATCAGCGGTGCTCAAAATATTTTGATCCAGGGACCCCCAGAAGCAAAAGATTACAGTTAAAAATGTTCGCTTAAAAAATAGCAGATATACAAGCTCATAGTGCGGCACGAAGTGACACGCTATGAGCTTATATATCTGCAATATTTTGAATAGCCAACCAATGTACTATATAAATGATATAGTTAAAAAGACATGCTTTCCCGGTTTTAACAGGTTCATTTGCATTTATTGAAACTGCCGTTTGTGTCATGAGACACAGAATATTAATATTATGCAGCGATAACGCGACCCAATTCGCTTTCAAAACTAGGTCTTCACCGCAAACAAAAGCATCAACCTGTAGGAATGAGGCATCACCAAATTAATTATTTATTTTTTGATTTAATTTTTTATCACAGATATAAAAAAAAAAAAAAGTTTGCTTATACTTCTGTTTTATTTATTTCAAACAAGATCTTTTTTTTTTATATATTTTTTTATCGATACAAAAGCAATGTCTTCTGTTTCTTCTATACTCTTGCATAGATACAAAATTAAATGATGGGTTGAAATTGTAGACAAAACCCGTCTACTGATGATGTCATCGGTATAGGCAGGTTTCTGAACTGTCCACAGTCCATCAATGAGACACAGGGGACTCCCTCTTCCTTTGATGTTTCGCCCAGGTGGGCATGGTTATATGACTATACCTAACCCTAACCTTAACCTCACTATAACTATGCCCAAACCTAACCCTATACTTACCCCACAAAAACTATGCCTAACCTTAACCTCACAGGAACTATGGCTAACTCTAACCTTAACCTCACAGGAACTATGGCTAAACTAGAGCCATTCAATGAGAGTTGCGTCACCTCCGTTCCCTTAATCGGGCCAGGTCTTCTACATACAGCCTTCTATTGGCGAATAGTGACAAAGCCCTAAACCGGAAGTTTACGGAATGCGTTGGACTCTATGGGCGTTTGTAACTATTTCCAGTTTACATGAACCACGTGACCGACGCCGTTTCTGCCCCCTCAGTGGCGGAACTCTCTAATATAAGGCTCTGCGTAAACCTAACCTCAAAACCACGCCCACCTGGTCGAAACACCGGGAAAAGAGAGAGTCCGTGAGACACACAGTGAGTAGACAGAAATGTTAACCTTCTTATACATGAGCATTAGTGAAGACCAATTATGAAGATATGGTTGAAAATGGGTGAAGTAACAAGTAGCACTTTTGACTTTCAATTGTCTTGTGTTATAAATGTGTTGTTCAAATCCACCAGCCCTGCAACACTCAGTACTCATATTACACAATACTATTAATATTAGTAACGATAACACTACACAACACTATTAATAACAATGTTGTCATGTTATGCAACATCCATGGCTTTATAACACAGCATGGACAAACACGGTGTGTATGGCCGTGTGTGTTTGTGTTTGTGTGTGTGTGTGTGTGTGTGTGTGTGTGTGTGTGTGTGTGTGTGTGTGTGTGTGTGTGTGTGTGTGTGTGTGTGTGTGTGTGTGTGTTTATATGGGTGTGTTTTTTTAAACTCATGGATAATGTTACAAAAAGTTTTTGCTCTAGGGGTCTTCAACGTTTTCAGGCCAAGGACCCCCAAGCTGAGAAAGAGATGAAGCAGGGATCTCCTCTATACTGTATTCAGATTAAACTTTACTTGGTCTGCTCTTTTTTCCCCTCTACACCTATACCTCCTTAGCCAAAAATAGCCGATCTACAAGCTCACAACGCCGAGTCGCGCTGCGAGGCGTTGTGAGCTTGTAGATCGGCTATTTTTTGGCTAAGGTTCTCCTCAGAAAAGGGATGGTAGGGTTCAAGTGGTTACGGTAAAACAAAAAAAAATCATCACACAAAGATTTGGCGGACCCCCTGTAGTAACTCTGAGGACCCCCTAGGGCATTGGTTCTCAAAGTGGGGTCCGGGGACCCCCAGGGGTCCTTGGGGGGGTTCCAGGGGGTCCCCAGCAAAATGTGTGAATATAGCATCACAAAAATAACCTTTTATACGTTGGCTATTCAAAAATCTTGAAAATGTGTGCATAGTCCACCTTTGAATATATTTATCATATTTATTATCATTTATTTTTTAAAGCAAACATCAAATCAACAAATCTTGTCGGGTCCCAGGCACAACATATTTTCAGATGGGGGTCCGCGGCCAAATATATATCAATTTGGGGGTCCCTGGCATGAAAAAGTTTGAGAAGCACTGCCCTAGGGGTCCTGGACCCCCTGTTGAAGACCCCCGAAACAATCACCTGTGCCTCCAGTCTCAATGTTAGTAAACAAATAATTGGTCTAAAAGTAACTAAGTGCATTTACTGTACTTAAGTACTGTACTTAAGTACAATTTTGATTTATTTGTACTTTACTTGAGTATTTCAAATGTCCAATACTTTTACTTCTACTCCACTACATCTCAGAGGCAAATATTGTACTTTTACTCCACTACATTAACTTGAAAACTTTAGTTACTAATTACTTTTCAGATATAAACTATGATATAATGAAACATACATTTACCCCTTTAGCCCTATTTTATACCTAGGATATTTGAAAATAGCCGATCTACAAGCTCACACGTTGTGAGCTTGTAGATCTGCTATTTTCAAATATGTAGTACTTTTACTTTTGGTACTTTAAGTACATTGTGATGCCAATACTTTTGTACTTTTACTCAAGTACATTTCTAATTCTGGACTTTGACTTGTAACAGAGTATTTTTATATTGCAGTATTGACACTTTTACTTAAGTAAAGAATTTGAGTACTTTCTCCACCACTGAAGGTGGGCCTGTAGGCCTACATCATGATTTGACATTTTTGAGGCCCTAACAACACTTGCTACAAATTGCTACGAAACCTGTGGATAGCCAGTCATTTGAGACATAAACAAGAAGTTGAAGGGTAACTGTACAGGTCTGATAATGATGCATGATGTTAAAATCATACATAGCCTACTCATACATAGCCTAATGCATTATTTCACATCCTTTTCCAAAGCATAGCACACTTTTCCACAAAAAAAGAACATGACATGACAATTTCACATTGAGGTTCTCAGCCCACTCTTCCTGTATCAGCAATGATCACTATCAGAACAGAGATATTTAACACTTTTATTGATTTAAATACTTTAAAATGCAATATTAAGCAATATCACTTACATCCTTCAATTAATTAATTAATTCCTCCTAAGTACATATACTCAAGTACTGTCCTTAAGTACACTTTTGAGGTATTTTACTTTAGTGGAGTATTTCCAATTGCCAATACTTTTATTTCTACCCCCCCCAATACAAAATATTGTATTTTTTACTCCACTACAATTATTTGAAAACTTACTAGTTACTTTTTACATTTAGATTTATATTACTAAAAATACATTATCATTTTCAAAAGATTTGTATACATTTTGAAAACTTGAAATGGGACATTCTGCATAATGAGTACTTTTACTTTTAGTAAAAGTATGTTTTGATGCCAATACTTTTACTCAAGTCAATTCTGAACACCAGACTTTAACTTGCAACGGAGTATTTCTACATTGTGGTATTGATACCTTTACTCGAGTACAAAAAAAATGTCCCTCCAGGCTCCTACTACAATAAACAACAGTGCTTGCCTGTCCACTGCAGAGGGCTCCAGTAGGGGGGGTCCAGACAGTCTGCTGCAGGACTATAGGGGTCCTGGGGTGCAGTTTTGGGGGTCCAGTTTTTAATGGTCAGGGTTCGGGGGTCCGCAGATCACGTCAGCACCGGGGGGGCCGCAGTGGAGAAAGCTTGATCGGCAGCGATGCGGATCAATCGGCCCCCAGCCTGCATATCAGTCAGTGATCGGTCCAGAGCACACATGACCTCCTCTCCTCCTCCTCCAGCCTGTTAATAACAAGCAACAACACCACTCTTTATAACGGTGTTGCCAGGTTCTGCGAGAGAAACAAGCAAAGCAGAAAAAAAAAAGAAATAATAATAGTCTTTGGTATTCTTCTTATTATTGTTATTTATTTTCATTATTATTATTATTCTGATTTGTTTTTGTTTTTTTGTTTGTTTTTTTGTTGAACATTTTAAGGGTTGGGCTCGACAAGCTTAATACTTCTCCCAAACCCCTTTTCAGGGACTTGGACAACTGTTATGATTGATACTATGATTATTATGAATACTAGTGTAAATATATTAACCAAATGAATGAATTGTGTGTACATATACATATTTGTATATATATATATATATATATTTATCTATTTTGTATTTTGTATACTTGTCCAAAGGAACTGAAAATAAAACTGAACTGAACTGAGGTCTAGGAAAACATAATCTCTCAAGAACAGATTCAGAAATTCCTTTTTATTATCATGGGTTCCCAGATTGAGGAAAACGAGCCCAAAAGAAGCAACTTATATTATATTAGCTATAGGCCACATGAGAACTTTAAACCCATTATGCATCGGCTAGTCTTGAAAATAGCTGATCTACAAGCTCACAATGAGCTAGTTGTGAGCTTGTAGATTTTCAAAACAAATAAAAAAATAAATAAAAATAGAACAAATTAGGAATATTTTTGAAACAATTTAAATACACAAATCTTGTATGGAGGGGTCCCTGGCACAAAATATATTCATTTCAGATGGGGGTCCGGCGGTCCGCAGACAATTTTTAAAAATGAATTACATCCTTCGGTCCTTGACATGAAAATGTTTGGTTCAAACAACATTTATTAGGAAACATGACAAAATAAGCAACGAAACTTTAGAAACAACCCAAAAAACTAACAATATTTACAAGCTACATGAAAAAAAAAAGGTCACTTATAATAAGCAGACATGGCAACACTGCTCTCGACACACGCACACGATAAAAAAAAACATTACTGTGGCGAGCGTCAAGCACGTGCGCTCAGCGCAGCTCAGCGCAGCGCAGATCTCTACATCGTGCTCGTGGCGCGACACCCGGCGTCCTCTACGGAGAGGCGATGTGTAGATCTGCCGCTCGCGCTGCGCAGCGGGTTATTTTGGGACATAAACAATCCCATGATGCTCTCTGCTGGCACTGTAGCGCGGCACGGCCACCTCTATGGGCACGGCACGCGCACGCGCACGCCCACCCCACTGTGTTACAAGTTTAGACCGGCTATAACTGTGGTTTAGACCAGGAAGAGAATGTCACTGTGCTCTGTTCCTATTCTAACACATGCAAACACACCCAATGTACTGTCTAATACTGTTAGAAATACTAAAAGAATACTCCTATATCCAGTGCTGTAAAGTACATTTACTCAAGTACTGTATTTAAGCACAATTTTGGGGTATTTTTTTTTTACTTTACTGGAGTATTTCCATTTTTTCAGTACTTTTGCTACAGCTCCACTATCTCTGAGGCAATATTGAACTTTTACTCCACCACAATTATTTGAAAACTTTAGTTACTAATTACTTTGTAGATTTGTATTATTATTACAAAACATACACTAACCCATTGTGAGCTTGCAGATCTCCTATTCTCAAAATATTTTTTATACATTTTATACATTTGAAAACTTGTGAAATGGGACATTCTGCACAATGAACTGCCCTAAAGATACACCTTCAGGAGGCTGCAATTCGTTTTATTAGCCTGCGGCGAAAGATGGGCAGTGACTCTGCTGTCCTGACAGCTTCCATAGGGGCCAGAACAGAAAAAAGTTGTGACCGTGTAGATCGGCCAGAAGGACCGTTGAGCGACAAGGCAATCGCGTTTTCAATATGTCTAACATGATTAACATGGAGATTGACGGTCAATGGCTTTATATAGCAGGGGAAATTAATATCATGTGTATAAGTATTGAATAAAGCAACTTAAAGGAGTAGTTCACCCAAAACATGACTTATTTTCTATCAATTACACACCACCGTAGAGGCGTAAGATAACTAAAATCTCGCCTCGCCTAGGAGATAAAGTAAAAGACTGACTGAAAAACAGGCAGTGAAAAATCCAAATAGAATAGTGTCCGTCGGGCCATTAGCCGCCGACCCTAGTAATTCCTGGGAACACCACTGATGTATCCAGTAGGAGACTCAAAGGAAACTTTTTGAGTATCCTACCGGAGAGACCACCGGTCATCAAATGATTGGCTTAGGAATGCGACAAAAAAACAAAAAATCTCCATGAATTCAATGCTTCATGGGGTGTGTAATTGATTGAAAATAAGTCCATTTTTGGGTGAACTACTCCTTTAAAAACTGTCTGGGGTGCTCACAAA
>NC_139952.1:4608490-4635990 GCF_963454915.1 Gymnoscopelus microlampas
AGAACCGTATTTAGCCAACTTTTTGGCATTTGTCTTTTGCAATCCTCCCAATTGCAGGCCACAGAGCACAAGTTTGTGAACGTGGTTGAGACTCCCAATCACAATAAATTATATCCCATGGCCATAACACGTTCGACCAAAGGCTGATATTTCATAAGTTTGGATGTAAAACAAGTGTCCATATACAAATCAAATAGGCAGCCTATTTCATAGACAGACAGACAGACAGACAGACAGACAGACAGACAGACAGACAGACAGACAGACAGACAGACAGACAGACAGACAGACAGAGGAACTATGGGTTCTGGCAGGGCTGTGGGCCACCTAGTGGTGGGTCACTGAATAGTATTTTAGATGCCCAAGTAATGCACACAAATAAAACAAATCAACTCAGTAGATGCACTGTGTAATAGAATTCTTAGAACTTCCATCTGAATTCCATAGAGAAAGAAAGGTTTGAGAAGTGTTGATCACAATTTATTTAGGAGCGCTCCCAAAGACTGCACCACACCGTGGTATAGTACAATCTCCTGAATACAGTTTCCCACTCTCTCTTATACAGGTCGAGAGACACAAAATAGACCCAGCACTCAGTGGTGAGCACTGGTGACATATGGCCTTATGGCCCTTTCTTCAGTGGTGTAAAGTAACTAAATACATTTACTCAAGTACTGTATTTATGTACAATTTTGAGGTACTTTTACTTTACTTTACTTTACTTTATGTGTACGTATGTTGTTGTTGGACTACAGCTCAGCATTCAACACCATAGTCTGGATTCCTTGGATCACGACACACCTCCCCATATAATATAGGCCACACCCATTTCCACCTGACAGGATTTTCCGCCATTTTGCATTTTCTTCCAAACACAGTGGCCCTCATTTATCAACGCGGCGCAGACCAAATAATGGGCGTACCGCGAGATCACCGCAACTTTCGGCATTTATCAATGTATCCTGACATGGGCTTCATCCTACCGTACGCTGAGATCTCACGTCTGGTCGATAGCAGTTGTTGACTTTGGCTGCGCCCGTTTATTCCATTCTAGACCTGCGGAGCAGCATTGTCTGACTGTCTGACAGGCATCTGGACACATAATCCACTCTTAAATGTATATCTACACTAATAAATAATCCCTGTGAAAATATAATATTTTATAAAGTAATTTAAACAAACTGCTTTAACAGTCATTCGGTTAAGCTTGCAGATCTGGCTGCATTGGCTATTTGAAAATATCAGATCTACAAGCTCACAACAAGTCCCATCCCGACGCGTTGTGAGCTTGTAGATCTGCTATTTTCAAAATATACGAGCGCTTCTGCGAGTCGGAAGCCCCGACAATTTTTTCATGCACAGTGAGGTCTACAAACTTACAGTAGCTTGTCCTATGTTATGGAGTTATGTCATAGAGAGTTATGTAGGCTACACAACCTGGCTGGGTTAAGGATATAAACCCGACGATCAAATCTCTTATTAACGTGGCAGCACGGGATCACTGCCGCCCGTCCGAGTCTCACAGGGAATATCCTACATGACTGCTGGTGCACTGCTCGGTATGGGTTAAATAAATTAATATACAAACCCCATTCATGGCGATGTGATTGGTATCATAATATGTCATTCATGTAGGCTACAAGCCTACGTGACAAAGATTGTACCGCTACGGATTACATGAAAGACACAGTTGGGCATGTGTGTGTGTGTGAGTGAGAGAGAGAGAGGCGTGTGCGTGTGTGACTAGACCGGCAGCGAGACGAGGCGAGCCGACAAAACTATTTTGGCTTCCCATGCTGTATTTGGTCGTATTCTGGTTCTCCATGTCGTAAAATCAGGGCGTTTCGAGAATATTTAAGGGCGTGTTATTTAAATGACGCTCGGTTTCAGCCGTGACATTTATCAAGGCTCCGACCCAATGTACGCTAGGATTGGCTGTGTAGGATTCGTTGATAAATGTGACTTCGACGTTGGTGTACGGCCGAATATATGGAAAAATATAAGCCGGTTTATACGCTCCGTTGATAAATGAGGGCCAGTGTTTGCTACTACTCCTACTACAGATTGTGCTCAAAACTCACACAAATTGGTGCACATTCTCTCTGAAGTCATGTGATCAAGATAATCAGGGTTTTAATATTCCCTTCCGGTTGGCTACGACTGGCTTAAAGTGGGAGGGGCCTGTTTAGCAAAACTGCCACAAATTATGGACATAGCGTCCGATTTGCCCCACATTTTTATCACACATTTAGGGGTCTCTAAACAACCCTGAAAGCGATTTCACTTACACAGGGGGCGCTACGTTTGTTGCAGAAACTTCATGTTCCCACCCAATTAGGCATGAATAGAGTTGTGAGTCATGCAACAATACCGTTTGCCTGTAATTGGCTTCACAGATTTATTTAACAGTCTTATCGCCTATTTCTTACAAAACAAAACGGCATATATCATGAATAACATCCAATGTTGTTTTTTCTTTTTCCCTGTTGATCTTTTTCAGGTTGTTAAAGATGTTGGGGCCCTCGGTGGGCAGGTCTACGTCAGTGGGCGAGTCTACGTTGGCCCCAGACATGGCAGACCTGAGTCACATGAACGATTCGGAGCGGAAGATGGCCCAATCAGTGATGAGCGTGATGAAGAAAGACGACGAGAAACAACAGAGCATGTTGAAGTAAGACCGTACTTACAATTACAAGTGCATACACACACACGCACGCACACACGCACATGCACACACACATGCACACGCCACATACTGTACCACATGGATGCCATGATTAAGCCCCGCCTTGAAGGTAGGGTAAGTGATATTTTTGGGATAGAACCAAAAGTTTTTTGTTAAAAGGTCAAAGCTTTATATGCTGATAATAATAATTTCTATAGAGTGTTTGTTCAGTAAGTCTCCAGCTCTTTAATAAACCCATTTAGACCTGAGGCCAATTCTAAAAACGCCTTCTAAATCCTGACCTAAGTTTTCTGAAAAACTTTAAATATTTATTATTAAAAAATTACAACAAATGTATGTTGCTGTATACTGTAACAGGACCCCAAAAGGGGTTCCCGTCCTGAAAGGTGTAGTTACAAATAGGGGTTCCCACCCAAAATGGGTTAACAGAAAATTCATTTTCAGGTGGGTTACCAATTTTCAGCCAATCAGGAGAGAGGACCCATTCATCAGCTATAAATAATGTTATAGTGTTCCAGTTCCAATTGTGTCTGCTCATTTATTTGTTCATCACTTCCAATTTCACTTGTTCATCCGGTATCCTGTGTGAGTTCTCTCTGCTGACTGTATAACATTGGTGTTCCGACCTGAAAATGCATGTTCTGTTGGAGCTGGAGAGACAGGGTTACTGAGCAAACACTCCATAGCAACGATTATTATGAGAATATAGAGCTATTTAACACTTAGTTTAACTCTACAGTACACTTACTATCACTTACTCTACCTTTAATATTAGCACCTATGAATGACGGTTTACAAACATGCTTCGCTCCCTATCGTCTAGCGTTAGTTAACTCTCTGAATATCTGGACAATGTGAGTGACAGTGAGTGTTTGGGAAGGTCGGGTAACCTAATCATCTGTTCTGCTGACACATGATCTGCTGGCTCGTTAAACATGGATAAAAGACCAAAGTTAATTAGGTATTAACGCCGGCTGCAGCCAGGTTACGTTTATTGTCGACCACGTAATGTTACAGGCTACTGTTACAGGCTTATCTAGGTTACCATAAGCTCAATTTGTATACTCCGTCGTGTGATGGTGTTATGGTACCCAAATGAACAGATCTATAAGCTATCGACACAACATGATGTGACGCGTTGATAGCTTGTAGATCTGTTTTTTGGGGGGGGCACGCGTCACGTCATCTGGGTTTGAGAGGCTGTGATTGTTATAAATTTACAGTAAGCCGTCACACTATGGTCGTAGGCTATATTGAAAAATAGAACATTTACACATTCAAACATTCATATTGTACATGAGATAAGATAATACCTTTATCGGTCGTCAGCACAGCAGTTAAGATACAGTTACATAACCTTTATTATCGTGAAATTGTCCGTCATGCACAGGACCTGAGTTGGCACTGTACTTGGACCGCTTTTTCCCCCGTCTACATAAAATCAGCCAAAAATAGCAGATCTATAAATGTAGATCTGGTTGGCGTAACCTTCTGGGCACCTAGGCTGGTAATCCAGCCTAGCCTGACAGCGTGTTGCGGGTTCTCCCGATCCCGATGACCTTTGCTGCGTGTCACCCCCCCCCCATCTCTCAGCCCCCCATTTCCTGTCAGCCTACTGTAATGTATCAATAATGGCACAAAGCCAAAAAAAATATCTTCAAAACAAAATAAAAATGTAGATCTGCAATTTTTGTCTAATGTCCCCCCCAGAATATCGATGCTGGGGTACAAATGGTTAACGAAAGTGGCATTTTAAGGGGGAATTTTGAACCACGGTTTTCTTAACCATTGCTTATGATGTTATGATATCCTAGAATGAATGTTACAGTAGAAAAATGTATTTTTTTAAAAAACGAGTCTCCCATGTCTCTCCAGCTCTTTATTAGATCTGACGTTCATAGTGACAGAACACCCGCCCCACCGGAAAATGGAAAATGAAAAATGTTCTACTGTACCATTCATCCATCATAACATCATAGAAAAGGTAAGAAAAAACGTGGTTCCCCTTTAAGCATAGAGTTTTAAGCATAGGCTATTTTTGATTATCGCGACTACTAATATCAATAATCGCTAATATTTTGGACAATTGGGTATCGCGACGCGTTGTAAGCTTGTAGATCTGCAATTTTCAAATATTTAGTACTTTTACTTTTGGTACTTTAAGTACATTTGGATGCCAATACTTTTGTACTTTTACTCAAGTACATTTTTAATTCCAGACTTTTCCTTGGGACAGAGTATTTTTATATTGCAGTATTGGTACTTTTACTTAAGTAAAGAATTTGAGTACTTTTTCCACCACTGTCGCGACGTGAAATGTTCACGTGGTCCCATCCCTAATCCCTGCGCTTCGTGTCTCTACTTCCTGTCCTTACAGGAAGTTACACGGTCAGTTTAAGGACCAGGTGAGGATGCTGGGTGAGGAGGTACCGGTGCCTCCTGGACCCGCCTGCGAGGATGTTCCGGAACCGTCTGGTAGGCCTGACACAATTATTTGGGATAATCGCAATTGTTTTGAGCATAATCGCCATGTTAGTCAAAATAGTGGAAATAGCTGATCTACAAAGGCAAAGCCTGACGCATTGTGTGCTTGTAGATCAGCTATTTCCACTATTTAAAGGTAGGGTAAGTGACTTTGGTTAAAATAAGTGTTAAATAGCTCTATATTATGATAGTACTCATTGCTATAGAGTGTTTGTTCAGTAAAATTAGTCTCCCATGTCTCTCCAGCTCTTAATTAAACAGAAAATTGCATTTTCAGTGCTCTCTCCTGATTGGCTTAAATGGTGTCACTGTCACCTACCTGAAAATGTTCTATATTCTGTTTACTAAAGAGCTGGAGAGACCCCTGTGACCGAACAAACGCTCTGTAGCAATGATTACTATCAGAATATAGTACTTTAAAGAGCTGGTGCCATGTTTTTGCACTTTTTCTGTTTTTCATGTGTCTATGAGGTTGATATAACTTCATTAAGCCCCCTGGTGGTGGCTTTATGGTGTTTTATGTCTTCTCTGACTATTTGGAGTTTCTTCCTGGAGGCTGAAACCTTGAGGGTCAAACGTGCCAATAGAAAAACAGCCCTTTAGTGACATAGTAAAAACATACCCTCCCCCTCATTATCATAACACAACAGGTGTGGGCATGAGGAGGAGGAGGGACTAGGTCAGGTGGGTGGTGCTAATGTAGCGGAGGAGGTGCTAAGGTGAGAACCAGGTATACTTCATGTAGTCCAGGGGCTAACACTGATATTTTCACAAATTGGTACCACCTAAGGTGACCGTAAAGTTTTTGTATTTTTGTCTTCCTACATGTCTCTAGTTTATATTTTGGTATGATAACCCTTCCAATCTTGTAGCTTAATGGCAGTTATCACTACCTACCGGCTAATGTATCCGGTAGGAGACACAAAGTAGAATCTTTGTGTCTCCTACCGGAAATACACCCGGGCATCAAATTATTGCGACAAAAAAACAAAATATATCCATGTATTCAAGGCTTCATGGGGTGTGCAATTGATAACTTCTCAGATTTTTGGTGTTTGCAAAAAGACTGCTTTCCATAAGCTTGTAAAAGTTGACCCTCCTTCGGTCTAGGGTGGTCATAGCTGAATGGGTAGAGAAACTTAAAGGAGGAGTTCCCCCCAAAAATGATTTATTTTCTATCAATTGCACACCCCATGAAGCCTTGAATACATGGTCAATTTTGGTTTTTGTCGCAATAATTTGATGCCCGCCTGTATTTCCGGTAGGAGACACAAAGATTCTACTTTGTGTCTCCTACCGGATACATTAGCCGGTAGGTAGTGATAACTGCCATTAAGCTACAAGATTGGAAGGGTTATCATACCAAAATATAAACTAGAGACATGTAGGAAGACAAAAATACAAAAACTTTACGGTCACCTTAGGTGGTACCAAAATATGGCTTGGCCCCTGGACTAATGAACTGGAGGCGTGTCCACATAAAAACATAATTTTAACAATTTCTGTACACTTTTTTGAAAACAAAATCTTCCTCCTAGTATAACCATAGTACCTGATGATTATGTTTTAGGGGGGGGGGGGGAATCACTGAAAATCACGGCACCCCGTCTTTAACATTTCTAACAAAAAATAAATAAAAAATCACTTACCCTACCTTTAAGTTATTTCTCATACCTGTCCAGTGCTGTTTTTGTTTTACAGTTTTTTGTTTAGTTTTTTTTGTTTAGTTTTTTCTGTTCTAGTGCTCAATGTCAAAACCACAATTAAATCGTGAACGGCAAATTCTTTGAATGACGATTAACGCAACGTGTCATGTCGGTGACAGGCCTGCCGTCCGGGCCAACCTGTGGCGTCTGCATGGAGACCCGCTTTGCAGACGGCTGTGGGCAGAGCTGTTCTTACTGCCAGACCCTCTGCTGTGCACGTTGCGGAGGAGAGGTCTGTCTGAGGGACAATGAGGTGAAAACGCAGGCGCACGCACGCACACGTGCGCGCACACACACACACACACACACACACACACACACACACACACACACACACACACACACACACACACACACACACACACACACACATATACTGTATATATAACACTGGCAGTTAAAGAGTTCAAGCGGTTGATTTAAAAAAAATGAAAAAGCATTTGGAAATCTGGTTAGCATCAATACAGCACACTGCAGGATAATCTTATTCTCTTATAAGATTATTTTTAACCCGCGACCTATACAAATTGGTCCGCGACCTAAAAATGGGTTCCGAACTTCCGCGACCCACTGTTTGGGGAAACACTGCTCTACTGCACTGTGTTCTACTGTAGGATGTGTGAGGTCATATATTTCTGGTGGTGTGATTGGTCTATTTCAGGTCATGTGGGTGTGCAACGTGTGCAGGAGGGAGCAGGAGATGGGGACAGGGGACATGGACCCTTCAGACAGGTTAGAAACACATTATTATGATAATACTATTACTATTTCTACTACTACTACTACTACTACTACTACTACTACTACTACTACTACTACTACTACTAATAATAATAATAATAAATGTAATAATAATAATAATAATAATAATTATATTAATAATAATAATAAACATTTGTATAGAACTTCCTCACTTCAAAGGTCTTTGTGTAAGAACTCAATAGGGGTTCAAACAAGCTAATTAAAGATTGAATACTGAAGTAATTGACCTGATTGAGGAGCATTTGATTCAACTCACATTTTAACAGGAAAAAGTTGAATCCGTTCTTTATTGTAGCCGTCGGATGTACCTACAGCAGAGTGTCACCAGGGAGCGCTGTTGCCTCACTCTCCATCTTCCCTGTGGAATGAACTAATCCACATTTAACACCTCTCCTCTCCTCTCCTCTCCTCTCCTCTCCTCTCCTCTCCTCTCCTCATGTGAGACCTCCTCTCCTCTCCTCTCCTCTCCTCTCCTCTCCTCTCCTCTCCTCTCCTCTCCTCTCCTCATGTGAGACCTCCTCTCCTCTCCTCTCCTCTCCTCTCCTCTCCTCTCCTCTCCTCTCCTCTCCTCTCCTCTCTCTAGGTATTGCTCATAATGTAAATGAGGTATTGTAGTTTTGTGTTAATGAGGAGGTGTTGTGCGTTAGGTCAACGAGGCGTTGTACTTGGTAACAGGAAGAGTGGGCACCTGAGAAGACTGGGCACCTCAAAGTTAAAATTGGCAAAATGTAAAAAAACGAAAAAAAAAGAAGAAATGCTTTGAAAAATGGTCTGAAATAATGTTAAGTGTACATGATTTGAACATTTGACATTTAAAGCCTAATATTTCAACAATTGCTACAAATAGCTACAATTCTTGATCAATTTGTTTGGACCCCTTTGGACAATTTGTTTCTCTAATTTTTGGTGCAAATATTTTTTACACATAAAACATGGAGGTGCCCAGACGTCTCAGGTGCCCACTGTTCCTGTATCCTTATAGTATTATGCTAATGAGCCTTCAGCATGCAGCTACAGTTGTCTGAAGGTCTTAAGGAGTTTAGAACATAATCTGTTCTCAGCTCAAAGACTGGCTTATCCCTCTACTATATATACTCACCCACACACACACACACACACACACACACACACACACACACACACACACACACACACACACACACACACACACACACACACACACACATATATATATATATATATATATATATATATATATATATATATATATATATATATATATATATATATATATATATATTATACAGGTTGAATTTAATGGTCCAGGTCATGAGAAACATTGAGAAACATTGTATAGAAAGCCAGTTCAAATCAATATCAATATTGACAGATATCAACAAACCATGTCCTGGAAATTATTTCCAGTAGATGCTGCATTAAGGGTATAAATCAAAAAAGCTTCCCTCTGCAGAAATGTTTTAATCATATCGCCTCCAGTGGTTCTCAAAGTGGTGTTCCAGGGGGTCCCCAGCAAAAGTATTGATAGTTAGGAACCAAATGGACCATTATGGGTCTGTAACTCAGAGAGTGTACAAATGGAACCAAATGGATCATTATGGGTCTGTAACTCAGAGAGTGTACAAATGGAACCAAATGGACCATTATGGGTCTGTAACTCAGAGAGTGTACAAATGGAACCAAATGGACCATTATGGGTCTGTAACTCAGAGAGTGTACAAATGGAACCTAATGGACCATTATGGGTCTGTAACTCAGAGAGTGTACAAATGGAACCAAATGGACCATTATGGGCCTGTAGCTCCGAGAGTGTACAAGTGGAACCAAATGGACCATTATGGGCCTGTAACTCCGAGAGCGCGCAAATGGAGCCAAACGGACCCGTTACTCTTTTTCCATTTTACAGTGTCAAGTGGGGTCCCAAAAATAATAATGGCATCAAATGGACATCAGTGATCTAACGCACCATGTGGCATAGTCCATGTTTTTTATTACGTATTGCGGTTTTATGCTCACCAATCTTTACACTTTCCACGCCAGAGTTTAATATCATAATGTACTCACCAGTGCCAGCGATTTATTGTTGTTTTTTGTTGTTTTTTCACGTCGCCACAGACCTCGCTAAATACCTTATGATCAGAAATTGTACAGAAATTGTTAAAATTATGTTTTTATGTGGACACGCCTCCAGTTCATTAAGTATACCTGGTTCTCACCTTAGCACCTCCTCCACCACCTTAGCACCACCCACCTGTCCTAGTCCCTCCTCCCCACACCTGTTGTGTTATGATAATGAGGGGGAGGGTACAATTTTACTATGTCACTAAAGGGCTGTTTTTCTATTGGCACGTTTGATCCTCAAGGTTTCAGCCTCCAGGTAGAAACTCAAAATAGTCAGAGAAGACATAAAACACCATAAAAACACCACCAGGGGGCTTAATGAAGTTATATCAACCTCATACACATGAAAAACAGAAAAAGTGCAAAACCATTGCACCACCTCTTTAAGTGCTCGATTGATCAACTTGTAAAAGTGTAGATCGCTATTTTCAGCAAGGATATTAAATGTAGAGCGAAAACATAAAAGACACTAGCATAGTGTCCGCTCAACAACGTGTGCAGGGTTTACACGACCAGCGGGCGTCACGTGGTCCGTCCGTGTGATTGACAGGAGGCGG
The DNA here is from genome assembly GCF_963454915.1 of Gymnoscopelus microlampas. Lineage (NCBI taxonomy): Eukaryota > Metazoa > Chordata > Actinopteri > Myctophiformes > Myctophidae > Gymnoscopelus > Gymnoscopelus microlampas. The sequence goes on from NC_139952.1 coordinate 4,618,786, forward strand.
AGCCCGCCGGGGTCGTATTACGACGTGTCTCATTGTCCGTCCGACCACGGCCTCCAACCCTTTGACCAGCCCCTGTACGGTCGCCACGGTTACGAGGACGAGGAGGAGGAGGAGGAGGGGCACGGGTGGAGTCGCGCCTACGTAGATTGGAGGGGTCGATGGCACTCCCAGGTAGGAGGAGCTTCTGTCTGTCTGTCTGTCTGTCTGTCTGTCTGTCTGTCTGTCTGTCTGTCTGTCTGTCTGTCTGTCTGTCCAGCATGCTTGTGCGTTCTCATATGTTTACAATACAGTCGTTAGATGTTACTTCAGATGCTACACAGTATCTTGTTTACTTGATATGTTTACATTACTGCGCTCCTCATGTCAATAGACGTGCTTTAGTGCGTCATGTTGAAACAATTTGGGAGCACCCCGGACTGTTTCTAAGTTTGAATCAAACACGCCCCATTCCTATACAGACACATTGTAACTTCAAACTTAACATGTTAGATACATCACAACGCCCGTCCTTGGTTCTGGTGACTCATCCTTCCCTCCCAATATGTGAGGGGGCCTTGTTTTTTCGATTACTTTTTTCGTTCGTTTAATTTTTTCTTTTTTTTTTTTCCAAAAGAAATATTAAAAATAAATGAAAAAATGTATAAATGTGTCTCCTCACGTATTAGAAGGACGGTATCAGTCACCAGAACCAACTTAAGGACGGGTGTTTCCGTGTTTCCAATGAAGCTAACTGTTTAAAATGGAGTTTGAAGTTACAATGGGTTTGTATAGGAAGGATTGATAAAATGAATATCAAATATCTAAATACTGAATCAAGCAACTTAAAAGCGGTCCGGCGTGCTCCCAAAAGCCTGAGTATACGATAAAATGACCCAATGTTTTTTTAAAGTGAAATGTCCCTTTAAGGAAATGTTCCTTTTTTGCACCCATGTTGAAATAAATGTTGAATCATTTATTTATTTTTTGCGGTGGTCTCGGTCCGCCCGTTGACCACCCGTTCGGCGTCGATATTGTTTTTATTCCTGCCTCTCTGTCTTCATTTAGGACCACATGGAAGCGCCGATGGAGGACTGGGATGTGCCTCGTCATCGTCGTCATCGTCGTCGTAGCGAGGAAGAGGAAGTGTTTCACACTCGTTACCGCAGCGACCCCAACCTGGCGCGCTGCCCAGTGAGGGTCAGACACCAGCGTCGCCACAGCGACGCCTCCCTGGCCACACACGCCGAGCCGGACCACCTGCAGACCGCCGACGGCACGTTCCTACAAGGTATGACCTTTCGACCTCTGACAGGTCAACAACTTAAACCACTTAAAGGGATATTTCACTTTCAAACATGTGTGTTTGAAATTCATATGAATTCATAGATTTCTGAAAATTCCTTCAATTGCTACTTCCCTGTCATCTGGGGGCCCCCCAAAAAAATCATGCGGGGACCCCCCTAGGCGTCCTGACCCACAGGTTGAGAACCACTGTAGTAGGCTACCTCCAGAAACTAGGATACCGAGTAAACAATGTTCTATCAAAATAACATTCTGTGCATTGAAACTGTAGGATACCAGGTTAAACAATGAACCTATCGGTCTAAACAACATGCTATCTAACTGGTGGTGGTGTTTTAGAGACCGTTCAGTTTGCTGATTTGATTGAAATGTCCTGTGTGTGTGTGTGTGTGTGTGTGTGTGTGTGTGTGTGTGTGTGTGTGTGTGTGTGTGTGTGTGTGTGTGTGTGTGTGTGTGTCTGTCTGTCTGTCTGTCTGTCTGTCTGCCTGTCTGTCTGTCTGTCTGTCTGTCTGTCTGTCTGTCTGTCTGTCTGTCTGTCTGTCTGTCTGTCTGTCTGTCTGTCTGTCTGTCTACACTGTCTGTCTGTCTGTCTGTCTGTCTGTCTGTCTGTCTGTCTGTCTGTCTGGTGCATGCACCCATTTTAATGAATGTGTCTTTTACTCTTGTCAGTGTATCTGTGTGCGTGCGCATTTGTAGTTCTGTGTGTGCGTGTGTGCGTGTTGTGTGCGTATGTGCGTGTGTGTGTGTGTGTGTGTGTATGTTTGTGTTTGTGTGTGTGTTTATGTGTGCTTTGCTGACTCCGAATTAGGACATTATTCATTTACATAACGCACACGCACCCATGCACGCACACACACTACACACGTGCACGCACACATGCACTTTTTTGTGTGTGCGTGTGCATGTGTGTGCTTGCGTGCGTGTGTGCGTGCATGCGTGTGTGTGTGTGTGTGTGTGCAGGGCTGGTTTTGTACCAGTAAAGCTATGTATTCAGTTCTGCAGATTTTTGATACACACGCAGACAGACAGACAGACAGACAGACACACACACACACACACACACACACACACACACACACACACACACACACACACACACACACACACACACACACACACACACACACACACACACACACACACACACACACACACACCTGTGCTACCAGATCACACAGTCTCTCAGATTAACAGCCAACACGTCATTGTGACCAAAAACACCTGAGATTACAGCCTCTGATTGGCTCGCAAGGCTCCCAGGCCCCTCCCACCACAAAGTGACCCGCCCTCTACGAGGAAGACGAAGATGAAGGACACTGTCACTATGACGAGGCCAGGACAACCAAAGGAATGTAAAAACACTGCATAATGTGATCAGATTACATGGAAATACCTTTTTGTTTGTCTGCTTCCATTGTTGTTGCTGCAATGGGATTAAGAGGGTCTGGATTACACTGGATTATACACCCTGTTTCTGCTGGGATCTGATCTGAAACTACAGGACTGACCGCTACCTAACCAGATAACAAGCAATCACTGAATTACTGGATAACAACAGCAATAACAACTTCCATTACATTGGATTACACAGCCTGTTCCTGCTGGGATCTGCTTTAGAATGTGCTCTGGGATCTTCTGGATTTTAAGAGAAACTACATGACTAACAGCTACCTAGACAGATAACCAAGCAACCACTGGCTAACTGCTAAATAACCAGATAACAACACTGAGTCTGACTGCTAATAAACCACATAACAACACTGAGTCTAACTGCTAACTAACCAGATAACCAACCACCATCAAGCTACCGAACAAGCAACTGACTTCTCTTTCAACATTGCAACATTTACCAAACTAGTAGTTTATTACACTAGTCATTTACCAAACTATCAGTACATAAGACTAGACATTTACCAAACTAGTGGTTTATTTCACTAGTCATTTACCAAACTATCAGTACATAAGACTAGACATTTACCAAACTAGTGTTTTTTTAGACTAGTTATTTTACACATTAAGTAATTAGCCTATAGCCTGCTAACTATCAAGCTAGGTACTAAACTGACATGTGTGCCATGAGAGAGAGTGATGGAGAGAGAGAGACACAGACACACACAGAGATAGAGAGAGAGATGGTAGAGAGACACAGAGCTGATACAGAGAGAGAGAGATGGGTGATTACAGCACTAAAACAAAAGTAATCCCATTAGAGTGAGATCAGCATGAACTGTTCCCAGACCTGCATGCCGGTCAACACATGCACTGACACGCCCACATTAAAGACTCACACACCCACAAACCTCAGACAGAACTACGAACAAACACAGAACCACAACTCCCAGCATCCTCTCTGTCGTCCATGTGAGTATCAACACACTCAACTATTCCACAATCTCTGAATTCAACAGAGTCTGGAACGTACGCCTCCCATGGGTGTGTGTGTGTGTGTGTGTGTGTGTGTGTGTGTGTGTGTGTGTGTGTGTGTGTGTGTGTGTGTGTGTGTGTGTGAGAAAGCTGCTTTGAGAACAGTGTTGATGTTAAAGGAGAAAAGACGGATTAGAGGAGATAAACCTGAGCACTCTCTCTTGTGTGTGTGTGCATGTGTGTGTGTGTGTGTGTGTGTGTGTGCGCGCGTGTGTGTGCGTGTGCGCTTGCGCGTGTGCACGTGTGCGTGTGTGTGTGTGTGTGTGTGCACACGGGCGTGCACGTGGAAATAAAGCATAACATGACACAGCAAAACTGCTCTCATTCACATATTTTTGTAACACGCACGCACAAACGCATGCATGCGAGCGCACGCACGCACGCACGCACGCACGCACGCACGCACGCACGCACAGAACCATAGTGACATGTATTAGTTTTCAGTATTGTCTTTAGCTATTCTATCATCAACTGAGCAGCTCAGTGTCCAGCAGTATTAGACTGTGGTTGTACTGGTCAGCTCCCACGCCTGCTTCATATATTATATGTCGTATTGTGGTGTTTTGTGAGCTTGTAGCGAGACACCAAAGTTAGTACGACGGAGTGTAAAACCAAGCTGACAGAACTCGAGCGGCACTGCAATGCTGTATAAGCAAAGATGGCCGACGCTATGTAAACTCGCGTTCTGTGTGTTATTACGGGCTGGGCTTAAATCCTCACTGATGACACACTTATGATTATAGTGTGAAAGTATCATTACACATTACAGTACCAACCCAATGCGTCATCACGTGATGATTTTAAATCCGCCCATGAAATCATAACTTAGATATGTTAACAAGAACAATTCAAGTGCTATACTCCACTATTCAGTATAATATAGTTCCCTGGAATTTGTACATGTTTTCAGCCATGACTAGTTATTGTATGATATGTCGAGCAACAAATCATTGAATTGTCTTTACAGTCCTCGCTCCTGCAGTGACAAACATTTTTTTATTTACATTTTAAACAGTTTTACATGTCTTGTAAAACTGCAATGGTGTTTGCACAACATTCATGGCAGCAGCCAGCAGGTGTCTATTTGAGTTTTAGGCGCAAGCTTTCTTTTTTTTTTTGCAGAGTGGCGGTTTAGATATGGATATTATGACATCCATAGCACACACACGCAGAGTTTATTAACGTGCTGTGTGTTTGAACCAATCAGCCGTTCCTTTGCTCGAATGTCGGACTCTGGGAAGAGGAGAGCACCAGCACGTCTTTACCATAGAAATACATGGAAGACAATGACAGTCTTTACCATAGAAATACATGGAAGACACTGACAGTCTTTACCATAGAAATACATGGAAGACACTGACAGTCTTTACCATAGAAATACATGGAAGACACTGACAGTCTTTACCATAGAAATGCATGGAAGACACTGACAGTCTTTACCATAGAAATGCATGGAAGACACTGACAGTCTTTACCATAGAAATACATGGAAGACACTGACAGACTTTACCATAGAAATACATGGAAGACACTGACAGTCTTTACCATAGAAATGCATGGAAGACACTCACAGTCTTTACCATAGAAATGCATGGAAGACACTGACAGTCTTTACCATAGAAATACATGGAAGACACTGACAGTCTTTACCATAGAAATGCATGGAAGACACTGACAGTCTTTACTATAGAAATGCATGGAAGACACTGACAGTCTTTACCATAGAAATACATGGAAGACACTGACAGACTTTACCATAGAAATACATGGAAGACACTGACAGTCTTTACCATAGAAATGCACGGAAGACACTGACAGTCTTTACCATAGAAATGCATGGAAGACACTGACAGTCTTTACCATAGAAATGCATGGAAGACACTGACAGTCTTTACCATAGAAATACATGGAAGACACTGACAGTCTTTACCATAGAAATACATGGAAGACACTGACAGACTTTACCATAGAAATACATGGAAGACACTGACAGTCTTTACCATAGAAATACATGGAAGACACTGACAGACTTATACTTTACCATAGAAATGCATGGAAGACACTGACAGTCTTTACCATAGAAATACTTGGAAGACACTGACAGTCTTTACCATAGAAATACTTGGAAGACATTGACAGTCTTTACCATAGAAATACTTGGAAGACACTGACAGTCTTTGCCATAGAAATACTTTGAAGACACTGACAGTCTTTACCATAGAAATACTTGGAAGACTGGCGCTGCCAACTCAAACGACGTTCTATGTGGACACGGCCCCTTAAGGTAGCTCCCCACCGCATTGACGTTGGTGGTGTTGGAAATCGTTTGTTGCCGAAAATCTGCTTTTGAATGGGCGGTGGGTACACTGTCGCGTCAGGTCGCAAGTAGGGAAGCGTCGGATAACAGCTGTGAGCAGCAGCAGTTGCCCCATTATGTGAAATGGGGCAACTTTCCCAATGGGAGAAAGAAAGAAAAAATGTTTATTCTACCATGCTCTCAAAGCTGTGACTGCATGGCCATTGTAAGGTGCTACACCAAAAGTGGTGTATTTCAAACTACCTACCGTTACAATCGGGGTCAAGAGTACCGTGTAGCCGTAGGCCCGCCCCCTTTGGGGGGAAATGGGTGCAAAACTTGATTTGCACCCAGGTGGTCTCATTGACTTCAATGTTAATGTCATCCCGCCCCCTTCCCAGCCATTTCAATGCATTCTGTGCTACTGTGTGCTAGCACACAGCTTGATGAGAAAATTGCTATAGAGCTGAGTGTTTGTTCAGTAACAGGGGTATCTCCAGCTCTCTATTAAACAGAAAATAGCTACATTTTCAGGTCGGGATACCAATGCTATCCATTCAGAGACTAAACACATACTGTATTTGTAGTCTGCACGTATAGTTGAATTACATTTATCCTGAAAGATTTGCCAGGAGCCACCACTGAATAGCAGCGGTCTTGTTGTTGAAAAAGACATCAACCCATAAGCTATTTTTGGCACCATAGTAGCTGTCTGTCGGTGTCGGCTCTCTTCTTCACACCTTCCAACCGACTGATCTCCTGACTTCATTCGACTGCCAGTCTGTAGTAATATGTAGAAGTCTTTGGGGTGAAGAACTACCTTTATATAATAAATGAATCATCCAGAGCTAACATGAGCCTGCTTAGAGCTACTACACACTGCAAGATATTTGCTCCGATTATGCTCTCGCCGTCCTTTTTTGCCGCTCGCCGACAAAACCCCCGATCTGACGCAAGATCGCAGAGGTTTTGCTCACTGTGTGTGAAATGCTTTGCGAGGTGTTCCGGCTGCGATGCCTCCCCGAGCGTTTCTAGATATCTAGCACGTTTGATAAAATATCAGAGGCGCTGTCTCAAGCGGACTTGAGATAGCGTTGTGCGTGCGTAGCCTATTTAAATACTGCCCGTGCCCATAAGATTTGTATTGGGACCTGCGGGTACCGCTGCAGGGCGCCGTTGCCGGGAGCCGTTGCAGGGCGTTACTCTCGGCGATGAGTCCTGTGAAATATCTTGCAGTGTGTGATGCCTTTTCGGCGATCAATCGTATAGTGTGAGAACCACAACGATATTATGACAGAAAGAGACTTGTGTAGTGTGAAATGCCTAACGATCTGATGACTCCCGACAACTTTAAAAGTCGTACAGTGTGTAGCTGCCTTTAGATGTGCTGGGTTCTTCTTGTTGTTGCTTGGTGTGTGTGTGTGTGTGTGTGTGTGTGTGTGTGTGTGTGTGTGTGTGTGTGTGTGTGTGTGTGTGTGCGTGTGCGTGTGCGCGTGCGCGTGTGCGTGTGCGTGTGCGTGTGCGTGCATGTCTCACTCATTGTCTCTTTCTTCTTCATGCCTGTCTGCTGGTTGCTAGGAGACATGGACGGTCAGTGGTGGGATCATGGTTGCTATGGCGACACCACACCCATGACGATGGTACGATTAACCCCGCCCCCTCTGTCTGTCTGTGATCTGACCCCGCCCCCTATGTCTGTCTATCACCCGACTCCGCCCCTTCTGTCTGTCTGTCTGTCTGTCTGTCATCTAATTCGTCCAACCAGGTGACAGTGAATGGGGGGAAAGGGACGCGGCCGATGAGCAGACGGAAGATTATTTCCTTGACCCCTCTGTGAGCCAATCAGAGAGGCCGAGGCTGGTGGGGGGTGGGTATGGGGGCGGAGCTTGGTTAGAGGACGAAGCTGATTGGCAGAAAGACTCAGGGGTGGACACCTGCAGCAGTACGACTCTTAACGAGGAATACAATAACGAGCAGGTGATGATCGTTAACAACATGCTAATTGCACCTTAATTAATGTGTTGTTAATTAATACAATCGCTAATAACACCTTAATAATGTGTTGTTAATCTACACAACATATGAGTTACTAACATATAACATGTTAAAAACATTTTTTATGCATTATAACCACATTTATAATGCATTATGATGCACTTACAGTATAAGGTTTCATAAACCTCGTTATAAATGTTTATAATTTTATATTTTAGGCACTTATAAGTTGTAATGCAATTTATAATTGTATTAATTATAAACATTTATAATTATATTAATTATAAACATTTATAACGAGTGTTATAAGTGCATTATAATGCATTATAAATGTAATTATAGTGCATTGTAGAACCAACCTTTAAGTAAAGTGTTACTGAACGTTAATTAATCCACAATATCTTAATTGTTAGGATTTCTTTTCATTTATTCTTTCTGGTTGTTTATTCTGTCGCTCCTCTCCTATTTTTGTTCTGTTTCTGGGAGGTTATGATGTCACAGCTCTGGGGAGCCTATCACTGCACGGTGTCTGTCCTCTGGGCCAATCAGATGTTCTCGGGGGCGGGTCTGCCTCCTCACTAGTTATTCTGCCTGTCTGCTATTGGCTGCTTTCTTTCTCTCTTTCATTTATTTCACTTGTGCTTCTTGTCTCTTATCTTCTACTGTTGGTCTCTGTTGGTCTCTCTGTCTCTGTCAGTCTCTCAGTCTCTGTCTGTCTGTCTGTCTGTCTGTCTGTCTGTCTGTCTGTCTGTCTGTCTCTCTCTCTCTCGCTCTCTCTCTCTCTCTCTCTCTCTCTCTCTCTCTCTCTCTCTCTCTCTCGCTCTCGCTCTCTCTCTCTCTCTCTCTCTAAAACTGTCTCGGCAATATTGTGAGGGAGGTCTCTGTATCGTTTATGATAGTCAGTCACTCATATTTCATACAGTCTGTTTCTGGCGAAAATGTAACTAATTCGACGGAAGTAACATTAGCGTTTTTCTCACCGTCAGTTGAGTCAAACCGCCGGGATCGGGATTTATTTTTGGAACACAGTTCTTATTTGACGTGATATTAAAACACATTGGGTGCCAAAACCGTGATTTACCGTGCTGTCAAAGAGTAGCGCTTAGGTGCCAAAACAGGGATTTACCGTGTTATCAATCTTTATTTTTTTTTTCTTTCCACAAGGGGGGGGGGGGGGGGGGGGGGGCTAGCGCAGCTTTGGAATCGCCCACGGTGACTCTGAGAAAGAAGGGACAGATGGATCACCGTGCCAAAAAACCTGGCTCCCGTCTGCTCCCATTCTGTCTACTTGATAAAAACCTCTGCATCTCCTTTACTTTTTATAGTGGGGAAAACAAGTCATTTTCGATTGGTGATCACTCCGCAATGGCGACTTGCATGAGAGATGTTATTGTTAGCCAGGCCCATCCATCGTCGTGCACGCATCCATTGTTTACATGCGGGTGCTCGCCGTGGAGTCCGCAGCTCTAAACAGTGCAGCGTTACAAACGGTGAGATCTCTGGCACTCAACGTAATCTGTTTTAATAAAACTCTGGCAACGAATGTAACACGTCTATGGGAATTCAGAATGGGGGAAAAAAACGCGACCCAGGTAGGATGCGTAAATTACGTCAGACTTCGGTGCTTTATTCATAGGTGTTGTCATTACCTTTAACAAGAAGGTTGCGCAAGCCGCAGAGCTTCTGTATATTCTGTGCGTTTAAGTGGCGAGATCAAAAGAGAACAGAATGATTTCCTTGCGTCTGTGTGCCTGAAGTGAAAACACGCGAGCGGGGGCACTCTGAGCAGCATTAATAATGTGATATAATGATGGAGACACGGACGAAACAAAAACTCTGCTCACCGAAACATCACATTGAAAGGAGAGATGTCCAAACGCTTTGCATCCGTCAGAATCACTGTAGGCTCTGCCTAATCACGTCTCAAGTTTGCAGATGTAGTAGCTAAATCTGTCATATGTATTTTTCAATTTCTATCGAATATCTTAATTGTTAGGTTGAGCTAACTTTTAAGTTTTGTTTCTCTGTGTGTTCAGTTTGGGAAAAGTTGTCTAGCGCAAAGCCATCTCAATGTTGGCCCTGGCTGGCTTTGCTGTGATTTTTGGCACTTCAGTTAATGCACGACTGCTTCACTGTCGTGCCAATAATCACGGTAAAGCACACCCTCTCGTTTATTATTGCTTAATTGATACACCCAATTAACTCAGACACTTTGCTGATTACTGAGAACTTTATCAATCGGTTGAGAATTGCCTGCGTTAACGTTATGGATGGATTAATGAAACAGAATAGTCTGGTGTGGTTAGGAGCGAACACAGAACCACCACTTATGTACATATTTTACATCATTGTCTTTGATTAGCCTACTGCAACTCGTGATACAAACACAATTGACACAAGGAATTAACAGCCACACCTTTGCGGATTACAGGCAAATTTAAATCGCAATCACAATAGCTTAATTCAGAAGTGGCGGTGACCAAGTGTGGGCGCGCTGTGAAGCCGCTTGAGGAGGCACGCTCTTGTGTACAACCAAACCCTTGTGCTTTACGCATAAGACAAGCCGCAAGGGTCATCTACAAGCGCAAAGTCTGTGGGGAAGATAGTTTTGCACTCTGATAGCGCATTGCGCTGTGCTATCTACAATGTGACAGATGATAATGCTGGTGCATTATCATGCTGTATCTCTGTCTGTCTGTCTGTCTGTCTGTCTGTCTGTCTGTCTGTCTGTCTGTCTGTCTGTCTGTCTGTCTGCTTTCACCATGGTTTCAGGCTCACTCCTAAACTTCCTGACTCACCCTTCCCAGCATGCACCTGTGTAGTGGCTCTAGTTCTACTTCCTATTTCCACCCTCAGATCAAGTAGAGGAAAGCAAGATGTTGTATAGTTCATGTGGTTCATAATGCTATTTGTTGCTGTGTTTTGTCATTACTGTTGCTATAAGAGACGGTGTGTGTGTGTGTGTGTGTGTGTGTGTGTGTGTGTGTGTGTGTGTGATTCCACTTTGATCTTTTAGCAACCGGTAACCTGGCAACCATCTAAAGATGGAGAGCGCCTGATTGGTCGCATCCTGTTGAACAAACGTTTGAAGGATGGGACCGTCCCCCCGGACGCCGGAGCGCTGCTGGGACTCAAGGTCTGAGAACCGTCCTGTAGTCTAGTCCAGTGGTTCTCAAAGTGGGGTCCAGGGACCCCAGGGGTCCTTCAGGGGGTTCCAGGGGGTCCCCAGCAAAATTAGTTAATATAGCATCAATTTACAATTTAGGCATTTAGCAGACACTCTTAATCCAGAGTGACTTACAGTAAGCAAGGACAGCACAAGGTAATACATCAAATGCATAGGAATAGTAATCTAGGATCATAGGTAAACCAAGAATCTATCATCAGTCTAAACTGTAGAATGTTCAAAATGTTTCTATCTATCTATCCAAAATGTCATCTATCATTGAATCAAAACCACTTTAACCACTTTAACCCTTACTGTATATACATCGGCTATGTGATGAATATAGCAGATCGACAAGCTCACACCGGGTCGCGATGCAACAAGTTGTGAGCTTGTCGATCTGCTATTTTCAAAAGATCTTGTTTTTGAAACATTACATCTTATATGGGGTTCCACGGCACAATATATTTTTTCAGATGGGGGTCCGCGGCTAAAAACCTATTATAATTTGAGAACCACTGCTGGTCTAGTCTAGTCTAATATTGTGTAGTGTAGGTTCCATTTGTACACTGTCAGAGTTAAGGGGGTCGTTGGCCTAATATGTATACCAAACCTGGGGTCCATCCATGACATAAAATAAAAATTAGTGAATCTCTGCAATAGCTTACTGGTCAGGTGGTTCTATTATTGATCTGGTTGAAGATGTCCTGTGTCTCATGGTGATGATGTCATGTGTCTCACGGTGATGATGTCATTGTTTCAGGTGGTAGGTGGTAAGATGACGGAGTCGGGACGGTTGTGTGCCTTCATCACCAAGGTTAGGAGAGGAAGTCTGGCCGACACCGTAGGACACTTGAGACCAGGTAACACGCGCATGCACGCACACATGCATACACACACACACACACACACACACACACACACACACACACACCACACGCACACGCACACGCACACGCACACGCACACGCACACGCACACACACACACACACACACACACACGTGCATAACCTGATTGCCTTCCCTGGCCGTGGGTGCTCAGCTAACAATTAATACTCAAAAGTGGAATCCGTCAAGGTGGTGAAAGTCAACGCATTCTCACTCCTAAGACGGCAAACGGGTGACATCTTGGGACGGATTTGACTAAACGTCAAACGTTTGATCGGAAGGGGGTATACCCTCGACGGCACACGTTGACTAGAGGGGATAAGAGTTACAGTACATTTTGGCCCTATCAGGTCATTAACTCGAACGGCGCTGAGTCGGCTGAAGCGGACTTCGCAACGCTCGGCACGGCGACTCGCTCGCCTAACAGCTCGGTCTCAGTAGTTTTAATAGTTTTTTATCGGTACTTCCGCATTCCCGGAGTGCGGAAGTACCCAGGACGGCACCAGATGACCCCCAGGGTTAGCCTCGTAAACCCCCCCCCTCCCGGAAATCGCATTGAAATTTGATTTCACGAGGTAGTCTGGTCCCTCTCTGTGCGGCTGTTTCGCCATGGGCGGGAGTAGTAGCGTTGACAATCAACCCCTTCAGCCAATCAGTGATGTTAGACTTCACTTCTCTATAGTTATCATGCAAAACAAACTATATGATATTTCTAAATAATTTCACCCACAACGTGTATAAGAACATATGACTATTGACATACAGATAACACAGTCTTTCAGTTATGTAACACTAGACCATACCCGGCGGGGGATATGAGCACCACGCGTCGCGACGTCCTGGACCCACAGTGAACACACGCACGCAAACCCCCCCCCCCCCCCCCCCCCCACACACACACACACGGCCGGACGGACCCGCGCACGTTGTCTGTGTGTGATTGTGGCAGACGGCAACAGTGTAACACAGTGGGTCTATGGATCCGACGCATGCACAGTTTGATCATTCAACCCATAGGGCGTAAGGCCATCCCACAGCTGGGGAGCCGTAACCATGGCAACATTCTTTAACATAAAAAAGCGAATAAACAGCTGACATTTGGGGAAAGCGAAAAACGGGCTTCGGTGTTCAAGCGAAAAACGGGCTTCGGTGTTCGGTGCACATGGTCAATGGCTGTGTGCAAATGCAGAGCAATTGCTCCAGCCACTGTTACAGTGGCTGGAGCACTGTTACAGACGCAGAAAGCTTCAGACGCACAGAGCTTTGTTGAATTATAGGAGGATAAGAGGATTAAATGAATTGGCCAATTTGGGTTTTGACTTAGGCAATTGTAAACCTGACTTAGGCCAAATTATTTCTGGAGTAAGTGACTTACTCCAGACCTAGTCCATTTTGTTTGACCTAAGTCACAAGTCAATGTGACTTAGGCCCAAAGAAAAATGGCCTAAGTCACACTGGCCCTCATTTATCAACGTGGTGCAGCCCGAATAATGAGCGTACGGCGTAATCACCGCAATTTTCGGCATTTATCAATATATCCTGACGTGGGCTTTATCCTACGGTACGCTGAGATCTCACGTCTGGTCGAGACCAGTTGTTGACGTTGGCTGCACCCGTTTATTCCATTCTAGACCTGCGGAGCACCATTGTCTGACTGTCTGACAAGCATCTGGACACATAATCCACTCCTAAATGTGTATATCTACACTAATAAATAATTGCTGTGAAAATATATCATTTTATAAAGTAATTTAAACAAACTGCTTTAACAGTCATTCAGATAAGATTGTAGATCTGTCTGTATTGAAAATAGCAGATCTACAAGCTCACAAGCCAGCGTTGCATCGCGACGCGTTGTGAGCTTGTAGATCTGCTATTTTCAAAAATATACGAGCGCTTTTGCGCCGGGAGTCCCGCGGTCCCAGCGGGGGGGGGGGGGGCGACTGTTTCTTATTGGCTTTTCATGTCTTTGGTCGTATTCTGGTTCGTCTTCATGTCGTAAAATCGGGGCGTTTTGAGAATATTTAAGGGCGTGTTATTTAAATGACGCTCGTTTCAGCCGTGACATTTATCAACGCTGGGACCAAGTGTAAGCTCGGATCAGCTGTGTAGGATGCGTTGATAAATGTGACTTCGACGTTGGTGTACGGCCGAATATATGGAAAAATATACGGCGGTTTATACGCTGTGTTGATAAATGAGGGCCATTGTCTTTGACTTAGGCAACATAAAATGGCATAGGCCACACTCTTGACATAGGCCATTATACTTCTGGGGTGGGAACATGTTTCAATAAGGATATAGGCAGTGTCATGCGGGCAAAAATGTACCAAAATAATGACTTTTAAAAAAATCTTATTTATTTTGATCAGGGTGATGATGTCATGAGTCTCATGTTGATGATGTCATGTGCCTCATGGCGATGATGTCGCGTGTCTCATGGTGATGATGTCGTCCTCAGGGGACCAGGTGTTGGAGTGGAACAGGCGTGTGCTCCAGGGGGCGACGTTTACGGAAGTTTACAACATCATCCTGGAGTCCAAGTCTGAACCGCAGGTTGAACTGGTCGTTTGTCGAGCTATAGGGTAAGACGCACGCACGCACGGACGCGCGCACACACACACACACACACACACACACACACACACACACACACACACACACACACACACACACACACACACACACACACACACACACACACACACACACACACACACACACACTGTTTCCTTGTTTTCAGATGTTTGATTTGATTTATTTAGCACAAAATGTTAAAATATATATTCTTTTAAAGAACAGTACACAAAAGTGCCAGGAGGTAGCAAGAAAGCCAAAGGGTTTTTACAAGGCCTCTACCTGGGTATAAATGTATAACAGCATTAAAACATTCATAGAGCATGATTTGTAAACAACAAAATAAGAATATATAGAATTTACAAATAAATGTTGCTTTGTCTGTCTCCTTTCTTAGTGATGTTGCCAGGATGCAAGAAAGTCCCCACATTCAGCTGGAGTCAGGTAAGTAAACGAGACTACATGAGATGAACCTAGACTACACTGGACTAGATTAGATTAGATTAGATTAAAAAAGACGACACTAGACTTATATTATATAATATTATATTATATGAATTATGTTATGTTATGTTATGTTATGTTATGTTATGTTATGTTATGTTATGTTATGTTATAATATAATATAATATAATATAATATAATATTATGGATTATTATATTATGGATTATTTCTATTATATTTAGGTCCAGCTCCTGGTGTCCCTACATCTCCCATCAGCCAACAGTACCAGGTGTCTGTAAGTACCCAGAATGCACGGCAGCGATATGACCCGCCCACTCATCAATCTCTCCAATGCTTTGAAACCCACCAGGCGCACAAGCAATTAGCGCACGGACGCTGATTTTCTCCCACTCCATGTTAACGAATGCAGCCGCTCTCACCGGCCGCGCACGGACGCTACACCCGCGCACATGAAGATTTTGTTCCTCGCTCGGGGCCAAAAAAGTTGTCCGTGCGCATTCTCATTGCCCAGACATCCTGCTGTGGCCAGGTCTGGCGAGAACAGTCTTGCACAAACTTGTGCGCGCAATAAAGTGGGTTCCCAGCGTAAGTCAACTGTTTGTCAGGCGCACATGGAAGGACTCAGAATGCAGACACAGAAGGCACTGAAAACAGGCTTTATTCACTAAAAACTTCCAAAGCAGGCAAGGGGCAGGCAAAGAATAAACAGTGGGAAGCGGGGGTCGATATCCAGGGGGGGGGGGGGCAGTCAACGAGGGCGGAGGTACAGGCAGGGACTGGGCAAAAAACGAGGTCTAGGGGACAAAGCAGAGATCAGTAAACGGCAAAACTTGGCTTAGAAACTAGGCTTTAGTACAATGCTTGACAGCTTGCAAACAAGACAATCTGGCAAAGGCCTCCAGAGAGGCTGGGCCTTAAATACTGTGGGCATGATTGGAGGTGAGTGTATGCAGGTGGTCACACTGATCCAGACACACCCACACTCACTCCTAGGTCAGACTGTGACACTGTTTTGCTATTCACAATGTAAACAATGTATGTTTGTCTGTCTACAGAGTCCAGCCCTTATTAGAAGGAACACGTCTTTGGTACCAAGAGTCCAGGTAAGATTGATTGATTGATTGATTGATTGATTGATTGATTGATTGATTGATTGATTGATTGATTGATTGATTGATTGGATAAAGACATTTATTGATCCCGAGAAAAAAAAAAAAAACATCAGTTAACCCATTTAGACCTGAGGCCGATACTAAAAACGCCGTAATCCATTGCACTGCTGTGGCCGTTTGAATGACACTTGTTTTTGACGTAAAGTAAGAGGAACGGAGATATATCGATTTTCCCACAGGAAGTAAAAAAGTTGCCTGTTCAGGTTACTCGTGTCCCCGGCATAAATGTAAAGTCATCATCATTACGGGTTGTGCGTGTGTGTGTGTGTGTGTGTGTATTTCAGGTGAAGTTGTGTTACGATAAGGTGGGTCATCATCTCATCGTGACGGTTCTCGGAGCTAAAGATCTTCCGGTCCGGGAGGACGGACGACCTCGCAACCCTTACGTCAAACTCTACTTCCTGCCTGACCGCAGGTACATTGGCCCTGATTCATAAAGGGATTTGCGACCATATTTTGTACGTACCGGCATTTAGGACAAGTCGTACATATCCACCTGATGCATAAAGATTTTTTGGTCTGTGTTTTGTGCGTCAGGTGCGCACGTTCTCAGGTCAGCCCCGAGGCTGGCGTACCAGGGCTGAAATGTGCGTATGTCTTTAGAATGCTTTATTCTTCATGTCAAAATCAATTACAACAGAGGCAAACCTCAAATAAAATATATATGTGGCCAACATTTGTCAACACATATGTATAAAAAATAAAAAATAAATGTCAAACGATGTATTGCTTGTAGCCTATGCATAATATAGACATGATGTAGATTCCACCGCTTTTTATTTATTTTCTAGGCTATCGGTTCCATTTAGAGATGAGCCAAAGTGTCACGTAATAATGAAAATAGGCTATCATTCCTTAATGAAACTGCGGAGGGACTGACGCACCAGTGTCCGTGCCGCGGTATTAATTTGTAGGCTAAGGCTAATAGTCTACTGTAGG
>NC_139952.1:4640990-4653490 GCF_963454915.1 Gymnoscopelus microlampas
GGTCCTAGTAGGAGATAAAACCAGCAGTACTAGAGGTCCTGGTAGGAGATAAAACCAGCAGTACTAGAGGTCCTGGTAGGAGATAAAACCAGCAGTACTAGAGGTCCTGGTAGGAGATAAAACCAGCTGTACTAGAGGTCCTGGTAGGAGATAAAACCAGCAGTACTAGAGGTCCTTGTAGGAGATAAACCAGCAGTACTAGAGGTCCTGGTAGGACACTGGGTCAGTGTTTTATACTCATAAGGTTATTGAATTAATAATGTATTCATTTTTCATGCATTAAGCTACTTGATTCGTCAGTGTTGCTATTTGAATGTCCAATTACCAGCCAGTCAAGTGTCACATGATGTGGTCATCACTTTCCTTTCATCACTTCCTGTTCTGTTTGAACAATTTGACCTCTTCGTGACCCAGATGTGGTTTGTTGTCTTCCTCTCTTCTGCTTCCTGTTTGGTTGCCAGTGGCAACCCCCTGTACCCGCTGTACCGTGACGACGCGGTGCGGTTGCTACGCAACACCAAGCTAACCCGGGCGTGCTCTGATGCAGGGCAATATGGAAACCTGGACAGGTAGAATGATGATAGATAATAACACACCATCAGTGTTCATTTGACTGATGCAGTTTTAAGTCTTAATTTAGTTTTCGTCACAATTTAGTCATCTGAACTGTTATTTTTAGTCTAGTTTTAGTTGACAAGATGTACAGTTGATTAAGTCGTGACTGATTTCTACTATGAGTCCCTTCCTAACATTTTAGTCTAGTTTTTATATGTTGACAAAATTGTCAATATTTAGTCATAGTTTTAGTCATCATAGTTTCGTTCTTTATTTAGCTTTTATTTTCGTCAGTAAAAAAGGTACAGTAGTCAACAGAACATTTTCGTCATATTTTAGTCGACAAATTGAACACTGCATACCATCATTAATATTAAACCATTATTTAATCTTGAATTTGGTCGTTCTCAAACATTTTAATGTGAAGGACCCTCACATTAATATATATTTGGCTGTGGACCCCCATCTGAAACGATTTTGTGCCAGGGATCCCCATACAAGATGTGTGTTGTTAAAAGGTTTCAAAAATATTCCAAATGTTTCAAATTGTTTCACTCACAATCACAACGCATCGAGAGCTTGTAGGTCTGCTATTTTTTATTTTTCAAATAACAGATATATACTGTATATAGGTTTAAACAAAGTAATATAGTGAATATTACTGTAGGTGACAATTTAAAATCAAGTAAAAGGAGATAGCATTTTGCAATGCAACAGTAAAATAGCAGATCTTCAAGGTCACAACGTGTCACGTTGCAACACATTGTGACCGTGTGGATCTGCTATTTTTGACGAAGAGATTCGGTGTAGACTAGGGGTACAAAGGAAGAGTCCAAATATAGACCCCTGGGGGATACCACTCCATGAAGTATATACTGTAGGGTTCAAAGGACCACTTTCCCCCCTTGTTAACCTATCTTCATATTGTGGTCCTTACTAATGCCCTTTAGAACAGGGGTCTTCAACAGGGGGTCCGGGACCCCTAGTGGGTCCTCAGAGTTACTACAGGGGGTCCGCCAAATCTTTGTGTGATATGATTCTTTTTTTTACCTTAAAAAAGTTCTGTGGAGAACTTTAGCCCAAAATAGCGCGAGGCGTTGTGAGCTTGTAGATTGGCTATTTTTGGCAAAGAGGTATAGGTGTAGAGGGAAAAAAGAGCAGACCAAGTAAACAAAAAAAGTTGAATCTGAAACACAATTTTATACAATATAGAGGGGGTCCCTGCTTCATCTCTCTCTCAGCTAGGGGGTCCTTGGCCTGAAAACCCCTGCTTTAGAAGTTGGCACCATTTCTGTCTACTCATTCTGTGTCTCAGAGGAGGGCTGTGGACAGTTCAGAAACCTGCCTACCAGTGACATCATCAATTGGGATTCCAAGCTAATAGAAACTACAGCCTTTCTCTTCCTGGAAAGTTAGCATTCTGAAATAGAAGCCATTGTTCTGGCATGAATAAATAATAAAGTTTGAATTACTGTTTGTCACAGCTTTCCGAACTGTCCTTAGCCCTTCCCTGAGACACAGACCAAAATCCTTTACTAAGCATTAGTGAGAGCAAATATATGAATATACGTTGACAATGGGTGAAGCGGTCGTCATACTCCCTCTTTCGCTGCATTATCGAAACACTGACGGCAAATATCGACATTTTATCATTTTATTAAAGCATTGTCCAGGTTTACAAAAAGCATATTTTTAATGCCTATCACTTCGCACTAATGTGTACAGATTTATATATATTTTTCCTGTAAAAGTCATTTGCACAAGAGATTTTAGTGAGGTATTATTCTATATCCTTTCTCGTCAACGTGTTACTGTTACGAGGCACTATGCATGCAATTGTTTGTACATTGTTTCGTGTACTAGGCCAATTTAAGAATAACAGATATCGAGATGGGTCGTTGATGAGATTTCTCACCAATACATAGATTATCGCAGTTATCGTGTATCGTGATATCATCGTTATCGAGGGCCAGATATCGCCACAGTACCGATCGTGAGATACTCGTATCGTCCCACCCCCGGTATAAATGCTTAGCAATATCTGTGGACCCTGGCCTTTCTGATTGTAATGGTACCCATACCAAAATGTTTCATGTACAGTAGCAAAGACCTGGGGCCTATACAACAGCTGATATTATAAGTGTTGTTGATTAGGGCCTTTTGTTGGATTTACTAACACGATAAACGATTTTCATGGACTTTTTGTCTGCCTGCCTGTCTGTCTATGTAGGAGAGCAATCAGGCGGCTATCTTTAGCCAACTCCCTGGATTCACAACATGACAGGTATCTGGACTAGTACATTAGCAGTAGTAGTTCTGTTAGTATTGGTACTGTAGTAATATTACGGCAGTAGTCGTAGTATGGCAGTGATAGTAGTAACAGTAGTGTTTATATTAGTACCGGTAGGAACAGTAGATGAAAGTGGTTTTCCTTGGGCTATAGTGACACCTACTGGCCGGTTGTTGTATGAGCAGATCTGACTGCAGTACTGGTCAAGGATCAGATATAACATAGCGTAAAAAGTTCTACTTGAGTTGTGGGAAGAGTCTCATCACGGTGTGTGTGTGTGTGTGTGTGTGTGTGTGTGTGTGTGTGTGTGTGTGTGTGTGCGTGTGCGTGTGTGTGTGTGTGTGTGTTTCTTACAAGATATATTAATGGCCCCTGGCCTAATCACGTGATGAATGGGACTTGTGATGAGTACAGGTGAGTCTAGGTGTTCCTAGCGTCCTCCTGGCTCCCAAACTGTGGAATAAAGTCCACATCACCCCCTAGCACTCACCTCTTCAGACTCCACCTCACCCCCCTAGCACTCACCTCTTCAGACTCCACCTCACCCCCTAGCACTCACCTCTTCAGACTCCACCTCACCCCCTAGCACTCACCTCTTCAGACTCCACCTCACCCCCCTAGCACTCACCTCTTCAGACTCCACCTCACCCCCTAGCACTCACCTCTTCAGACTCCGCCTCACCCCCTAGCACTCACCTCTTCAGACTCCACCTCACCCCCCTAGCACTCACCTCTTCAGACTCCACCTCACCCCCTAGCACTCACCTCTTCAGACTCCACCTCACCCCCCTAGCACTCACCTCTTCAGACTCCACCTCACCCCCTAGCACTCACCTCTTCAGACTCCACCTCACCCCCCTAGCACTCACCTCTTCAGACTCCACCTCACCCCCTAGTACTTAGATTTGTTTTTGTCAACCACACACAGAATGTTATTTAGATAGCATGTTGTTTAGTCCGATGCTAGTTTAATTGTTTGCCTGGTATACTTTAATTTCTTTGAGGCACTACATTGTTCTCTACGCACTCCATGTGACTATTTACCTTGTTGTTTATTGACTAGAGTTCAAGTTTACTCTGCTTACTCTGATTACCTTCAAAATCTTTTTTTTTTAAATGGTTACTTGATAACCAAGCTTGCGACCATTCATAATCAATCCTGCACTTTATTTGACAACGTATCCTGTACTACTTGAAAGTAATACTGCACTTTATAAACCACTCACTTTAGTATACAAATATATATATATATATATTGCCCTTTCTTGGTGCAATAACACAAGCCAAGTAAACTTTGTTTTAGTCTTAGCCGTAGATATACTTCCAGCATAGCTGTAGTTTGTCTACATGTTAACCCTTTCATAAAATGGCTTAAAGGAGCACTTCACCCATTTTCAACCTTATATCCTACTACTCATAAAATTGGTCCTCACTAATGCTCATTATAAGATGGCACCATTCAGTACTCACTCTGTGTCTCATTGGTGGACTGTGGAAAGTTCAGAAACCAAAATAATTAAACACAATTAAAACTTCTTTTTCTTTTGCAAAAAGTGTTGGGTATGAAATCTTCTCTGTAATAGGAGTATGATAATAATAACTATAATAGAACTACTATGCAAATAAAAACTTAACAACAGAAATGCATTTGAAATGATCTGTATTTACTGGACAATACAACCTACTTGATTGTGAAGACATTAATTACATCCAATAAGGAGCTCACAATGATGCCAAGTTCTCACTAACCCCTTTGTTTCAGAGGATAGACAGACACTATTAACAAATATAATGCAGCTGAGCTGAGAAACTTTGGTCAACTTCATGATGTACTTGCATAATACGTGGTCTTTACCTAGTCTACTTTGGATCTGATGGATAGGGTTCTGTGCAGACTGCAATCAATTTAGAAACAATTGGTTGGACCCTACCTGCTCGTAGTGTCACTGTTGGCAGGTCCATTGCTCCTAACATTATCAGAATGGCTGGGCAGCTGCTAAATCCTCTGATCTCTAATGACCATAACATTCGCCTCTTCAATACCTTCGGTTTTGGTCAAACTACCCCCCAACTTGGGAGCACCAGGAGGTTGTTTGTTTATAATTATTCACAACGTGGTCGTTAGTTTGAGTCGTGGCGGGGGTCTATCACTTTTTCTTTCTTTTTCCTCGGTAGCTTTCACTGTTTTAAAATACTTGCTTAAATATGCACACTTTGCAGCTTTGCACAGATAGATCTTGTGTCCTCTTATATGTTGTTGAGCTCCTGATTATTTTCTTTCCGACTTGTATTCCACCAGCAACACGTGATTTAATTCACTGCTTGTTCACAAGAACGCCTCGTCCAAAAAAAACACTTGCCCCAAAACACACTCGCCCCGGGTATATCTGGCGGCCTCGGTCGGCGAAAAACATAGGGGCGAGTGTGTTTTGGGGCGAGTGTTTTAATTAGGCTGCGTTTCTCCTCTCGAGTCTCGACAAACAGACACACACACACACACACACACACACACACACACACACACACACACACACACACACACACACACACACACACACACACACACACACACACACACACTCGGCCCGCCCCCTGATGACAGGCTCCACTGCTCCGCTGCGCACAGCCAGTTAATTGATAAAATCCAGATTTTAAACGCATATTTGAAAACTGGAGCCTATCAATCAAAATGCGGGACAGCGTCTCAATTTGCGGGACGCTTGAAAAGTCACTGAAATGCGGGACTGTCCCGCACAAAACGGGACATATGCTCACCCTACCCATTATATGAGGATAAGGTTGTAGGTGGGTGAAGTTCTCCTTTAACTATATTATCATTAATGTCAAAGAGACTTTGAACTGGTATCTACTGTACTTCTACTGTACTTCTACTGTACTTCCTCCAGCCAGGACTACATCCCTGATTTCCCATCTGAACCTGACTGTTATGACGAAGAATTACTGAGGTAAACACATAGATAGATAGATAGATAGATAGATAGATAGATAGATAGATAGATAGATAGATAGATAGATAATCACTTGTTTTCTTCATAGGAGGTCGATGCAGTCAGGCCCCTCCCCCGCACGGGATTTGGTTGTGGCCGCGGTCGTCAAGGTAACCCCATGGTTGTCATGGTTTCTTGTCTCCTCCAGGTGCAGTCGCGGGATGGTTCGCCACGACGACGTGTACAGCCGCTCGCGCTCGGCCGACCAGCGACCCCTAGCGGACCGCCCCCCCGTCTACGTCCGCTCTGACTCCGTCCACCCGGCCGGGCGGTCCGCCCCCCCGTCGCCTGCCCTCAACAGGTGACCCATCTAGACACGCCTATTGTACCGCCCACATCACCTAGACACGCCTCCTAGTGGTCGACCGATGTTATTTGATAGCCAATGATTTAACCCCCGGCCTACAGAGCCCCCCCCCCACCCACACAAAAAAAAGAGAACGTGCACTGGTATCTAAGCACAGATTCATAAACAGCTGTTTGTTGTTTTCAGTTATGTGTGTGTTACTGTTTCACATAATTAATGATAATTGGCCATATATCGGCCATCAACCTTTCCTATTCTCTAAATATCAGCATCAGCACCGACAACTGAAAAAACATGATCGGTCGATCACTACTCCTGTACCTCCTACATCAGTGATTCGTGAGGATATTGCAAGTAGGGCCCCCAAATAATGAATAACATTACATTAATATAAAAACATTTATGTAAAAAAATCAAATCAAATCATGGTAATTAAGTGTGCCTGCCATGTTAATGGCATGGGCACACTTATTGAGATCCGCCGGATTTATTAATACATCAAGCCACAAAATTCGGTCGTCCGTAACAGCCGCACGGTTTACACTACCGCCGCAATATATACATCAAAACGTGCGGCTTGGCCGGGAGTAGTGTGCTCGGAAACGATTTTCCGTCACGCGTTACCATGGCGACGTTATTAGCAAAAAACAGCTAAACTCCGCCCCTTTTGGCCGCACGTACCGCGCAAAACGCTTCTCCTCCCACACGGTTTACTCGTTAGTCGCAATGTATATATCAAAACGTGCGGGACGACCGCCCCACTTACCGCATTACTTTTTTCGCCGTTTCGCGTTACCACGCCCACGTTATTAGCAAAAACATGTAGCCACGCCCCCTTTCAGTCCCAAATTCAGACTCATTCTCACTTGCTTTACTCTTCATCATCATCCCCCATTCACACCCATGTTAACCATCATCATCCTCACTCCCCCATTCACTCCCATGTTAACGGTTACGGGGAGGGGGGGAAACCACCCAGAGACTCTAGGGCTCCTGCTATAATCCATGTGGCAGCTGGAACCACCAATGAGCTTCGTGTGTTGAAGCTCCGCCCCCTCTGTCTTCCCATTGGCTGGGCTTTAAATGGCCATAACTTCTGTTTGCAGCATGGTACCGCCCCCAAACTTTGTCAAGGACTTTATTTTTTTACGTTTTTTTTTTTTTCGACATTTTTTTTTTTTTTTAATTTTTTTTTCTGAACTTTTTTTTTTTCGATTTTTTTTTTTTTACACCAAAACACTTTTTGAAGGGTATGCAACTCGTTGGTCCAACCCGGACTTGGACCTCTTCACTTCCGGTTTGAAAAGTGCCCAAAATGATCTGAAACTTCGCCTACCCCCCCTAAATTGGGGTCTGCGAACACATCCGTCACAACAGGAAGTGGATATTTTACTTCCGGTTTTGAAAAGTGCCCAAAATGCTCCCAAACTTCGCCTACCCCCCCCTAAATGGGGGACTGCGAACAATTGTATAATTGGCACTTTTTGCGTCAGACCTTCAGAAGTGGGCGAAACGAGCACTCAAACCATTTATTCACTTCCGGTTTCTGAAAATTTCCCGAAATGCTCCGAAACTTTGCCTACCCCCCCTAAATAGGGGACTGCAAACAATAGTATAATGGGCACTTTCTGCGTCAGACCTTCAGAAGTGGGTGAAACAAGCACTCAAACCCATTTAAGTAATTGTTTATATATTTTTAAATTTTTTTCAAATGTTGTTTTAGATTCTCATTTTTACCTAAAATTTTTCTGTTTTTTAATTTTCCTTTTTTGACTTTCCGTTTATTTTTTATTAATTTTTGAAAAAATATTTTGCTGTTTTTATCTTTACTTTTTTGGCCGCCCGAGGGGATAAAAATGCTACTCCTCCCACACGGTTGACACGACCCCGCCAATGTATACATCAAAACGTGCGGGACGACCGGCCCACTTACCGCATTACTTTTTACACCGTTTCGCGGTACCACGGCGACAAAACCCCTAGCCAACGCAGGCACACTTAAATTTTCGTAGGAAATTTCTTTCTAGTTTCTTTAGTTGAGTTTCATTATGATAACGATGGTTCAACTGATCCAAGCCGGAGCACAATCAATTGATTGATCATTAAAATAAACATGCCCTAAAAATGCATGCGGCACACCCATCTCTGTGTGTGTGTGTGTGTGTGTGTGTGTGTGTGTGTGTGTGTGTGTGTGTGTGTGTGTGTGTGTGTGTGTGTGTGTGTGTGTGTGTGTGTGTGTGTGTGTGTGTGCGTGTGTCAACAGGTCGAGTCCAATAGGAAGTCCAGTCCCCAGTCGTCCTGGTCGCCAGCTGCCCATTGTACCAGCCAAGAGTACGTCTCTCTGCCTGCCTGTCTCTCTCTTTGCCCGTCTCTCTCTCTCTAGCTCAGCCTGTCTCTCTCGATCGTCCTGTCTCTCCTCTCTCTGCTGGTCTCTTTTATTCACTCTGCTTTCTGTTTCTCTCTTTCTGTTCTCTCTCCGAATCCCGTCTCTACTGTCAACTTTACATGTATTTACATGTAACAGTTAGTACAAGTTGTAAAAGCTTCAATGGTGAAAAGAGTATTTCCAATTTTCAATACTTTCACTTCTACTACTCCACTACATCTCAGAGGCAAATCTTGTACTTTTACTCCACTACAATTATTTGAAAACTGTAGTTACTAGTTACTTTTTAGACTTTGATTGTTATCGCAAAACACACTAACCACTTCAGCTTCACTTCATATGCATTCTGACCATTTGAAAATAGCAGATCTACAAGCTCACAATGCGTCGCGATGCAACACATTGTGAGCTTGTAGATCGTCTATTTTCAAAATAGTTTGTATACGTTTTAAATTTCTGAAATGGGACATTATGCACAATGAGTACTTTTACTTTTGTACTTTAAGTACATTTTGAATTCCGGACTTTCACAGAGTATTTCCACATCGCAGTATTGATACTTTTACTTAAGTAAAACATGCGAGTACTTTCTCCACCATTGAAAAGCATTACACAAACAACAAACTTCACAATTCATTTCAGTGACCTACAGTGATTGACATTGAACATGCTGACCAGAACTACTAGTAATACTACAGTATTTCACAGCTGTTACATTACTACTGCTGGTGCTACTTAGGGCTGCCACGATCATGATATTCTAGTTGACGATTTATTGTCACACAAATGATTGCGATAGGCTCTATGCACAGCAGCCATATTGGAAAGAAATTGGGCCTCTTCTTACTTCCTTCACAGGTGTTACCAATGATACTAATGAAGGCTCTGTTCCATTCTGGTCAGGGTGCTGATATCGTGCATGTTGGCTGAGGCTCACTAGAAACACTCCATTTTGGTTCCCAAATGGCCCCTTATGGTGAGTGTGTAACTCTGAGAGTGTACAAATGGAACCAAATGGACCCTTACGGGTCCATTTGGTTCCATTTGTACACTCTCAGAGTTATGGGGGTCCTTGAAAATAAGACAACCACAATGCCACACTAAATGGAACAGAGCCTTAATTAGTATCATTGGTAACACCTGTGAAGGAAGTAAGGAAGGGGCCCAATTCATTCCCAATATGGCTGCTGTGCATAGAGCCTATTAACAAGTTAATAAAATGTTTGGCATTGGACATTGTACCGCTGTTAAATACAATCTGATGACACCAAACCAGATGACGTTTAGAAAAGCTTTTAAAGTATTTCCTTTCAGCGTAGCAACTTTACATCAGGAGAAAGTACCAACGTTCAAAGCCAAACTGTCTTTCTCTCGCAGATGGAGGCGTTACAATAGAGTCTTACCCAGGTAACCCAGACCCTGATAACCCTACAACTAATCAAGCATTAAGCCTACGAACTTGTTAAACCAAACCCTGACCCTGCAACTAACCAAACCCTGCTAACCATGACCCTACAGGTTAATGAGACGTTAGACTGTTACCTGAGTCTGTTGTTCCCACGAACCAGCTAGCTAGTTGAATAGTTGTATTATGAACTACCAATGGAGAGGTAACATGCATTCAGGCACTATATTACAAGCAAACTTTTATTAATATAACCCATTCATGTGATTTCGTACAAGTTGTAGGTTATTTATCATTTATAAACAAGTGAATTGTTTATTTGAACTGTCTTGTACAAAACGTCACACGCTAACTTCATTTGACTTCACCTCCCTGTGTGTAAACATGTTTTCATCTTTTATTCTGTCAATGATTTCATTTCTTTTTCACCTCACCGTCTTTTTCTCCCTTTTTTCAAACTCTTTTGTCGTCCTCTTTGGCCACGCCCATGACAGCAACACTGATTGGTTCCCAAACCCCTCCCCCCTTACAACAACAGGCTGGACATGTCATTCATCAGGCCCCGCCTTCTGTCATTCATCAACCTACTCCCGTCATACGAATTCAAGGCCCGCCCCCAACAACTCCCAGTGTACAACTCCCAACCTATCCACAAACTCTGCCTCCAGCCCATCTACAAGCCCCGCCTCCAACCCAGCCACAAGCCCCACCCCCAATCCAGCAACAAGTCCCGCCCCCAACCCAGTTACAAGCCCAGCCACAAGCGCCGCCTGCAGCCCCACCCCCAACCCAGCCGCAAGCCCTGCCCACAACCCAGATACAAGCCCCACCCCCAGCCCAGCCACAAGTCTTGCCTCCAGCCCCACTCCCAACCCAGCCACAAGCCCCGCCCATAACCCAGGCACAAGCCCCACCCCCAACCCAGCCACAAGCCCCACCCCCAACCCAGCCACAAGCCCCACCCCCAACCCAGGCACAAGCCCCACCGCCAACCCAGCCACAAGCCCCACCCCCAACCCAGCCACAAGCCCCACCCCCAACCCAGCCACAATCCCCACCCGCAACCCAGCCACAATCCCCGCCCATAACCCAGCTACAAGCCCCACCCCCAACCCAGCCACAAGCCCCGCACCCAACCCAGCCACAAGCCCCGCCTCCAACCCAGCCACAAGCCCCGCCTCCAGCCCCACCCCAAATCCAGCCACAAGCTCCACCCATAACCCAGCCACAGTCCCCGCCCGCAACCCAGCAACTATCCCCTCCCCCCACATCAACACCCGCCCCCCCGCCAACTACACCAGGTTTGTTTTCCTGTTTACATCTTTAGTGTAGTTCACACCGTTGGTGTATTTTTTATAGGTAGTGTATTAGATCGTTAGTGTGATGTTTGTCACGTGCGTGTGTGCATCAGTGTGGGAATACGATAGAGCGTGTGTGCAATGCTTGTGCGTGAGTGCGATGAAGTGTGTGTTAGTGCGTGAATGTGATAGTGTGCTATAGTACGTGAATAGATAGCATGTGTTAGTGCATGAATGCGATAGAGTGTGCAACAGTGCGTCAATGCGATAGAGCGTGAATGTGTTACAACGTGAATGCGATAGAGTGTGAGTGCGATACAGCGTGAATACGACAGTGTGTGTGCACTAGTGTGTGCGTTTGTGTCGAGTCAGACTTT
Organism: Gymnoscopelus microlampas; assembly: GCF_963454915.1. Classification (NCBI taxonomy): domain Eukaryota; kingdom Metazoa; phylum Chordata; class Actinopteri; order Myctophiformes; family Myctophidae; genus Gymnoscopelus; species Gymnoscopelus microlampas. The sequence continues at coordinate 4,652,617 of NC_139952.1, forward strand.
GGGTTCATCTCAATACTCAATTTTCCGTCTCCACCGTGACCCAAAAGTTGTTTGTTGAAGGATGTCTCAATTTGGAATTTGCTTCTAGAGCAGGGGTCTTCAACGTTTTCAGGCCAAGGACCCCCTAGCTGAGAGAGAGAGATGAAGCAGGGACCCCCACTATATTGTATAAAAATGGGTTTCAGATTATTATTTTTTTTGTTTACGTGGTCTGCTCTTTTTCCCCTCGACACCTTTACCTCTTTAGCCAAAAATAGCCAATCTACAAGCTCACAACGCCTCGCAGCGCAAGGCGTTGTGAGCTTGTAGAGCTGCTATTTTTGGCTAAAGTTCTCCTCAGAAAAGGGTTCAAGTGGGTAAGGTAAAACAAAAAAATCACATCACAGAAAGATTTGGCGGACCCCCTGTAGTAACTCTGAGGACCCCCCTAGGGGTCCCGGACCCCCTGTTGAAGACCCCTGTTCTAGAGGAGAGAGAGGAGGACGCATGAAGTGGGTTCTTTGCAGACATTTCTTATTTTTGTCGGAACGAGCTGTGTAAGAGGAGTTGCTATTGCATACTGCAGCCGACTGTCTCCTCGGGCTATTGGAGGTAAACTCTACGCTATCCCGGAAGACATGTTTATTTTAGAAGTCGATTGTTGATTGGTCAGAACTATGGGTAGTGCCTTAAACATTAGCCTTAAACGTAGTTTACAGAGAGGACGACATGAAGATGGTCCTGAGGATGAAAAAATAAGAACTGAGATGAACCCAATCGTTATACACTCTCTCCATGCACCACCGCTTTGTTCCTGTCTCATGTTTATGATGTCATTCTTCATCCTGTCTGTTTCCACCAATAAGATCCTGAGAGACGCCCCACCACGCCTGGA
>NC_139952.1:4658490-4693490 GCF_963454915.1 Gymnoscopelus microlampas
ATTCACTTAGCATGTTAGCATTATCTGTGACATGCTACCATTCACTTGGCATGTTAGCATTCTCTGTGGCATGCTACCATTCACTTAGCATGTTAGCATTATCTGTGGCATGTTACCATTCACTTAGCATGTTAGCATTCTCTGTGGCATGGTAGCATTCTCTGTGGCATGTTAGCATTCTCTCTGGCATGCTACCATTCTCTCTGGCATGTTAGCATTCTCTGTTGCATGGTTATTGTGTGTGTGTGTGTGTGTGTGTGTGTGTGTGTGTGTGTGTGTGTGTGTGTGTGTGTGTGTGTGTGTGTGTTTGTTTTGATACTCATTGATACTTCATCACACAATGTGCCTCTTTGCTAACCAGAACAGATCTCCAAACTAACAATGTGTTATGTCACAATCACAATGCCTTGTTAGCTTGTTCTGCAGATCTGCATTCATTTGTGTTTCTTTTTCTATCACTGTGTCTCACTGTCCATCTCTTTGTTTGTCGGTCTGTCTGCATGTCTGTCTGCACGTTTGTCTGTCTGTCTTTCTATGCATGTCCTGTTCGGTCATTGGCTGACTCCAGCCGAGCGGAGTCCCTGGATGGCCAATCAGTGGAGGGGGCGGAGCCTGGGGGAATACAGGAAGAGGGTGGGGCAGAAGTGGGTGGAGCTGAGCCGTTGTCTGAGGAGGAGCCTGAATCTGAGCCTGAGCCAGAGCCCCCCAAGTAAGAAACTGACCAATAGGCTTCTGGCAGCTGTTTAGACTGATCAATAGCCTTCTGGCAGCTATTTACACTGACCAAAAGGTCAGGCTGTTACAACTACAATACAAGTTGACATGGTTGACAAGTAACCCTGCCTTGGCTCAGATAAGCCCAGCATCTCTCCACAGTATCTCCCCTTTTTCATGAACAAATAAAAACACATCAGTGTCATGTCTCCACACACACACACACACACACACACACACACACACACACACACACACACACACACACACACACACACACACGGAAGATTGTAGCAAACAATTCAGTCAGATACAGGGCCGCATTAAGACCCCTCAGGGCCGTGGAACACCACAAAATCAAAGGCCCCCCCAGTCGCGTAATTTCACGCGCGTGCATGTGCACAACCTGCGCGCGTGCGCGAAATTTTTCGGGTCTAATTCGGGTCTAATTCGGTCTAATTCGGGTCTAATTCGGTCTATTTCGGTTCTATTTAACCAATATAAATCAACATTTTTTCTTTAAATACACAAAAATTAAATACACAATTCTCACAGGGCCCTGCAGGCTTCGGGCCGTGGAACGCCAGTTCCACTAAGTTCCGCGGTTAATGCGGCTCTGGTCAGATACAAAGGGGTGGGGGGGAATGACACTTTTTTATTCAAGATCCCAGAAGAAGGCCATAGACATATTATTGGGGTTTGGCTCTTCAACATTGTAGCATCAAATTGCAAAACATTTTGCATAATTGCAGTAAAGCCATGTGTCATGGCAACATTCATAAGTAGGATGAAGTCTAATTGTAAGCATGTTTCATGACTCACGCCAAGGTTATTATAGTTTTAAATGTTTCGTTTTTATTTATATTTTTATTTTGTTTTGTTTTCTTAAGGGTAAGTGATATTTTATAAATGTTTTTTTGTTAACAGGTTAAAGTTCTATATTCAGATTGTTTATCTCTTCCAATTTCACTTATTCATCCTGTATCCTGTATGGGTTCTCTCTCCTGATTGGATAAAATTGGTACCCCGACCACTGTTTTGTAAACACACAATACAGTTTTAGTTAGTTATTTGTTTTTATTATTGTCTCCGCCAGGCCGAAAGGCATGGCGACAGTATGTTTTATCCCCTGTCCATCCGTCCGTGTGTCCGTCCGTGTGTCCGTGTGTGTCATTCTGTCATTCTGTGTACAGCTAATCTCCGTCACCGTTAGCTTGATTGCAGCAAAACTGTGCACACACACTCCCTGGATGCCAGAGCAGAACCTCTGCCCGAAATGTTTTACATGGGCCTGTTATAGCGCCACCAGGAGGCAAAACACTTTTTTTGACAGTACTCCTACAGATTTTATCCAAACATCACGCAAATCTGTACACAGTATCTCTATAGTCATGAGATCAACACGGATCTGTCCGATTCTCCATATTCCATCCTGATTGGCTAAGGTTGGCGTCCAAAGTTTGCAGGATTGGTCCGTTTTGAACAAAATGCCTCAAATCATGAACGCAGCTGGCGATTTCCGTGAGATTTCACACGTACATTCCCACTAGGCCACTAAGAAATGCCACTTGAACATTTTCAAATCAGCCTCATGGTGGCGCTATAAAAGGCCGATTTGTGTTTTTAACTAACTGCACCGATCTGCGTGAAACTTTGCACGCACACTCCCTAGAGGCCAAGGAAAAACAACTGCCCTGCATTTTTCACATTTGCTTTTCATAGCGCCACCAGGAGGCCGACTTATGTAAAACACATTTTTTGATATTAACACATGCCAATCCCGAGATATCTCGGGAAATTAAATCCACCCGTTACCTGCGTATCCCGAGATATCTCGGGATCGTCTTTTAATGTGGTTTGATAACGAAAAAAAGATTTTTTTGGTACCATCCTTGATTTTTTTTTTTCCCCATGACGCTTCCGATCCATCCTATGAGAAAATTTCCGACAACCGTTTCCGGTTCGTTTTTTATCTTGAAAAAACGTTTTTCCCCTGGTTTTGGCTAAAGATCATGGTTTTCACACGGTTTAAAAAAACAATGGTAAGCTCCGGTTGTATTTTCTTTTCTTTGATCGACGAACGGTTATCCTCTTTGTGTTTAAAAACGATCTGATAGCCGATCGGAGGCTAAGCTAATCTAAGATGGCCGGTGGGGAAACCTCACAGCCACGTCACAGCCAAACGGATATGACGTTTGCAGCCTCTTTTCGTCGCTCATACCACAGAAGAAGAAAAAGGAAAAAAAGTGTAAACATTATGAGGGCTCGAACGTCCATCGTTGCTGTTTATAAACACCATCCGATCGCGGATTTTAATGGATATAATTTTTTTGTGAACGGTTCAAAAGGCTATAAAACTCAAAAACGCTGGCAGTGGGTGAGTACCTTATGAATAAACTCTGGCAGGGAATGTGTTAAGCCTTCAGAATGTATCAAAATTTCACGCAAATCGGTACACATGATCTCTATAGTCATGTGATCAAGATGGATCTGTTTAATTTTTCATATTCCATCCTGATTGGCTAACATTCACATCTAAAGTTTGCAGGAGTGGCCCGTTTTGAACAAAATGCCACAAATCATGAATGCAGAGTCCGATTGCGTTGACACTTTGCACACACATTCATACTACGTTGAAGAACAAATGCCACCCTTTTAACATTGCCCTATTATAGCGCCACCAGGAGGCCGATTTTGCAAAACTTTTCTTGTGTATATTACTCCTACAAATTCAAACATCATGCAAATCGGTACCCATTGTCTCTATAGTCAAGTGATCAAGATGGTTCCATCCGATTTTTCATATTCCATCCTGATTGGCGAATTCCGAACATTGCTGCCCCACAATAACCTACCTGACCTGGCGGAGACCTGTGCTCAGAGGAGCACTTTTTCTAGTTTGTTTTTATTATTGCCGAAAGGCATGGCGAGAGTATGTTTTACCCCCTGTCCGTCCGTCCGTGTGTCCGTGTGTCATTCTGTCATTCTGTGTACAGCTAATCTCCGCCACCGTTGGCTTGATCGCAGCAAAACTGCACACACACTCCCTGAATGCCAGAGCAGAACCTCTTCCCCAATTTTTTTTACATGGGCCTGTTATAGCGCCACCAGGAGGCCGCTTTTTGCAAAACACATTTTTGGACAGTACTCCTACAGATTTTATCCAAACATCACGCATATCTGTACACAGTATCTCTATAGTCATGTGATCAACACGGATCTGTCCGATTCTCCATATTCCATCCTGATTGGCTAAGGTTGGCTTTCAAAGTTTGCAGGATTAGTCCGTTTTTAACAAAATGCCTCAAATCATGAACGCAGCTTGCGATTTCCGTGAGATTTCACACGCACATTCCCACTAGGCCGAGGAAGAAATGCCACCAAACCTTTTTCAAATCAGCCTCATGGTGGCGCTATGAAAGGCCGATTTGCGTTTTTAACTATAACTGCACCGATCTGCGTGAAACTTTGCACGCACACTCCCTAGAGGCCAAGGAAAAACATCTGCCCTGCATTTTTCACATTTGCCTTTCATAGCGCCACCAGGAGGCCGACTTATGTAAAACATTTGTTTTGATATTAAGCCTTCAGATTTTATCCAAATTTCAAGCAAATCAGTACACATGATCTAATAGTCCTGTGATCAAGATGGATCTGTTTAATCTTTTATATTCCATCCTGATTGGCTAACATTGACATCTAAAGTTTGCAGGAGTGGCCCGTTTTGAACAAAATCAAATCATGCATGCAGCGTCCGATTGCGGTGAAACTTTGCACGCACATTCGCACTACGTTGAAGAACAAATGCCACCCTTTTAACTTTGCCCTATTATAGCGCCACCAGGAGTCTGATTGTTGCAACACTTTTCTTTTTTATATTACTCCTACAAATTTTGTCCAAACATCATGCAAATCGGTACATTGTCTCTATAGTCAAGTGATCAAGATGGTTCTGTCCCATTTTTCATATTCCATCCTGATTGGCGAATTCCGAACATTGCTGGCCCACAAGAACCTACCTGACCTGGCGGAGACCTGTGCTCCGAGGAGCACTTTTCCTAGTTATTATTATTTTTGTAAAGCCTCGTTTTTATTTTAACATTTAAATGTTTCTTCTTCAATTCTAGTTTTCATTGTTACTTTAGTTTTAGTTACCTATATTAACCCTGGCGGGCTACTTAAATGTGGTTGTAATTCCCCCTCAGGCCAGCAGCAGGCGCTTTGACCAGGTCTTCTAGTGCGGGAGCGACCCCCGAGGTGTGTTCTCTGTCTATGAGAAACGACGACGATGACGATGACAAGAAACGAAGGTCCAGCCTGGGAGGAAAGATGTTAGGACTGGTGGGACTGGGGAAGAAGAGCCAGTCTGCTTCACAACTCAACCCTGAAGGTTAGTACTACTACCGTAGATATGGACTAAGGGACGCGCAAACACGCACACACGCATGGCATGCACACACACGCACACACACGCACACTCACATGCACACACTCACATGCACACGCACACGCACACTCAGGACATTTTCAGGTCAGGTTTAAGTGTTGGAGTTATGCCTGATTTGTACTTCAGTGTCACACACTGAAAAAGAAGGGATCCGAGCTTGTAGATTTGCTGTTTTCGGCTTTAGGGTTAGGGATAAAAATGTTGATGTGTGTGTGTGTGTGTGTGTGTGTGTGTGTGTGTGTGTGTGTGTGTGTGTGTGTGTGTGTGTGTGTGTGTGTGTGTGTGTGTGTGTGTTCCAGAGGAGGAGAAAAAGAAGAAGGTGATTCGTCTCCCGGTGCAGCGCAGTGTAGAGACGGGTCTGGCTGTGGATTTTAAAGCTAAATTCACCAGACAGCCCAGCATAGACCCGGATGCTGACGAACCCAAACCTGGCGCGTACGTACACACACACACTTAAATTAAAGAATGACCCAAGCCCAGCCGTTGGGCTTGCAGATCTCCCACACATGCACTCACACACAGAGCAGTGGTTCTAAAAGTGGGGTCCAGGGACCCCTGGGGGTCCTTGAGGGGGTTCCAGGTGGTCCCCGGCAGAACTAGTTAATAAAGCATCACATATCGGCTATTTGGAAATGGTTGATCTACAAGTTCACAATGTGTCACGTCGCAACGCTTGATGTTGTGAGTTTGTAGATCTGCTATTTAAAAAAAAATGTTTTTTAAACATTTTAACAACATTGTATTGTATGGGGGTCACTGGTAGAAAATATTTGCAGATGGGGGTCCGTGACCAAATATACATAATATGTATATTTAATATACATTTGGGGGTCCTTGTTTGAGAACCACATTAATAGAGAAGGTATTTCTGAAACACTGTCTGTCTGTCTGTCTGTCTGTCTGTCTGTCCAGTCTTATATTCCCGGGGGTAAAGATAGCTTCAGATAAAGACTTCACCGGCTTCCTGGAGGGTTTAGGCCCCGCCCAACTGTGTGGTCGACAGACTCTGGCCACGCCCTCTATGGGTAAGGACTCTCTCAGAACATCAGTGCCCACAAACACCCTATAACACCACACAACACAACACAACACTTTGCATTGTTAGATTGTTCTTTTGGTAAGTACAAATTCCTGGATCTGGATCCAAGACAAACAATTGGAAAGCAAGCCAGGCCATCTCCACTTTAGTGGTGTAAAGTAGCTAAGTACATGTACTCAATCACTGTACTTAAGTACAATTTTAACGGGGGCATGGTGGCGCAGTCGGTAGCACTGACACCTCACAGCTAGAAGGTCCTGGGTTCGATTCCCGCAGGGGACGCTGTGGGCACTCCGCGTCATCAGTGCCCATACCCTAGGTGGGGTTGGCGAAACGGCCTCTCTGTGTGGAGTTTGCATGTTCTCCCCGTGTTTGGTACCCTCACAAAAACATACAGTAATCCTGGTCACTATACTGCCTCCCCCTGGCCAGCCGAGGCGCCTGATGGAGGGAAAAGGAACTGTTTGGAAGAACGTGTTCCTTCCACGCGCTACTTTCAACCGGGGAAACTCCCCCCTGTCAGGTGATAAGAAGACTTGTTAGCTCTCATGCATTGAAGGAGGCATGAGCTCGGCTATGAGCTATCCCTTGGTTGGCAGAGGGAGAGTAGTGCCCAGGATTACTTAGACAATTGGCAATGGGTGAAAAAATTGGGTTACAAAATCGTGGGATTTAAAAAATAAAAAAAAAATATTTTCAATACTTTTACTTCTACTCAACTACGTCTCAGAGGCAAATATTGTACTTTTACTCCACTACAATTATTTGAAAACTTTAGTTACTAGTTACTAGATTTGTAGATTATTATTACAAAATACATTAACCACTTCAGCCATATATGTATTTGGGCCATTTGAAAATAGCAGATCGACAAGCTCGCAATTGTAGAACTTGTACTTTTACATTCCGATACTAAAATGGCCTTTTTTCAGAGACAAATCAGGAGAGAATCAACTTTGTTGTAGACCTTTCTCTGTCCCAGCAACACACTCTCGTGAAAACAGTAATCGCAGGACGCATGGATGGAGACCATATGTGTACCATACCATTTCACACCTGGGAGCGAAGAGCGCAAATTGAGCATCTTTGATCTGATGAAGACGCTTCCTGTTCTGTAACTGATGTCACTTGATGTCAGCTGACATGATGTTGTAATGATGTCACTTCCTGTCAGGTGACATCCAGATCGGCATGGTGTTCAGGAAGGAGCGGCTGGACGTGGAGGTGATCCGAGCCAGAGGCCTTATGGGTAAACAGGGCAACAAGAACACGCCGGGTGAGTGTGTTCTCGCTCAACAGCGTACGGGGTTTAAGTGGCTAATACCTGTAACGGTACTCTGTCTGCTAGTGCAGTGGTTCTCGCCCGTTTCAGGCCGCGACCCCCCAAAATAATCATATTTGATCTAGGGACTCCCCACCCTGACAAGCACTTGGAATGTAGGAGTTGAGGCATTACATTTACTTTGACTCGGTTCCTCAGATAAATATTGTGAAAATAGCAGAACTGCAAGTTCACAACGCCTCGGTCCGCAAGGCGTTGGGAGCTTGTAGATCGTCTATTTTCAAAAATGTTGCCTCTTTCTTATTTTATTAGACAATTTGGCCAATGTTTGACCAGTTTTTATAGTATAGTTTGATGATTACTTTTGATGCAGTAATGGTCTTTTTCTTTTTTCTTGAGGTATTAAAAAGTCCTTAAGTTGTCACGCAACATGTGTGCTAGTTGTCACATGTGCTAGTAGTCTGTCTGTAAGCTAACTAGCATTGTGCTAGTAGTCTGTCTGTAAGCTAACTAGTAGCACTGTGCTAGTAGTCTGTCTGTAAGCTAACTGTGTGTGTGTGTGTGTGTGTGTGTATGTGTGTGTGTGTGTGTGTGTGTGTGTGTGTGTGTGTGTGTGTGTGTGTGTGTGTGTGTGTGTGTGTGTGTGTGTGTGTGTGTGTGTGTGCGCATGCGTGCGTAGCTCCCTACGTGAAGGTGTATCTCATGGACAATGGGAAGTGTGTGCTGAAGAGGAGGACCAGGCTGGCCAGGAAGACTCTGGACCCGCTGTACCAACAACAGCTGCAGTTTGAAGAGAACCCAGAGGGCAAAGTGTTACAGGTACACACAGTGGTGGAAAGTAACTAAGTACATTTACTTCCAAGTACTTTACTTATATAACCACTTAAAGGGCAAGACCACTTAGGTAGAGGTTTGGGTTGTGTAGTTACCTTGCCATGATGTAACTTTAAGAATTGATAATTCAAAATATGCTCCTCATTGACTTACATTGTACGGTAAAACAGCTCTCAAAGTCACTCTTTTAGCACACAAGCGAACGCAAACAAAGTTGACTCAGACAATACAGAGCATCACCAAACCACATTTTGTTTTTAAATGAAACATTTAACTTCCTGTTGGTTTGACTATTTAAAGATTCGGATTTTCATCCTAATAAAAATGGCAAAATCAAGGAAGTTGACATTTTTATAAAAAAACGAAAAACTGTACTGGGTTTGGTGATGTTCTATATTGTTTGAATCAACTGTGTCTGCTTTCACTTATGTGCTAAAAGAGACGTTGAGAGCTGTTTCACTGTACCATGTAAGTCAATGAGGAGAATATTTTGAATGATCAATTTCTAATCAATGGAGCAATTATTTTTGATTTCTTGTCCACCTTTGGAGTTACATGTCAAGGTAAATACCTCTACCAAAGTGGTCTTGCCCTTTAAACGCCAGCATCCGTATTGTGGGGAAAGCTTTCACAGAAAATAGCCGATTCCCTAGCCTGGTAAACCCTCCCTCCAGAAATCTCATTTCCATTTGATTTCTGGAGTGAGTCTGGCCTGATCCGCCTTTCTGCAATATTGGCTGTGGGCTGGAGTTGGGCGGGAGTAATACCGTTGACTGACAACCCCTTCAACCAATGATCGTTTTTCCCCTTCAGCCAATCAGCAGTTCATTTTTACCACCTCCAGACTATGTGACGCAACGGGACTTTTGAGACGGCCATGCCCAAAATAATAGGTTGCCTTATTGGGATACATGTGTGTCACTCCCCACCCCTGCCGGTTCTCTAAATTTATATTTTTAAATAGGCTCTGTCATGATTAATTGACCACATATATGAAGTTAAACAACTAAATTCTATCCAAACGATATCTTAATAGTAAATTCTGTGCCTCAAAAACGAAGTTTGAGACCGTTTTAAAAACGAAAGTAAACAGTGAAGGCACTCGGACAACAACAATGGCTGCCGTCTTTTGTTGGAGGCACTCAGGCTGCACTCGGCTTCATTCGGGCTCACTCGAACTCGCCACCTGATTGGCCAACTGTCGCTGTCAATCACAGAACGATGAGCGACGACGCTGATAGGCTCGTCCCTTTGGCATACAGAGCCAATATTGCAGAAAGGCGGATCAGGCCAGACTCACTCCAGAAATCAAATGGAAATGAGATTTCTGGAGGGAGGGTTTACCAGGCTAGCCGATTCCCCACAATAGCAGAAAAGTGAAAAGACACTAGTACAGAGCCCTGAGGGACTCCGTTCAACCATAATAGGGTTTAAGTGGTTAAAGGACGACTTCACCTATTTTCAACCTTATCTTCATATAATTGGTCCTCACTAATGCTCATTATAATATCGTCTACTCGGTCTGTGTCTCAGAGGAGGGCTGTGAACTACTCCTTTAAGCAGGAACTCAGGTTTGGCTCCTTCCCTTTCTTAGTCCACTCCCTCCCGGGTGCTTCTGTGTTTATTCCTACTAACAACAACACTACACCTTTAAGGCAGTGGTGCTGACAGATTCTGCTGCTGTTAGCAGGATCTGTCTTGATAGATTAGGATCGATGGAGTGTAATTAGTATAATTGCTATATTAATCGGTATCACAATGAGAAGAAAAAGATACCATGTCATTAAAAAAAAAATATATATATATATATATGAATGTTGCCTACTTACAATATCCTCGCGGCCCACAAGCGGGTCCCGGGCCACTGGTTGTGAACCACTTATCTAACCTGACAATATGTCTGTCTGTCTGTCTGTCTGTCTGTCTGTCTGTCTGTCTGTCTGTCTGTCTGTATCTCTGTACAGATCATAGTGTGGGGGGACTATGGCAGAATGGACCACAAGTCTTTCATGGGTGCTGCCCAGATCCTATTGGACGACCTGGACCTGTCCCAGATGGTGATTGGCTGGTTCAAACTGTTTCCCGGCACCACATTGATGGACCCAGCCTTGGCCCCGCTGACCAATAAGGAGACAGAGGGCATCAAGGCATAGCAACACAGCCAACCAATCAGAAGGAGGGGAAGGGTATAGCGTCATAGCAACCGGGGCAGGACATTTCTAAAGCCGGGGGGGGGGGGGGGCGTGTGAGGTGGAGTTTTGGAGATGAAGCTCCGCCCACCTGCACAAAATCATGCGCCGCCTCCCAAACAGAGGGCGGGCCCCCTGGCAAAGCATGCTGGGACGGAATGGACTGGCCAATGAGAGAGGACTTTCTGTTTATTTGCGATGTGGGCGTGGCCATGTCCTAAGAAGGACCGCCCACCCCACCTGTGGGCATGTGAGGTGGAGTTTTGGAGATGAAGCTCCGCCCACCTGCACACAATCATGCGCCGCCTCCCAAACAGAGGCCGGGGCCACCTGGCAAAGCATGCTGGGACGGAATGGACTGGCCAATGAGAGAGGACTTTCTGTTTATTTGCGATGTGGGCGTGGCCATGTCCTAAGAAGGACCGCCCACCCCACCTCCCCACAACACTATATAATGTATATTTAGTATAATAAGAAGGTGTAACAGTCATTTAATTCATTGATTTATTTTTAATATTTATGATCTTGAAGCCAGATTTATACTTCGTGTCGTGTACTTCAATAGCCAATCTACAAGTTCAGCGTAACGGGTTATTTATGAACTTTTAGATCGTCTCAACAGGCATTATTTCATTTCGAGCTTTATTTCCACACTACACGTTAGTTTAGATACATTTTATGGACTTGAGAAATATTAGTTAAACATATTTTTGATACATTTATCAAAGGTACAATATATTTTTAAAACATTTTCCCATGGATCACCTGTAAAAAAAAAAAAAAAAAAAAAAAAAAACAGCACAGTTGCCAGACTCCAACACTCACATTTGGCGATGTTATGGTGAAATTGGTGACCTGCCGAAATATGTGGACATAACCAGGGGTGCACATAACTGGTGCGCAGGTGCGCATGCGCACCCAAAATAAAAAATGCGCACCACATCAGGCGACGCGAGGCGCTTTTGCGCACCAACAGCTGGGACAGGAATTTCCAAGCTTTTATTTTTTAGCAAAACTAAAAAATAAAAGCCTGGAGATCGAGGCTAGGAATTTACTTCCTGAAGCCACACTCACACAATCACGCTAAAGCACCCGTCGGCCCCATGTACAGCCATTAGGCACAGGGGTAGAGATATGACTCGCGTCGCCTCGCATCGCCTCGCATTGCCTCGCTGCGTGCACGCAGCCAGCAGCGGCTGTTAGAGGCACTCGTCACCGATGATGAACGCACCGTAATGGTGCAAAATATGCCGTGAACGTCCCAATCTGGCGGATAAAATCAGCGCAGCAGCACAGGGCACCAACCTTGGGGGCTTTATCTAACAGCCTGAGAAAAAAAAACGGCGAAAATCGGCGGAATTTAGAAGCAGACCCCCCCCCCCCCGTTGACAAAACTTGTCCGGGCTGCCCCCCCCCCCCCCCCCGTTGACAAAACGGGACGGGTGCCATGCGCACCAAGTCACATGTCCAGGTGCTCTTCTGCGTACCAGACCTAAAAAGTTGTGTGCACCCCTGGACATAACGCTCATTGACGGTCTTGCATGCATGACTAAATTCCACCCGGTTTAACTATTTTAATAAACAAGCAGCAGTGATTTACGTTCGGACATAGACGTTATGTGAAGTCCACAAGATGGTCACACACTTCGACAGGTCACCAATTTCACTGTAACACGGCCATTCTGGAGGACTGGGAAGTGAAGAGGCAGGAATCTGGGTGTTGGAATCTAACTATCGTATCTAATATCGTTGCTGTCGGGCAGAAACCTTGTATGTCCATATTTCAACGTTGTAAATGAATAACCACCCCAGTGGTTCTCAAACTGTGGAGATATGACCCCAGGGGGTCCCCAGATGATTTTGGGGGGTCGTTTTGTTTTGTCACTCAACAACAAACAAACCAACATACAGTAGAAGTGCATACAGGGTATCTGCACATTTCTAAAGTGACAATTTAAGGGCTTTTAAGACCCTTTTAATACCTCCAAAATGAAAAAATATATATGTATAAAAATCTGACAATTACTGCTTCAAAAGTTATCAAGAAACTATACAAAATGGTCAAACATTGGCCAAATTGTTAAATATTTCCTAAGAAAGGCTAGAACTTAAAAAATAGCCGATCTACAAGCTCGTAGCATGTACATCGGCTATTTTCACAATATTTATCTGGAACCAAGTCAAACAAAAGTAAATGCCTCAACTCCTACAATTCCAAGTGCTTGTCTGGGGTGGGGGGGGGGCAGTTTATATGATTATTTTGGGGCGGGGACGCGGCCTGAAAAGGTTTGAGAACCACTGCCCTACCCTATACTGTCGTACAACAATGTCATGCAAAAGTAGTGAAAAGAAGATGGCGTTATATTACCAGTCTTCCAGAAATACAATAGGCTCTATGCACAGCAGCCATATTATCACTTCCTTCACAGGTGTTACCAATGATACTAATGAAGGCTCTGTTCCATTTAGTGTACCGTAGCACAGTGGTTTCCACGACCCCCATAACTCTGAGAGTGTACACATGGAACCAAATGGACCCTTACAGGTCCATTTGGTTCCATTTGTACACTCTCAGAGTTACACACCTGTAAGGGGCCATTTGGAAGCCCATGAGGGTCCCTGGACCCCAACTGTAGACCCACTGGTGTAACAGAGTGTTTCCAGTGAGCCAACATGCACAATATCAGCACCCTGACTCTGTTTGACCAGAATGGAACAGAGCCTTCATTAGTATCATTGGCAACACCTGTGAATGTCTTCACAATATGGCTGCTGTGAATAGAGCCAATTGCACTGTTGTGATTAACACAACAACTGCAATAAACAACCATTATTTACAGTAGCATTGTCAGCCGTTCGCGTACGTCATTTTCTAACTAAAGACATTTTGTTCTGATGTTCAGTTGCTCTTTAAAATGAAGAAGGCACAATATCTGTCTAATGTCATTTGCAAAAGATTTGCATTATGTTTGTCTCTGTAGGACGGACAGACAGACAGACAGACAGACAGACAGACAGACAGACAGACTTTTTAAACATTTTAACAACACAAATCTTGTACGGGGGTCCCTGGTACAGAATATTTGCAGATGGGGGTCCGTGGCCAAATATAAATATTAATTTGGGGGTCCTTGACATGAAAAGTTTGAGGACCGCATTAATAGAGAAGGCGTTTTTGAAATGTCTGTCTGTCTTTCTGTCTGTCAGTAGTAACTCATCAGTCATCATTAAAGCTTTGTTCTAATTAGCTTGTAAAGAAATCTGACATTCCACCATGCTGTTCTCATTATAAATAAATATATAAATATATAGGATTTATTTAAATGAATGTATTTTTTTAATTAACTTATCGTTAAATTGAAGAAGAAAAAAAGAGCTATTATTTTCTATTAGCTGTTGAATGTATTTTATTTATTACTGTTCTGAAGGAAATGTTTCTGGAATGACCTTTGACCTTTCACAAACAGGAAGGACTGCTGGCTAACAGGAACATATGAAGTTATAGAAGAAAAAAAGAATTGTCTAGGAATAAAATGAATGTAATAAATCAGCACATATGAAACAAATGTTTTGCAACGTTGTTGATTTATTTTACTGTATTACAAAGTGAATGGCATCATGCTTTGTGGCTCGAAATTATGACCACATGATCATCAAAATTGTCATCAAATGTGTTCATATATGTGCTATGTGAAGTTTATACTGTATGATAACATAGTACAGAGTATACTTTATAAAGCTGAGAGAGAGAGAGAGAGAGAGAGAGAGAGAGAGAGAGAGAGAGAGAGTGAGAGAGAGAGAGAGAGTCTGGCAGATTTTTCTTTAATACATTTGTATTAACAGTATTTGCTTTTACTTTCAATACTTTAATATCTGATAATTATTTTTTGATAATTAAGTACAGGTAATATCAGATAGGACTTTTACACAATTGATAGTTTAATGTGTGCTTTGCAGAATGAATGGGGAAATAGATTTCTCCTGTCACGCCTTCTCATTGTGTTAACTCCAGCCGTTATATACAAAGTCAAGCTAATATTTACTTTCATTTGTACTTCGCTAAAATGTTAAAGAGGATATTTACTTTCCACTCCAATACATTTCCACATGCCCCTCAAGGTACATGTTACACTGGCACAACGAAAAGAGTTTCTGTGTGATGTCGCCGTTATTGATTTAGCATTTCTTGTCACATTGTCAAAGGGTTTTGTTATCTATGTCAATAACAGAGTCCTCAAAAGTCATATTGACAAACTGGCCGGAGGAAGAGCCTAAACATACAGTTTGAAGATCATACAAGAAACAAACCATCATGATACCTTTGAAGTGAATATTTATCCCCTCAGTTTATCTTTAGGACTGTAGGTGCTGAGAACTCCATACGCTACGGACCCTTCAACTCTGTGGGTATAAGAAGCAAGTTCCCCCCCTGTATGCTAGAGACTGTATGCTTCTTTAAATATGTTTATGTTAGGCCTCCTTAACTGGGACAAGTGAGAGGTGAGACTGGTTAGATATTATATTGTTGAGCCTATTATCATAGTTTTCCACGAAAGATAAAGATAAATTGTGTGGGCTACAATTAGATTATAATGAGTATAAAACAGCGCACATGCAAAATGGAGAAACCACCAGACACTAAAAGTGGCATTTTCAGCAACACACCATCACACACTATAGCAGAGGTTCTCAACCTTTTCAGGCCGTGACCCCCCAAAATAATCATATTTGAACTGGGGACCCCCCACCCTGATAAGCACTTGGAATGTCGGGGTTGAGGCATTGCATTGTGTTTCACTCTAGATAAAAATTGTGAAAATAGCCGATCTATGACAAAGATTTACAGACAGACAGACAGACAGAGACAGACACAGACTCCGCGCTTATAACCATTATTCATAGTATTTTAACTACGGTAAAACATAATGGATCTCTTAGTATTCACCTGACGTACCGGCTGTCACCTGCTGAACTGTGTAAACACCATAATAACATCAGTTACGGATTAAAGAACGGCCGGGCTGGCGTGTCCACACGTGTCCGCAGTTGTAGTGTAGTGTAGTTGATTAATATTTGACTAGGAGCATCTTTACTTTGACTCAAGTACTGTTGTTTTTTTATGCACAGAGGGCTCATTTGCCGCCTTTGAGGATCTCTGTGTTAAGTTTAATCAACCCCCCTCAAAGATTTCTCGGTTTACCTCTAATCCCATTATAAAATCCACACTTAACATTTGGGCCCAGTTTCGCAATCATTACAAACTCGTATCTCCTTCCCCTCTCGGTCCTATCAGTAAAAAAAAACACTTATTTCCACCTTCCTCTCTGTATTTAACTTATACACATTGGAGCAGAAAAGGACTGTCTTGTTTTAAAAGTTGTTCTTTACAACAATGGGGTGTTTGATTCAATAATCGATAGATTTCAATAATCTGTGTGAGAGAAATGATCCTTCCCGCAATAATATGTTTAGATATTTTCAAGTACGTCACTGTATTAGTAATTATATTTCCTGTCTTTCCTACTTTACCTAATGAGACGATCTACTACTCTTTGTTTTGTTCAAAAAGGACTGATATCATCTGTATACTCACAGTTATTGTCACTGGAAGATCAAAACCTCTCTAAGATTAAGACCAAATGGGAGGGCGAGTTGATGATGGAGTTGACAGACTACCATTGGAATGGGGCTTAAGACAGAATTAACACATCATCATGTGCTCATTTGGGGCTCATTCAATTCAAGGTGGTACATAGAGCTTATTTTAGCGAAACTAGATCGGCAGAAATGTACCCGGGGGAGGATGGGAGTTGTGAGAGATGCTCCTTTTCACCAGCAAACATTACACATACACTTTTCATATATTTTTCAAGATACTCTCGGAGGTTCTTGGGATTAATATACAGCCTTGCCCTTTAATTTCAATATTTGGCTTTAACGGAAAACGGAAACAATCTGGTATTATTTCCTTTACATCACTTCTTGCCCGGCACAGAATTTTACTTATATGGAGATCTCACCCACCCCCCCCCCCCCCCCCCCCCCCCCCGTCCGTCCGTCCGTGGCCGGCTGGCTACAACACGTCATGTGTTTTCTTAGAAAAAGATCAATTTACATTGAGAGGATCAATCAAAAAAAAAACTTACTGTGGCAACCTTTTGTGACATACTTTGAAAATGTGTGGGTACTGCCTGATGGGTGAGGTTTGAATTTTGCTTTTGTCATTTCATTTGTCTGATTTTGTTTCATGTGGACCTGACTGTTTGGACAACTGTTTAACCATGGCGAGAACTGATAAATTAACATGATGTCTGTGTGTTGGAATATGTGTACTAATGTGTAAATCTTATTGCTTGGAGAAGTTAAAGGTAGGGTAAGTGATTTTCTTTTGTTAGACTAAGTGTTAAATAGCTTTATATTCTGATAGTAGTCATTGCTATGGAGTGTTTGTTCAGTAACAGGACAGGAGTCTCCATGTCTCTCCAGCTCTTTATTAAACAGAAATTACATTTTCAGGTCAGGATACCAATTTTATCGAATCAGGACATAAAAGTCAGTCAGGATACAGATTAAACAAGTGAAATTGGAAGTGATGACACAAAGAAATGAGCATGCAAAATTAGAACTGGCCGGAACACTATAAATGTTAAGCTAATACAAATCTGCAGCTAATGGGGATAATTGGACTGCACCACAGTGTCCCTGCACCATGGGGAGGGGCAGGGGTTATTTGAGTGTGTTGCAGTCTCTGTCTTTACCCCCCTTGTTGTTCACAGTGGTCTGACCGGTCCCTATATGTTTACCTCATGCATCATTCTGGTTGGTTCAGTTGTGTTGATCAGTTCAGTTTTTGTTTAAGTTGACTTAATTTGTTTTTGGGCCCACATTTTTGTTATTCCTTAAATCATTTATTGAAACCAACACAAAGTCTCCTTCCACACATTCCACAGATGTGTCTCCATTATCCTCCAGCGAGCTCCTCGTCTTGCCTTCCCCACTCTCTGGTCTGTCCCGGCCAATCAGGACGGAGTAGCAGTCTTTACACACTCTGTTCAGCTTGTTGCCTTCATACTGTAAAGCCACCTTGTTGTCTGAACACCACCAACACACCGCCTAGGAGAGCAGAGGAAACACACACACACACACACACACACACACACACACACACACACACACACACACACACACACACACACACACACACACACACACACACACACACACACACACACACACACGCACGCACACTTAGTTAAACCAGTGGTTCTCAAAGTAGGGTCCACGGACCATCTGGGTTCTTTGACTGGGTTCCAAATGGCGGTCCGTAACTTAAAAAAATAAAACGTTATTTTTGATCTTTCACTGTTCTATTTTTCACAATAACCATTCCACATAAATGTTCTTTGGAAGCCAATTGGTATGGAATTTGGGTGGAATAAAAATAAATAAATATGTATGACATGTTTATCACTAGCCTGGTTCCAGATAGACCCGCCCACTCTCTGAGTGAACTGCCTCTCTTGGTCTGGTGTTGTAATGTGAACCTAGGATTTATTCGGTACAAACATGTATCGTCCAATGAGAGTCTGAGGTGGGGGTGGGTCTAACGACAAGCCAATCAGTGAAAATCTACTAAAACAAGCTGTGCGATGATGTGAGATGTAGGCGGACCCGTGGATCTCTTGTGACTGGTTTAGGGAAATTTGAATCCCCTCCCCCTTGTAATCGCCTACACTGGAGCCAATCTCAGACTGAAGCTCCATGCAGTTTCGGTATGGTAATCAGGCTAGTTTATCACATGAGTCTTGAGAAAATGTGCAGGGGCGGTCAGTGGGTACGGCAAGGTATGACAACTGCCATACCTTGGCTCCCTGGTCAATATAAAAATGTGCTTGTTAAAATACATTTCAGAAAATATCAAAATAATCAAAATAAAAATCAATTGCAACTGCGGTAGCGGGTATCGACAGGCAAACTACTGCTTTGCTAAAGATGTCAGTCTCATCAGGTGAAATGCATGGCTCTTTCAGGAAAATGTTCATCTCAAATCATCTCATGCTAATGGCTGTGGAACTGTTGAGAAATCTCTGACTACATTTCATCTCTAGGTAAGCTGCTGTATTAGTTTTATGATGCTTATCATGCTTTTGGAGTGGGTGTACATTTCTTTGTATTCTGAATGCAATGACAATAAACTTCTCTTATCTTGCTTTTCATCTTTGATTCTTTGCATTTGTTGCATTTGGATCTTGGTTTGTTTGTGTGATATTGTTGCATAGGATGGAATGAGTAAAATATATTAAAGGTAGGGTAAGTCATTTGCTTTGGTTAAAATAAGTGTTACATAGCTCTATATTCTGATAGTACTCATTGCTATAGAGTGTTTGTTCAGTAAAAGGAGTCTCCTTGTCTCTCCACCTCTTTATTAAACAGAAAATGCATTTTTGTTTCGATTTCAGTTTCATTTCCAATTTTATCCAATCAGGATAGAGAACTCAATCAGGATACAGATTAAACAAGTGAAATTGGAAGTGATGACACTAAGAAATGAGCAGACAAAATTGGAACAGGAACACTATACAAATGAAGCTTAAAAATGGGTACTTTCTCCTGATTGGCTGAGATTTTGACACCTACCGGAAAATGTATTTTCTGTTTATTAAAGAGCTGGAGAGACAGGGAGACTCCTGTTACTGAACAAACACAGCAATGATTACTATCAGAATATAGTGTTTTAACCTTTTAACAAAATACTTACCAAAAAATATCACTTACCCTACCTTTAAGTTGCTTGTCAAGACAGGTGGACCAACACAATGTGCTATTTTTATTTGTTTAAACTGAAACGGGCATCACAACAGGAACAGGCCTCACCTCATTGATTAATTAAAAGAGAAAAAAGTTCTCTGTGAAATCCCCACAGTGAATAAAATAACCTTATTTCTCTCTGATGTTTCTGAATGGCACATGTCAGAGCTAAGGTTAATTATTGATTTACACATTGTGTAGCCTACAGAAGTTACTGTGGAAGGGTGAGACTGCATTTGAAAGGTTAGCCTAAGTTGTGTCAAGCAATTTATGCACACCTCTAGCGTTTTTAAAGTTAAATATTGTAAATCTATAACTGACATATTGACCAGAAAAACAAGAGAGCCAACAAGGTGCACAACAAAAAGGTAGACTGGCGGTTCTAGGATCAATGTGAAGAATAACTGAAGGAAAAATAAAATAACTGGAATATAAGGAGTGGAGGTAAATCCAACAGAACTTTAATGAAACAAGAGAAGTTAAAAAGAAACATGTTGGGCTTTTCTTGTTACAATAAAGTTCTTTTAGATTTACGTCCTGCAGTTTTTTGAGCACTCTGATGTTTTCTTCTTTCTTCTGACATGTTATGTCGTGCTACATAGTGTGGTATATTTGCAGTGGTGTGCTGACCTATGCCCACAAGTGTCCAGTGGTAATAGCTCAAGGCATAGCACACCCTCGAGTGTACTATTGCTTAACAACCATACAGTATGAACCCTAGCATCCCTATTCTGGGCAAGGAAGCTTATTTAAGGAAAGGTCGCCGACCTCCATTTTCTCTATCCAGCAATTCCAGCCGGCAGATTTGTCACACTGGGTGGCAAACTCACACCGGAGGTTCAGTGAGATCTATGAGAGTCTATGAGTCTATGAGAGCCGGCTGCACAGCTTATTACAAACAGTATTTCTGAACGATTGAGGCCTTTGTAAAATACCCGGCTTAGGAAACATATCACACATTGTTTTCTGCTATGTTGCTTTTCAATGTGTACACTATATCATTTTATAGAGGTATCTAAAGAGCACAAAGAACGTTTCTGAACGTGCCAAGTATCGCAGGCTGTCCACCGTTTCCTGTCTGGCAACCAAATCTCACAATACCTCCGAGCCAGAAACGATACCTGCCGCTGTTTAGATGCCTAAATACAATTATGTACTGTGCACCAATTATATGACAATGGTCGCAATCGTTCAGAAATAGTGTTTGTTCATGAGCTGGTCCATCCGGCTCCATTCACTGCGATGTATTTCATCGAACTTCCGGTGCGAGGTTTGGCTCCCATGAGCGTCATGGCGCTAGCCTGGCATTGGCCAGACTGATAACGTGGATTCACTCTCATGTTCCTCCCCGGTATCAGTCTGGACTTCGGCCCATAGGGAGCGAGTATGAGAAATCAGAAAATGACCGGTGATGTGTTTCAACTGCTGTCTGTACATGATTTCTCATACTCGCTCCCTATGGGCCGAAGTCCAGACTGATACCGGGGAGGAACGTGAGAGTGAATCCACGTTATCAGTCTGGCCAATGCCAGGCTATTATGGCGCATCCTCAGCGTCCAACATTCAGCAAAAACAGCACATCGTGACATGTCCAGTAGTCAGTAGTGACGTGTGACGTGTCCAGTAGTGACACGTCGTGTTCTGTGAAGATGTTTGGTGTAAGTGGTAAAGAATAAAGCCTTGCGAGTCACTCACACAGCCACAGGCTCGACAGTGGTGCCTCCTCCGGGTGACAGCGTTGAAAGCCTCCTGACATTTCATACATTCTTCACTTTCATTGTGCCTGATCCAGCGAGGGGCGCGCCAACCCAGCTCCTCTGTCTGTCAAACACACATCAACATGTCTGCTTTGATTAACCATTACAATTTACATGAAAAAAACAACATAAAAACAACAAAAAATGCCTGTAGTTTTGGGATAAAAGGGTCTTATTGCCTTCTATAATATCCATATGTAACAGATAAAAGGAAATTAAATGCATGTTTAGAGAGTACATGCATCGCCTTATAGCAGAAACATCATGTTTCCCCAAATTGTCCCAAATGTCATGTTGGGTCCATGTTTTATGGCTTGCAGAGAAACCTGTATGCCAAGTTTCAGGCAAATGGGAATAAAATGCATGATAAATTAAATGCAGTGTTAGCATTGCAAGTAACTTTACAGTGCTTACTTGGAAATATACCAGCTTCAACAGATGAGCATAGTTCAGCTGCTTGTATTGTTGGAAAGAACAGCAATTAGGAAGTAAAAAACAACAACTGTACTTGTACTGTATGTGCTGACATCATTATAATGAAAAACTCAATAAAGAGAGCTGTATGAGAAAGGAAAGAAAGAAAGAAAAAACTTACAGTAAGTTCTGCATCCATTTCTTTGGAAGCCAACATAAAGGTTCCATTTTCCAGATTCTTCTGATATTCATCAATGGCTTCCTGAATCACCTGGAAAACACTTTAGCTTTAGCTATCATTGACAATCATCTTTTTTCTACCTCCTTTATTTCTGAAGACATGATAATCTGAAGTACCTTTATCCAGTCGTTTCTCTCTTGTTCAGATCTGAAAACGGAAAGACAAATTTCTTGTATTACATTCACACTTTTGGCTTATGGAAATAGTTTTAACTATAACTGGTTGGCACCTTTCAGATTCACTATAACTAGTTGGCACTTTGCAGATTCACTATAACTAGTTGGCACCTTGCATATTCACTATAGTTGGCACCTTGCAGATTCACTATAGTTGGCACCTTGCATATTCACTATAGTTGGCACCTTACAGATTCACTATAGTTGGCACTTTGCAGATTCACTATAACTAGTTGACACCTTGCAGATTCACTATAACTAGTTGGCACCTTGCAGATTCACTATAACTAGTTGGCACCTTGCAGATTCACTATAACTAGTTGGCACCTTGCAGATTCACTTTAACTAGTTGACACCTTGCAGATTCACTATAACTAGTTGGCATCTTGTAGATTCACTATAACTGGTTGGCACCTTGCAGATTCACTATAACTAGTTGGCACCTTGCAGATTCACTATAACTAGTTGGCACCTTGCAGATTCACTATAACTAGATGGCACCTTGCAGATTGACAGGTCACTGAAGGACAAACCCACCTGGCCTTCAGCTCGAGGGTCCTCTCCTTGCCAGAGACCTGGAAGGTGTGTGGATAGTTGTCGTTGGTGGTCTGCTGCACCTTCATGCCCTCCACTCTGATCTGATTGAGTACAGCGAAACGCTTTCCCACCCGGCTGTACATCGGAATGCAGCACAACAGGAAGTTGTTGAACTGAGAGGAAAAGATAACGACGGAGAGTTATATGCCAAACCTTTACTTTTTGCATCTTTTTAATGTGCAATACTTATCAGTCAATATTCAGATGTGTGGTCCCAGGGGGTGGCAATTGCCATCCCTCTAAATGTGACACATGTTTTCTTGTCTGCAACCATACATTTAATAGGGACTGTCAAACTGGGGTCCCTATTTTGGGACCCCTGATTTAGAAAAAGGTTGGGAACCACTGCAGTAGCAGGCAAAGAGTACAGTTTAAAGTTGCACACGAATGCTGAGGAGTTTGAATCTCAATTTAAAACCAATACATAGGCTAGATAAGAACTGATCAGTAGTTTGGGTTTTAAATATTAATAGATTTTTACAGACTGTGTAGGCTAAGAAGACTAATTCTACTTTACAATTATGAATGTGAGTCAAACTCACTAAAGTATATAGTAATAAGTAATATGTAAAAGATATAATAGTTTCATTAGAACGTGGCAGAAGCCACAAACTTTCGGCTTTTACAGACAAACATATTCTCCCCACCCCCTGGCTTGCTACATTTGGAAAGCCCTGCATCATGTTGAAGACATAAAGCCAAACGATGAACAGAGGAGGTCATGCACAATCCATACCATTTAAAGGCAGGTCCTGAACTCTAACTCTTTTCTGCCTCGTACTGAGGCTAGCCTTTGTTATGTGTCTCATAACACAGGCTATCCTCAGTACAAGGCATAAAAGAGTTAGAAGTTAGAACACTGTAGCTCCCTTCTAGTACTTTATTGTGGCATCCACCAACACGTAACATTTCAAGCAGTAATGCTCTTCTTCAGACCAAAGAAACGACAACCACAATAAAGTAATAGAAGGGAGCTAAAGTGTGCAAACTCTTTTCAGCCTCATACCGAGGCTAGCCTTTGTTAAAGACATGCAGTGACCATGCAGTGATTTCAGTGTATCTCTGCTGTCGGGCACATACCAGCTAACTCCAAAATGTTCATTTTTCAGCAAATGAAAAAACAAAAGGCGGTTTTGTTCATCATTGATAAGAACAGCTGAATGGACCTCCAAGCTCACAATGAGGTTGGAGGTCAAAAGGGTGTGGTGCCTGGAGTTAGCAAAACCAGCTAACTCCACTCCCTTTGGTGGAGTTAGCTGGTTTAGCAGAACGTTTGAGGATCCAATTGAGTTAGCTGGTTTTGTCAGAAGCGCTTTTTAATACTTTTCATTGGTTTAATATTTGTTTAACCAACACACAGATGTAAAGGGTGTTCAATAGCACTGATGTATGAAAAAAAATTGAATGGGGCACCAAACTGGTCAGGGACGGCTCTGGAGAAAGTTAAATAAGAAGTCAATAAAGAACAGTGAAATGGAAGGCTTTGGACAAACCAGGAAGAGAACGCGCGGAATGGCATTCCTGGTGCCCAATATGAAAAGGTGTCCCTCCTTGAGGAACTCGTTGGATGGGGTCACTACGTTCGCCTTTCCGGTCATCTCATAGATCTCCAACAGTCTCTTCCGTCTCTCCTACATAGACAGCAGTAAACATTATAATGCATGGCTGCAATGGATGAGAAATGTTGCATTCATAATGACAATCAAAACGAAAAACTAAACTGCTTGATTGGATTAACCACTTCCATCCCTATGTTGTATTGGGCATATCATTATAGGTGAAAATGTTCAACACATCTAAAAGCTTGTAAAGTTAGCTTGTAGATCCGCTATTTTTGCTACTATTTTTGGAAAACTGACCAAAACCGTTACTTTTCAGGAAACAAAAAAAATGTCCTGTGTTCTAATGGATCCAATTTAGACACAAGCTCTAATACTTTTCATTGGTTCAATATTTATAAAACCCACAGACACACTTAACCACTTTCACTTTAAATGTTTTCAAAACTAGCAGATCTACAAACCGATCCACAAGCCGATCCACACGCCGATCTACACACTGATCTACAAGCCGATCTACAAGCCGATCCACAAACGATCTACAGTACAAGCTCACAAAGCATCGCGATGCGACGTAAGGGCATGCATTTAAATTAACAAGTTTTAAATATGGAGATATGAGGTGTCTGGCCGACAGCAACGATATACATATTATACACAGATGCTGCAGTGACAAACTGCTTTGTGTTCTAGAGCAGAAGTAGTGTGGTAGTCTGGCATCTTACCGCCTGGTCGATGGCACTGTTGGAGTGAATGACTGCCATGGAGATGGTCTGCAAAGATTCTGTGGGTAGAGACAAAAACACAGATTAAAGGATGTCTGGAAGATCCCTAGATAAATTATGCAATACGAATACACAACCCCAAACATTAACACAACTATATCTTTTCATCAAGTATGCTGTGACCCAAAATTGTGTTGTTGACGATGTTCATGATGTTTTCCAGCGTCTCTTTCGTCCCTCTATAGCTTCTCACATATGCTAATAAGTCCCTATAAACTAGGATAACCCCCCATGCAACCCACCCTCATCGCCCCCCATACCCCCACCCCCCTACACCCCCACCCCCATGTCCCAGACAGTCGCCACACCCCCATTTTCCAGTCCCCTTCCTACCTGAAAGCAACCCACCCATCATACCCATCCCCATACCCCCCACACAGCCCCCTACACCCCTCCTTGCACCACCATATCACCCACCACACCCCTATTTCCACCCCATTACATACCAAGCAGCTGCTATACCTTCACTCTGAGCCAGGTTGTAATCTGGGTCGTTTTAACTCACTCTGAGCCAGCTGGTAATCGGGGTGGTTTTTGGGCAGTTTCCTCAAGTATTCCCGGAGCAGCATCTCATAACGAGGAACCCTCTGGACCGGCTCCAACATGTGGTCCTGCAGAGTCAGTCTGTCACACACACCCTGGCTCTGAGAGGCGGAGAGAGAGAGAGACACACACACACGCACACACACACACACACACGCACGCACGCACGCACGCACGCACGCACGCACGCACGCACGCACGCACGCACGCACGCACGCACGCACGCACGCACGCACGCACGCACACACACACACACACACACACACACACACACACACACACACACACACACACACACACACACACACACACACACACACACACACTTCACTGTAAAATCCTGAGAGCGTACAAAATGTGGTCCGTTTTGGTTCCATTTGTGCACCGAGTTACAGACCTGTAAGGGTCCATTTGGTTCTATCTTTGAATATAATATATAAGCTTTAAAATAATATATATTATATATTCTTTTAAAGCGCACATTTTTAGCTCAAATCTTTGTCCCTGGAACAAAATATTTTGAGATGGGGGTCGGCGGCCAAATACATTTTGAGCACCACTGACATAGAAACACTTTTTTTTTCAGAAAACTGTTTTAGAAGACATTTGTAGAATCGACCTCAGGTCTTAATGGGTTAAGTCGTCTGATAGCTGGGCCCCAAACCCTTTTGAGACACTGGGAACCGCCGGTGTCGATGGACAGTCCTAACCTGTATGTCTTGCATGACGTTCCTGAACGCAGCTGAGCGTTCGGTCCAGGTCTTCAGCAGCTCCATGGCCCGGCTAAAGTTCTTGATGTACTCTGCATACATTCTGAGGAAGGGGGCATGCCGCAGCATTACGTCTCCAAGGCCTGGGTGCTCCCGCCTAGATTTGGCCACAGTGGGAATAAGGTCAACAGTTCAGTCATGCTAATCACCTTTGCCTGGAAACATCGACGGTCTCTTTAGGTCTTCGGGTAATTTTAGGGGTCCGGTTGAAAATATCACACACTGTAGTCTCATCACCTTTCGCCATCTTGCACTTTTTAAGTCGCTCTGAATAAGGGCGTCTTCTAAATGCCTAAAGCAACCGTTCCCGACCTTTTCTGGACCCACTGAAAGCGGCCACCTTACCACTTAACACGGCAGCCGTTCAGCTGCCGCGTTAAGTGGTCAGATGGGTGGGCCATGTGCATTTTCAGAGCATGTTTATTTTAATGATCAATCAATTGATTGTGCTTGGGCTTGTATCAATGGAACTAACCTTGTATACTTTTAAGTTCTTTATCTGTATCACAATGAAAACACATTTTTTCAAGGTTTTGAAGAAAAAATAGCATGTCGTTCTGTATTATATCAACATTAAAATCTTAAGTGTTTAAGTTATTTGGGGACCCACCAATGGTCCATGCGGTGCTGCAGGTCAGGCATGAGGAACTGGCTGTGGAAGGAGTGGATGGAGGAGATGTTGGAGAAGATGCTCTTCACCACCTCTGGAGGAAACGAGCCTCGAGCCGCCTCTTCTGTCAGACGCACACGGAACACCTGGAGAGAAGGACGGGAGTTTGAGAACCAGGACAGCATGACATGGGTAAAGCCTTTGCGGTTTCATTATACACAGCTTCTTTTCTCAGAAGGTGCACAAAAGGGGTAATAACGCCATCTGAACAAATCATATATTGAATAAAGCAGAGATTAAAGCAAAAACACATCTCATGACTTTTGTTAGTCAATTAGCAGAATAAAAAGCAGAATTATTATGTACAATTATGATGTTTAGGCATTATCGTTCTAAACCTATGTTCTTGCTGTTATACATAGGGTTTAATGTAAGATTCTTCTGAAAATCGATTTTTACAATTTAAGCAATATAATAATGTATTCTATTGCTAGTTTGACCCATTGTAAAACTCTTTAATCTCATAAAAATGACTGAAATCAGTTGTGGGGTCCTGAGAAGTTTAATCCCTGATAAAAGGGCCAAATACAGCATTACCAACCTGGTCCAGCAGGTGGAGCCGATCCACATAGGCCTTCTCCGTCTCCAGGAGCTCATTGGCCATCCTCCACAGCTTCTGCTCCGTGCTCTCCTCCTCTTTCTTCCTCTGAACCTCCCCAGTCTGTTCACCTCTAGACCCTTCCTCGCTCACCGGGGCGGGCTCTTGGGCGGGCTCTTGGGCGGGATGAGGCTTGGGCGGGCTGAGGCTGCTTGCCCTCCTCTTGATGGGCCTGGGTGTCTGGAGCGGTGTCATGAGGAAGCTGTGGCCCTGTCCTTCCCCCAGCCCCAGGGGGATACAGCAGCTCTCAATGCCCAAATCGGTTAGACAGAGGGATGCAGCAAGTGTAGGGATTACCAGACTTTGTGTTCCTCGGCTACTTCTTGCAGGGCTGGTATGGGGTCCAGGTGCCTCATTGACGGGGCCAGTCCTGGCTGGCTTTACTTCAAGAGGGCTAGGAAATCCTAGAATGTTCAATAATGAGCTAATATGGATTGAGACTGAATTAGGACTCTGAGTGGGTAGTTGAATTATTTCCCATTCATCGGTCTCCTCTGGTCCTGAAGTCCCAGGTCTCTGCAGGTGGGCTGGGTTAGGAGTCCCTGGAGGGTGGGGGGCGGGGGGTGTTAGAATTATCAACAGCAGTGCTCCTTCCCATATACCTGAGGCATTTAGCACATCGTTTAGTCATGATGTAAGCATACTTATTCACATGATGCAAATTCATTGGGTTTAAAAATCCTCTTAGCAGACCTTATATTGAACTGTACTTTCCTGTGCTTTTTTGGCAAACTGCTAATAAAGTATTCAATCAATCAATCAATCAATCAATCAATCAATCAATCAATCAATCAATCAGGTCCATTCAACTACTGAACTAATCGGTCTCTTGAATATATTGAATGAAGGATAAGAAGAAGAACCAACAGGCTACATTTCAATTACAGGTATGTCAGTATTTGTGGCCATGATCACAACACCAGCGATATAATTCAGATTTGCATTATTCCATTATCTCTATGCTACTCCTCTCTTTAGCATGTAGCTATAAACCTGCTGTCAATGTCCCCAGACTCCCCAACTGACATTAGGCTCCATGCCATGATATTGTTTTATAGATACAGCCAAGAGCACCCAGATGGTTGCTTTTAATAATACTGCACACAGCATGGCAATAGTGAGAAGGGACATACGCTCTAATTGTACACAACTTCTTCAGTCTTCTTCTAGTAGAAACTTGCAACACATTGACAACAAAACTAATATTCACTGCAAAATGATGTCCATAATTGTAAACATAGTACAGTGATTCTCAACCTTTTCAAATTCAAGGACCCCAAGCTATCTATCATTTAGCTTGGGAACCCCCTCTAGGACCACTGGGGGTCCCTGGACCCCATGAAGAGAAGCAGTGATCTAGTACAGTGGTTCTCAACCTTTTCAGTGGTTCTCCCCCCAAAAAATGTTTGAACCTGACAAGCACTTGGAATTGTAGGAGTTGAGGAAGTCAATTTAGTTTGACTATGTTCCACAGATAAATATTGTGAATAGCTGATCTGCAGGCATGCATTGCGAGGCGTTGTGAGCATGTAGATCAGCAATTTTCACAATTTGTGCCTCTTTCTCAGGTAATATTTCACAATTTGGCCAATGTTTGACAATTTTTTATACATAGCTGGTTAATTATTTTTAATGCAGTAATATTTTTTTTTTTTCAGTTTTAAAAAGCATTAAGAAAATAAAAGTCCTTAAATTGTCACACAATATATGACAGTCATGTGTCAGGGCTAGTTGCACAGGCAGCAGTACACTCACCTGTTACAGCAGCGTGGCCAACACGCTCAACACCTTCAGATGACCTTCTGCCCCTCCTAAACTCCTCTGTCTGACGGCTGTCAGACAGATTAGTGAAACTGTGGCTCTTCTTTAAGTCAAACATGCCTGATTCCTTCTACGTCTACTAGAATAACTGTGTGAGAGTGTTCTTAATGCCTGATTCCTTCTATGTCTACTAGAATAACTGTGTGAGAGGGTTCTTAATGCCTGATTCCTTCTATGTCTACTAGAATAACTGTGACTGATCAGTCAGGAGGACGCGTTATGGTCGAGCAGATCAGGATATATTAGTACCGCCCTCATTTTAAAGGGCCATTCTCCAAACCCACCTAGCCGTGGGCGTGTCCACGCGAATGGGCGTGTCTTCAGTGGCATATTCTAAAGCAGTGGTTCTCAACCAGTGGTCTGACCGTCTGGGGACCACCAGTGGTCCTTGAGGAGGTTCCAGGTGGTCCCCAGCTAAATGATGGAAGAGTTGGTAACCAAATGGACCCTTATAGATAGATCTTTAACTCTCATTTCTACACAAAGTATTGCCGATTGATGTTTGTCTTCTTCAGTGTCATCATGCAATTCATCCATGATATCCGCAAATTAAAGAATATTAGTTGAGTATCATTTCACATTTGAGTTATTGCCAACGTACATTCTCAAAAATTTATTGACAAACGTACATAGACTAACAAGTAACCTGTTTGTTTCGACACAACCCTTCTTCAAAATACAAAGTCCTCAGTTCTTCTGGTTCCCTGATTTGGGTCCCAGAGAAATCTTTGAACTACTATATTAAATAGCCGACAATAGTTTCCATTGAATGGGAACAAGCCATAGGCTTTCTTCTTCAATCAATCAATCAATCAATCAATCAGTCCTCAGATCCATTTAACTACTGAACTAATCAAGGGGCTCTTGAATATCTTGAATGAAGGATAAGAAGAAGAGCACTGAATTTACTGGGCTTATTGACCAATGGTCTTCACATATAAATGTAAATTATATGTAGCATTAACTTCCCTTTTCTTGTTCCCCACAATCATCATAATCTATCATCATCATTATATTAAATATCATATTATATTAAATATCCTACATTTTGAGAGCCACAAAAGGCTAATCACTTAGGACAATAGTTCCCACCCAGTCCTCAGTTCCATTCAACTACTGAACTAATCAAGGGGGCTCTTGAATATCTTGAATGAAGGATAAGAAGAAAATCACATCATACATAGGCTACTTTTGTACTTCACTAATCAGGTGGGGGTGCCAAAACAAACAGGCTACATTTCAATTATGTCAGTATTTGTGTTTTTTTGTTTTGTTTAATTCATCGGCAGTTTTTTGGATAGTCGTTTCACACTTATTGAAACTCTAATCTAATCAGCAGCTTGTTGATGTCACTGTTCAGATTATGATGCATTAGTCATAACTCCACTGAAATATATAAAAACAGGTTTCTAATGATAAACTATTACAATTCTGTTACATCTGCTCACCAATTCTCCACTCCTGGCTCCTCAGTTTTCTCCAATAACCATATAAAAGCTCCATAAATAGTGTATAATCCTAGTGGCTTAGTCAGCTACAGAACATGCTACCTGTGTTAAAAGATGGACACTGTTGTAAATGAACAATTTTGACTTTATTCAAAAACGTGGTCAGATGAAAATTCACATTAACCCATTAAAACAGGTAAAGCATCTGTGATTTGAGTTCATGTATTAGAGTGTCTGGGTCACGATTTTTCAAAAATAGTACATATACAAGCTCATACAGTAGCGCGTCACTTTCTGCCAATCTATGAGCTTGTGGATCTGCTATTTTTGAAAAATCATGAACAGTAGTGCAAAGCTTTGAATATGTATATGTTTTTAAATCGAACATGTTTAACTCAAATCTTTACTTCTGGGGGTCTCTGGAACAAAACATTTTGAGATGGGGGTCTGTGGCCAAATACATATGTTGAGGGTTCTTGACATTAAAACGTTTGAGCACCACTGATATATAACATATAACAACATAAGTTTCAGAAAGCTTTTTTGGAAGACATTTGTCAAAGTAACACATAACAAAAAAGAAATACATCTGGACATCAAACTCAAGTAATACATATCAAAATAAATACATCTGGACAAACTCAATGCATAACAAAATAAATAAATCTGGACAAACTCAGTAGTACATACCAAAACTAGAAAAAGTGCTCCTCGGAGCACAGGTCTCCGCCATCAGGTACGTTATTGTGATCAGGATGGAATATGAAAAATCGGACGGATCCGTCTTGATCCCTTGACTAGTGATAATGTGCACCAATTTGCAGATTTCAAAAATCTGCCTCCTGGTGGCGCTATAATAGGGCAATGTTAAAAGTGTGGAATTTTTCTCAATCTGCGTGCAAAGTTTCCGCAATTGGATCCTGCATTCATGATTTGCGGAATGTTGTTCAAAACGGGCCACTCCTGCAAACTTTAGATCTTCAATCTTCAATCTTAGCCAATCAGGATGGAATATGAAAACTCAAACAGAACCGTCTTCATCACATGACTATAGAGATAATGTGTACCGATTTGCA
Source organism: Gymnoscopelus microlampas (assembly GCF_963454915.1). Lineage (NCBI taxonomy): Eukaryota > Metazoa > Chordata > Actinopteri > Myctophiformes > Myctophidae > Gymnoscopelus > Gymnoscopelus microlampas. The sequence goes on from NC_139952.1 coordinate 4,690,259, forward strand.
TGAAATCTAGATAAAGTCTGAAGGAGTAATATCAAAAACTGTGTTTTATATAAGTCGGCCTCCTGGTGGCGCTATAAAACGCAGATGTGAAAAATGCAGGGCAAACGTTTTTCTTTGGCCTCTAGGGAGTGCGCATACAAAGTTTTACACAGATCGATGCAGTTATTGGTAAAAGCGCGAATCAGCCTGTTATAGCGCCACCATGAGGCTGATTTCAAAATTCTCCTGGCCTAGTGGGAATGTGCGTGAAAAATTTCACAGAAATCGCACGCCACGTTCATGATTTGAGGCATTTCGTTAAAAACGGAGCGCTCCTGCAAACTTTGGAAGCCAATCTTAGCCAATCAGGATGGCAAATGAAAAATCTGGAAGACTCCTTTTGTTTAATAACTATAGATGTACTGTGTACCGATTTACGTGATGTTTGGACACTGTGTGTTTGGTACTGTCAAAAAAAATGTTTTTTGACAGTACGGCCTGGCGGAGACAATAAAAAGGCAATCACTAAAGACCAGGGATGTAGTGAAGCCGCTTGGGGTACATGCACATGTTTATCAGTATGTCAGTATGTCAGTTTAGTTTAGTTTATTAGGATCCCCATTAGCTTTTGCCATGACAAAAGCTAGTCTTCCTGGGGTCCGCCACAGTCAAACATTTTAACAGAGACATTCCTTACATCAACTTTACAGTCACTATAATCTATAAAAAATAAAAGTAGAAAATAAAAAAACAAAAAGTACACTCAAGTAGTAAATTTAAAATAAAACAATCAAGTAGTAAATTTAAAATAAAACAAAATCACTTATTACACATTAAACTTTGTGCGTCTGGGGATTAGTACAGGCATGTTTTCATCAGATGTTCTTTTAACTTTTTCTTAAAAGTGAATTTTGTGTTTGTATTAATGATGTACTTAGGCAATGAGTTCCATCCTATTACAGCTCTATAGATAGTAGAAGCTTTGAGAAGATCTGTTCTTGGTTTAAGTGTTACCATATCACCTGAACTGGCTTGTCTAGTCATATGGGTACGTTCATCTCTTCTGTATCCTACCTGGTCAAAGAAATACTGGGGTTTTTGGTCAGTTAAAACATTTCTGAAAAAGGTGAGAGTGCGTGAATGTAATCTATTCTCAACAGTAAGCCATGATAGATTTCTGTGCATTTCTACTACATGTGTGCGCTTGGAGCACTGGAGAGCTAATCTGGCAGCTTTGTTTTGAGCTGTTTGCAATTTCTGTATGTCTTTCTTCTTAGCGGATGACCAAACAACTGGGCAGTACTCAAGGTGTGACAAGACTAAAGCTTGAGTTACTACTTTCAGAGTTTTTAATGTAATATACTTGGAACATTTCCTGGTTATAGCGATGCTCCTTCCCATTTTAGTTACTATATTATCAATTTGCTTTGTCCAATTTAGTTTAGGATCCAATACAATTCCAAGCAGTTTAGCCTCCTTCACCTGTTCCACTGGCTTCCCAGCAAGTGATAGGCACAATTGAGGATCACTTTTCAGTATATGTCTAGATCCAAACACCATGCATTTGGTTTTAGCAATGTTCAGTGCTAATTTGTTCTCGCAGACCCAATCCGCTACTGATTTAATTTCAGCATTGAGTATATCATTTAACTCACCTACTGTAGATGCTGTACTGTACATGGTTGAGTCATCCGCGTACATAACCACACTAGATTTATTTAATGCGAAAGGTAGGTCATTAGTGAATATTGAAAATAAAAGAGGACCTAAGGAACTTCCTTGAGGAACCCCGCACTGCATCTCCTTACTGTCAGAAAAACTTCCATTAAAATACACCCTCTGCTTTCTTTTTGACAGGTAACTCTCCATCCAGGCCAGAGCAACAGAATTAAAACCATAGCATTTAAGTTTTCCCAACAGCAAAGCATGATCAATAACATCGAAAGCAGCACTAAAGTCTAACAGTACCGCCCCTACCAGCCTTCTGTCATCCATGCTCTTTAGCCAATCATCAGTTATTTGTGCCATTGCTGTACTTGTAGAGTGCCCTTGTCTATATGCATGTTGGCAGCTTGTTATCAGACCATTACTCGAGAGATAGTCTTGAATCTGAACATACACAATTTTTTCAAAAATCTTACTCAGCACTGGAAGAAGACTAATAGGGCGACTGTTTGGACCAGCGAAGGTGGATCTTTTGTCCTTGGGCAGTGGAATGACCTTAGCTTCCTTCCAAATCTCTGGGCAAACACCATACTCTAGGCATTTATTGAATATGTGACATAAGGGCTTGGAAATATATTTAGCAGCAATTCTGAGTAGTTTGCAGTCAAGATTGTCTGTACCTGGAGGCTTGTCATCAGATAAATGTAACAGCATTTTTTCTATGTTTTCTTCCACAACCTGGTGAAATCCAAACATGCACTCCTTTCCCTTCATGATACCGTCTTTAATGATGTCATGTGACCCGTTGTTATTCGTTGCACACATGATATTCCTCAACTTATCAACCTTATTTATGAAATAATTATTAAAATAGTTAGCAATTTCATATGGCTTTGTGATAAATGAACCTTCTGTCTCTATGAAGGAGGTATGCATGTTTGGATTCCTTCCCATTATGCTATTCAGAGTTCTCCACAGCTTCTTTCCATCATTCTTAGCATCATTTATTTTAAGCCTATAATATTCCCTTTTTTATAATTATTCAATTTTGTCACAGCATTTCTTAGTTTACAGTAATGTTGCCTAACAGATAGAGAACCTGTTCTATCTGCATTTCTTTTTGCATCATTACGGTGGGCCATTAATCTTCTTAATTCATCATCCAACGAGGGTGCATTTTTTGACCGAGCATTCCATTTTTTCATTGGAGCATGTTTATCGGCAATCTCCAAGAACAATTTCATAAATTCACTCAGTGCTTTTTCTGGATTTTCCTCACTCCATACATCCGACCATTGCACACTCCTCACCTCCCCCTCAAATAATGCCTGATTAAAACTTTTATACGACCTTCTATAATTAATTCTAGAGCCAGCTTTGGGCATACTGGTCTTTCTCACAATTGCAACCAAGTTGTGGTCACTGCAACCCAGGGTTACTGATATTGCTGTGGAACATTGCTTGGGCCTGTTAGTATAGATGTGATCAATACATGTTGTTGTTGTGACAGCAAACTTGTTTGTGGCTGTTCTGGTTGCTGATGTTACTACCTGAGACAGGTTACATATTTTAGCAACAGACGTAATTT